>NC_057808.1:350927493-351154506 GCF_018294505.1 Triticum aestivum
GGGAGGGGTGTGGCGTACCAAAAAACGGACGAAACGGACCTCCTACGGTCGAAACGGGGGTCCTGTTGATCGGGAGGGGTGTGGCGTACCGCAAAACGGACTTAACGCACCTCCTACGGTCGAAACGGGGGTCCTGTTCATCGGGAGGGGTGTGGCGTACCGCAAAACGGGACTCCACGGGATACTGTTCATCTCCAGCGTTGACCTCCTCCAGCCTCCACGGGCTACCGTCGACCTCCTCCAGCCTCCACGGGCTCCTCTTCATCCAGCCTCCACCGCGCGCTACTCCACCGGCTACTGTTCAACCACCCCTCCACGGGCACCCCTCCACCGTCTACTGTTCATCCAGCCCTCCACACCACGGGGTCCTGTTCAACCACCCCTCCACTGTCTACTGTTCATCCAGCCCTCCACCACACCACGCGGTCCTGTTCATCCAAAGGCAACGCCACCGCTCACTGTTCATCCAACCCCCCCGCAACACTCACTGTTCATCCCGGAGGCAGCATCGATCGGCTTCAGTTGGCAGAAGTAGCGAAGTAATCGCTCGATCGGGTTCAGTTAACAGCCATCGATCGATCGCTCGGGTTCAGTAACGCGTAGCCTGTAGTGCAATCGCTCGGGTTCAGTTAGAGCCCAATGCCTCGCTCGGGTTCAGTTAGAGCCAACGCCTCGCACACACGCGCGTACGTGTACGAGACAAACGCGCATCGCGCATCGCTCGGCCCCCGACCTCCCACCAAAACCGGGAACTCCCCGAAATTTTCCTCGCCCTCTCTTCTACCACGGTTTTTTTTCCGTCATGGACGGCCCAAAGAATGTCATGCAGCTGCGTCTCCGGCCCGCCCAGGACGAAAAGCCCATTTTCTGTCATGATTTTTTGTCATAGAAGTAGGAGCCCACCACATCTATGATGATACCGGGTTTTGTCACAATTATCGTCATAGAAGTGTCATATGTATGACAGAAAAAATTTCGTTTGGCCCAAAATGTCACGGATGTGTCTTTTTTTGTAGTGGATGCGGCCGATCGGCCACCTCGTGGCCAAGACAGAGAGGCTTATCTGCCCGAAGTACAGCCTGCACCCCGCCACCATTCAAACAAAAATACCAAGGCCCGGGGTAACACGCGGAACCTACGAGACGTATTGGAAAACGAAGCAAAACATGCAAGATCGATCTACGGATCACGGGGGCGCGCCCCAACGCGGGACGTTGAACGTCACGCCGGATATGCTAAAAGCAAATCCGGCCGGGCCGAATACAGCAAACAAGACTCGTATGAACTGCATCGTGATACAGCCCGGCACAGAGGCGCCGCACACCCCCTATGCTTCACTGATGAAGTAGTGGATCACGAATTCCCAGAAGGGTTTAAACCCATAAACATTGAATCATATGATGGTACTACAGACCCCGCGGTATGGATAGAAGACTTCTTCCTCCACATTCACATGGCCCGCGGGGATGATTTACATGCCATCAGGTATCTCCCGCTAAAACTCAAAGGGCCAGCTCGGCATTGGCTTAATAGCTTGCTGGAAAACTCCATCGGAAGCTGGGAGAGCCTGGCAGATGCATTCCTGGACAATTTCAAAGGCACTTATGTGCGACCGCGGGATGCTGACGATTTAAGTCATATAACTCAGCACCTAGGGGAATCGGCCAGGAAATTCTGGACCCGGTTCCTAACTAAGAAGAACCAAATTGTCGACTGTCCGGATGCAGAGGCCTTAGCGGCATTTAAGCATAACATCCGTGACAAGTGGCTCGCCCCGCACCTCGGCCAAGAGAAGCCAAAATCCATGACAGCCATCACGACACTTATGACCCGCTTTTGCGCGGGCGAAGATAGCTGGTTGGCTTGTAGTAACAATACAGCAAGCAAACCTGGCATATCAAAAGCCAGGGATAACAACGGCAAACCACGACGCAACAAACACAAGCGCCGCAAATATGGTGAAAACGCTGAAAATACGGCAATTAATGTCGGGTTCAGGGGCTCAAAGTCCGGTCGGCGGAAACGGCCACCCAAAAATAACAATCCGGGTCCATCCAGTCTGGACCGCATACTCGATCGCTAATGCCAAATTCATGGCACCCCAGGAACGCCAGCCACCCATACCAATAGAGAATGCTGGGTCTTCAAATAAGCCGGCAGGGCAGGCGCCAAAGACGGATAAGGGGGTCTCAAAGCGATGATGGTGACGAAGAGCCCAGATCACCGAACACAGGAGGGCAAAAGAAATTTCCCCCATATATTCAATCGGTGATTGTGGTAAATACCACCCAAATTACCAACTCGGACCGGATAGGCACCCTTAGGAATGCCGACTTAACGGAACTAGTCGTCCCACAATATAAACTAGGGCCGGTCACCTTCAACCGCACGGATCGTCCGGTTAACGCCAATCAGGGCAATCCAGCCGCACTAGTCCTCGACCCAATAATTGACGGGTTCCACCTTACTCGAGTCCTTATGGACGGAGGCAGTAGCCTAAATCTGCTTTACCAGGACACAATGTGCAAGATGGGCATCGGTCATTCGGCGATCAAACCCACTAAAGCCACTTTCAGAGGCACTATACCAGGTGTGGAAGCGAGCTGTACAGGCTCCATTGCCCTTGAGGTAGTCTTCGGATCACCAGAAAATTACCGTACCGAAGAGTTAATCTTCAAAATCGTCCCTTTCTGCAGTGATTATCAGGCACTGCTCGGACGAACCGCGTTCGCTCGATTCAACGTGGTGCCACATTATGCCTACCATAAGCTCAAGATGCCCGATCCACGCGGTGTCATCACGGTTAATGGCAAGGCCGAACCTTCCCTCGGCACCAACAAATACACCACTGCCTTAGCAGCAGAAGCAACGAGCAGCACCTTGCAGCCGAACCTCGAGTCGACGTCCAGGCTGCCGGACACCGCCAAGGGACTCCGAACTACTTCACGGAAGGATAGCCCCGCTCGTCCAGAGCTCAACTAAACACTCTGGCGAAGGCCAGGACAGGCCAAATTCAGCGGCTCAACCGCCCTCCGGCACGCAAATATTCCTTACATTTCCTTCGCAAGTTCACCTTTGCGCCGACCAGGACGGGCTATACGGAGGCAGCCTGAACGCGTAAGGGAATCCTTAGACATTCCCCGCAATGACCATCCGGCTATACTATGGATCCGCACTCAGCTTCTTCCCCCTGGTCTCAGCAGGTTCCGCAATCATATTCCTTTTTTTATCACATTACTTGTACTCATACGCATAGACGTACTATTCAAATACAACATGTGGATTTATACGACGTTTACCTGCTGTTATTTCTTATCGAAATTCTTTTGTCAAGCGGCATCCGTACACAGCGATATGCCTGAAAATATGCCAGGGGCTTTGTTTCACCCATAATACGGCAGTAAAGCCCGAACACCTTCATGGAAGTTCGGCACCCCGAACCTATAGCATTATATGCATCAGCTCCGAATCATGTCTTGGGTCAATAGTTGGGTTTGCCCGGCTCCCATGTTTTGGTACCTTACGTTCCGCTATATCGGCTAAGGTAGCACTAGGAGAACTACTGCGATTGTGTCCCGGTTCTTCCGGACGAGCACCTCAGTAGAGAAAGCCGAAAACTGACTGTCATGATACGGCGAGAGCTGGTCAGCTGTTCGAGAGGTCACAAAATCTTTAAGGATTTCTCCCGCATAATTCCATAACCAATGTAGCGTGCGGTGGATCAGTTTTTCCTCCGATCAGGTGCTTATAGAGCCCCTAGTACGGTCTTCCGAACACTAGGGGCTACGCTACCTTACTAAAGCTCCTATGGCTAAGTGAGAGTGATAAAGCCCTATAGTCCGATTGCCTGCATCGTTGTGCTGAGCACCTCCTTCGAAGGACCCAAAACTGGGATAAAGACTGCTCAGGTTTATCCCCGAACACCACCGTACTTCTTACATGGGGGCAGAAGCCGACGACTGGCCAACTCTCAGGTTTAACATAAAAACGGTCGCACAGGAGGTTAAACTTTTATATAACAGGCAACAAATAAATGACCTTGTTCAAACATTACAAAGGACAACATGATTGGCATTCATGGAAATATAATGTCCTTGGTGCATAGCTCCGCTGCAAGGTAGGATCCTTTTAGGACACCCTCATAATATAATTCGGGCTTCCGGTGCTCCTTCCCCTCTGGCGGTCCATCGGTCATCAGCTTTTCAGCATCCATCTTCCCCAAGTGCACCTTTGCATGGGCGAAGGCCATTTGCGCACCTTCTATACAGACCGACCGCTTGATGACGTCAAGTCAAGGGCAAGCGCTTACGAGCCGCTTCACGAGCCCGAAGTTGCTGCTTGGAATCGGCTCGGCAGGCCATAGCCGGATAACCAAATCTTCCATGGCTAGTTCCGCCGCCTTATGCAGTTCAATCAGCTGTTTCAGTTGATCGGTAAAAAGGCACCGGATAATTCGGTGCCAAATACTGCGACCAGAAGAGCTTATCTGCAGTGTTCCTTTCTTCGGCTCGGTAGAATTGGGTGGCATCTGATATGCTGTGAGGTAGCTGGCAAATACCCCTGAGAAATCTGGATTCAAAATTAGAAACATAGTTTTCCCCTCAAATACTTGCTTTACATGGAAAAAGCCTTACCCGCTGCGATCTTTCTCGCCTCTTGGATCCCCTGCAGGGCACTTTGGGTTTCCCCCCGGGCATCGCTCGTGGCCTGATGCGCCTTGGCGAGTTCGGATTCTTTCTCCGTTAAACTCTGCTCCAAGGTCTCGCATTTCCTCACGGCCTCTTGCAGCTCCTCCTCAGCTTTAATAACCCTGGCCCCGTGCTTCTCACGAAGAGCCTGCTCTTTGGCTGCCTTTTTCTTGGCCTCGGCCACGGCCTTCTTAAGGGCCTCGACTTCGGTCACAATCCCTAGCACAAATCATGAAGATTATTTCATACTGAAAATTCATTCGCAATAAACGCGAGCAAGGCTTGTGCATACCTTGTTTATTTCTCAACTGCATTCTCAATTGGCCAAGTTCTTCTTTGGCCCGCTCCAGACTTTGATTCAGTCCGGAGATCTCCGCATTATGAGAGGTAGCAGCCGCTACAGACACCTGCTTATAACAGAAGAGAAATCGATGTCATTCAATGAGTCTTCCTGCGATCATAAATTCGATCCTCTATCCGGTTCTTTCTTTCACCGAACAGAGTATCAGGGGCTACTATCTATACTATGACACTCTTCGAAAAGTCATAAAACATACCTCAAAGCCTCTTATAAGGCTGATACAGGCTTCGGTCAGTCCACTCTCAGCTGACTGAATCTTCTCAATCACCGCACCCATAAGGGCACGGTGTTCATCAACGATCGAGGCTCTTTTCAGCGCCACCAACAAAGCATCCGACACCTCTGGTTGGACAGAGGTCGCCGATGGAACAGGCACGCCCCCTCCAGCCGAGGGAGGCTGCCTGCTTGATTCTGGAGCCGTATAGATCTCCGGAATCGCATCCGGCTAGGAGCCGAACTCAGGATGGCCCCCGCCGTCAGCTCCCATGGGAATCTTTTCCCCCATGTGTCCGGCCCCTGAGGTTTGACCTCCAGGCGCCACCTTCACGGTCTTTTCCTCTCCTCCTTGGCCGGGGTCCTTCTGGGACGAAGCCTCGGTGTGATGCACCTGTCTGGACGAAGGGGCCTTTGGGGGCGTCCCGCTCTCCATAGCATCCGAGCTCAGCGAATCCTCTGATGAGGATTGTTTGGTACGGGACCTCGCCGGACTACAAAAAATATGGCTTAGGTTAAAATACTATGCCATGATGAGTCTGGACGCCTAAAACATGCTTGGATTTTATATACTTATGAGTTCACCAGGGGCTGGGCCTTGGGATCCCATGTCGGGCCGCTGTCGGCGGCGGCAGTTGACTCCTCCGGAAGAGGAGCCTTTCCCCTTTTGGCCAGCTCGACCTCCAAGTGTACGGAGGCCGTCCTCTTCTTTCTCCCCCCCGCAGGGGATTCATCTTCCTCTTCCTCCTCATCCTCTTCGGAGGCGGAATGAGCATCAGAGCCTTCGGACATTGTGTCCGAAGTGCCGAGGCGACGAAGGCCGCCCCGGGTCTTTTTGGCCCCCTTCTCGGCCGTCTTCTTCGGCACCTTGTAAGGCGCCGGGACCAGCATCTTCATCAGAAGTGGGACGGCCGGTTCTTCAGGAAGCAGGGCCGGACAATGGATCCACTCTGCCTTCTTCGTCCAGCCCTGGGAGAGTTGTATAAAACACGTTAAGCGCTTCCTTTGGGTTACGCGGATAAAAAGTTTTGATGACTTACCGAACTTGCAGGGCGGGACAGTTGGTACCCGCGGTCCTCGGCGGAGTCCGGCCATGATTTGCTGGACTTGAAAAGCACCTTCCAAATGTCCTTGTGCGAGGAGCCGAAAAGCTCTCGCAAGGTTTGGTGCCTGGCAGTATCGGATTCCCATAGATTGCAAGTCCGGTGTTAACAAGGCAGGATCCGGCGAACTAACATCACCTGGACTACATTGACAAGTTCAATGTTCTTGTCTCCCATATCTTTAACGTGCGTCTGGAGCACCGACAGTTCGTCGGACAAGGACCATTCCAGGCATTTCTTGACCCAGGATGTATGCCGCAGGGGGGCACCGGATCGAAACTCGGGAGAGGCGGCCCATTCCGTGCCGCGCGGCTCAGTGATATAAAACCACTGCTGTTGCCACTCCTTGACAGAATCATTAAAGGTTCCCATTGTCCATATGACGTTGGGCACCTTGCTCACCATAGCGCCCCCACACTCGGCATGCTCGCCGCCCACCACCTTGAGCTTCACATTAAAAATCTTTAGCCATAAACCAAAGTGCGGCGAGATGCAGAGAAAACCCTCGCACACGACAATGAATGTCGAGATGTTGAGGAAAGAATTAGGGGACAGATCGTGAAGGTCGATCCCATAGCAATACATGATGCCGCGAACGAACGGGTGGAGGGGAAACCCTAGCCCGCGGACAAAGTGAGGGAGGAATACAACCCTCTCGTGGGGTTCCGGAGTAGGGACAATCTGTCCCGCCGTCAGGAGGCGGTGGCTGATTTTCTTGGCTAGGTACCCGGCCTCCCGAAGCTTTTTGATATCCTTCTCTCGGACGGTAGAGGCCATCCATTTGCCTCCCGCTCCGCATCCGGACATCTTCGGAAGGGCTTTTGTGGGCAGAGAAGATGAACGCTTGGGCGCTGGAGGTTGGGCGGAGGGGAATGAATCGGGAAGTAGAAAGCGTGGGTGCGAAAGGGAGTCCTTATCCCCTTATAAAGGCAGCAGGGATTCTACGCCTCTCCACTTGCCTGGTAAAACCGCTTATTCCCCAAGCGTCGTAATTGATGGCGCAGTTGGGTTACGCACACCCGTATTGATGAGAATCCCGTGATAAGGGGACATGATCTCTGCTTTGACAAGACATGCCAAGGAAACCGCCTCGCGATATGTGCAGTGGCTGGTTGTGAAAAACGGTTCGAATAATGACCGGGCCGTGGTGTGATGTCATGCTGCAAAATGCGTCAGGAGATTAGATTTGTGGAAATATTATTCTCTCTACGATGGTATGTGGAATTTGTTTTGCAGAGGCGGACACTATCCTTGTGTTCAAAATGCTGCAAAATGAGTATTCGGAGGAGGAACCCGACTTGCAATGCCGAAGACAATCTGCGCGTCGGACTCATCGTCATTGAAGCCTGGTTCAGGGGCTACTGAGGGAGTCCTGGATTAGGGGGTCCTCGGACAGCCGGACTATATCCCTTGGCCGGACTGTTGGACTATGAAGATACAAGATTGAAGACTTCGTCCCGTGTCCGGATAGGACTCTCCTTGGCGTGGAAATCAAGCTTGGCAAAACGGATATGTAGATCTCCTCCCTTGTAACCAACTCTGCGTAACCCTAGCCCCCTCCGGTGTCTATATAAACCGGAGGGTTTAGTCCGTAGGACAAGAACAATCATACCATAGGCTAGCTTCTAGGGTTTAGCCTCTACGATCTCGTGGTAGATCAACTCCTGTAATACTCATATCATCAAGATCAATCAAGCAGGAAGTAGGGAAGGAAGTACCCCGGCGAAGATGCCGGCGTGAAAACCGACTCTACCAATGAGGATGCCGCTACCCCGACGAAGAAGGGCCGGCGTCGCAACAGGAAACGCAAGGGCAAGGCCGTGCTTGCCGTTGAGGGATCTGACGACACCCGTGCCGGCAAGAAGGTCAAGGCAGGCGCTCCCGACAAGGAGATTGCCGGGTGCGCTGCCTGTCGGGCCATGGCGGCTACCGACAAGCCAGGGAGCCCCGGCAAGCAATACTGCAAGATCCACCGCACCAAGGGCCACGACCTCCAGAACTGCCGACAAGTCGAGCTGCTTGCTCAGAAGCAAAAGGCTGAGTACGAGAGGCGGGACAAGGAGAAGGACCATGACGGTGCCGAGGGATCCGGCAAGAAGCATGGCGGCCAAGGAGGCCACCCCGGCAAGGTCAACCAGCAAGAGAGGCCTGCCCGGGGCCGCGACAAGAAACAAGAATACGATGATCACGACGAGGACGACGAGTCTGGTGAGCAAGGGTTCCAGAAGGCTACGGAGGCCATGTGCGTCGATTGCGGCGCCTCGCTGCATACCTCTCACCGCCAGCTCAAGCAGTGGGCACGTGAGATTACAGCAGCAGAGCCATCATTCGACGCTCAGAAGCCGCTGAAGTGGTCCAGCACGCCCCTCATCTTTGACGCCGATGACCACCCTGACCGCGCCACCGCGGTCGGGTGTTTGCCATTGTTGGTCTCAGCAACGATACACAACCTTAGGGTGAACAAGATGTTGGTTGACGGCCGGGCCGGCCTGAACCTGATCTCGCCTGTCGTGATCAAAAGGTTGCAAATCCCTCATGGAGACCTCGACGAAATGGGCACGTTTCAAGGGGTCAATCCGGGGAGGAGCCAGCCGAAGGGAAAGGTCACACTGCCCGTGACATTTGGAGGAGAGTTGAACTACAGGACGGAGAGGATCATCTTCGACGTGGCCGAGATCCCCTTGCCCTACAACGGGATCCTCGGCCGCCCGGCACTAGCCAAGTTCATGGCGGCGTCACACTACGCCTACAACATGCTAAAGATGCCTGGGCCGTTGACCATCATCTCGGTCCCCTCCGACAAGAAGGACGCGCTGATTTGCGCCGACCAACTCTACCGGGAGGCAGTTGCAGCAGCTGCCGCCAAGGCACCTGCTCTTGCTGCTGAATCCCCGGGAGGGAGGAAGAAGCCCGACAAGACCTCTCGCACCCACTCCGGCAAGCGCACCTCTTCGGAGTGTTGTCCTACCGTCGAGGACGTGCCAGAGAGCTCTACCAACAAGAGCAAGAGATCCAGAGCCGAGCCACCGCAAACCAAGAAGGTGTCCGCCAGGGAGGATGGCATGGGAGGGGCCTTCACCATAGGCTCCACCCTCGGCAGAAAATAGGAAGGCGTGCTCATCACCTTCCTGCGGGCGAATGTCGACGTGTTTGCATGGCAAGCATCCGACATCCCCGGTGTTCCCAGGGAGGTGATTGAGCACCACCTAGCTGTCTGCCCCATGCACGGCTCGTCCAGCAGAAGGTCAAAAAGCAGGCTCTGGAGAGGCAGGAGTTCATCACGGAGGAGATCAGTAAGTTGGAAGCGGCAGGTTTGGTGAAGGGAGTGCTCCACCCGACATGGTTGGCCAATCCGGTAGTGGTGCGCAAGGTGAATGAGAAGTGGAGGCTGTGTATTGATTGCACAGATATCAATAAGGCTTGTCCTAAGGACCCCTTCCCGTTGCCGCGCATCGACCAGATTGTTGACTCCACGGCCGGGTGTGATTTGTCATTCCTCGACGCCTACTCGGGCTACCACCAGATCTTCATGACAAGAGGGGATGAAGAAAAGATAGCGTTCATCACCCCATGTGGTACGTATTGCTTTTTACGGATGCCTTTCGGGTTGAAGAGCGCTAGCTCAACATTTGCAAGGGCAGTCCAAATTGGTTTTGAACCTCAGCTCCATAGAAATATGGTGGCCTACATTGATGACATAGTGGTCAAAACCAAGGACGGGCCAACTCTGGTGCAAGATCTGGAAGAGACATTTGCCAACCTTCGCAAGATCAACCTCAAGCTGAACCCTGAGAAGTGTGTCTTCGGCGTTCCATCCGGCAAGCTTCTCGGGTTCTTTGTGTCACAGCGCGTAATCGAGGCAAACCCAGACAAAATCAAGGCTATTGAGCAGATTCAGGCGCCCAAGCGAATCAAAGATGTGCGTCGGCTCACCGGCTTTGTTGCCGCCATGAGCCGATTCATCTCCAAGTCCGCTGAGCGCGCCCTTCCTTTCTTCAAAATCTTGAAGAAGACATGCCCAATGGAATGGACCCTAGAAGCCGAGGCAGCATTGCAGGATCTGAAGAAATACCTTTCCTCCATGCCAATACTGGTTGCGCCTAAACCACAAGATCCGTTGCTGCTGTACCTGGCAGCGACGAATCAAGTGGTCAGCGCCGCGCTAGTGGCACAGAGGGAGGTCAACGAGGAGGCTGTGACAGCGGCAGAACCAGCAGATTGCAAGCCCAAGATTCCACCGGCAGGGCCTGGTGCCAGCAAGGCGAGGCCCCGGCAGAGTCTGATGCCACCGAGGCAGTGCCCGCGCAGTCAAGTGAGGTGGTGTAGAAGAAGAAGATGATGCAGCACCCGGTTTACTTTGTCAGCTCCCTCTTGCAGGGAGCTAGATCGAGGTACTCCGGTGTGCAGAAATTGCTCTTCGGCCTCCTTATGGCCTCGAGGAAGCTGCGTCATTACTTCCAAGCCCACGAGATCACTGTCGTCACCCGCCTCCCTTTGCAATGGATACTGCATAACCCGGATGCAACCAGGAGGATTGTGGAGTGGGCCTTGGAGTTGTCAAGTTTCGGTTTGAAGTTTGAAAGTACCTCGACGATTCAGAGCAGAGTCTTGGCGGAGTTCATTGCAGAATGGACCTCAACGCCTGACGAAGAAATCCAGGAGACCACTCTCCCCGGCAAGGAGGAAGATCGCGACTGGATCATGTACTTTGATGGGGCTTTCTCGCTGCAAGGTGCCGGTGCCGGTGTGCTACTCGTCGCACCTACCAGGGAGCACCTCAAGTACGTGATCCAGATGCACTTTCCCCGAGAGATGTCCACCAACAACACTGCTGAGTACGAGGGATTGCTTGCCGGTCTCAGGATCGCGGCAGACCTCGGGGTTAAGAAGCTCATCGTCAGGGGTGACTCGCAGCTTGTTGTCAGGCAGACCTCGGGGTTAAGAAGCCCATTGATGGAAGCCTACGTAGATGAAGTGAGGAAGCTAGAGGAGCGCTTTGACGGTATCCAAGCGGAGCACATCCCCCGAATGGAGAACGACACCGCCGATTACCTGTCAAAGTGTGCCGCATTAAAGATACCTGTGTAACCGGGTACCTTTTTGCTCCGGCTAACTCAACCATCCGTCAAACCATCAATGGGGCAGAACAAGCGAAGGAAGTCGGGTCCCGGCAAGTACTTTCCTACCGAGCCCTCTGGGGCTGCCGGCATGGGTGCCACCGCGGACGCTGAGCCTGCCCAAGAGCAGCTACCTCCGGCAGGGCGTCAAGCCCTAGCCGTAGAGATAGCTGCTCCCACGGCGGAAGAAATGCCTTTGGTCCTTGCCGTCGAGCCCCGGGCTCTGGCATGGGCGCAGCATACCGTTCGATTCCTCCAAACAGGGGAGCTTCCTGAGGAGCACGAAGAAGCGGAGAAAGTAGCCCGTCGGTCCGCCCTGTACCAGTTCGTCGATGACGTCCTGTACAGGAGAAGGCCGAACAGCGTGAAATTGAAGTGCATCCCCCAGGAGGAAGGACTGGAGCTGTTGGCGGAGATACATGGAGGCATATGTGGCTCCCACATAGGGTCAAGGGCCCTTGCCGGGAAGGTGTTCCGACAAGGTTTTTCCTGGCCCACCGCCCTCCAGGATGCGATGGCACTAGTAACCAAGTGTGAAGCGTGTCGGTTCCATTCAAAGAAGCTTCATCAACCAGCCCAAGCCCTTCAAACAATCCCTCTCTCCTGGCCATTCTCGGTCTGGGGGCTCGACATACTGGGCCCTTTCCCGCGCGCTGTCGGGGGCTTTGAGTACTTGTACGTTCCAATCAACAAGTTCACAAAGTTGCCGGAGGTGGAAGCAGTGAGAAAGGTGACTGCTCAGTCAGCTGTCAAGTTTTTCAAAGGACTGGTCTACCGTTTTGGTGTGCCAAATAGAGTCATCACCGACAACGGCACACAGTTCACGAGCCACACCTTCATGCAATACATTCAAGACCTCGGCAGCAAGGTCTATTTTGCTTCCGCGGCACACCCACGGAGCAACGACCAATCGGAGAGGGTGAATGCTTAAGTGTTGCGAGGCCTAAGGACAAAGACTTTTGACAAGCTGCGCAAGAGCGGAAGGCGCTGGATTGATGAATTGCCGGCGGTTCTTTGGTCGATCAGGACGATGCCAAATCGAGCCACCAGCCAGACACCTTTTGCCCTGGTCTACGGGGCAGAAGCAGTTCTCCCCACGGAACTCATATACGGGTCACCTCGAGTGCTCGCTTATGATGAGCTTGAGCAAGAGCAGTTGCACCAAAATGACGCGATGCTCCTTGAGGAAGATCGTCTTCGGGCGGCTGTGAGGGTAGTGCGCTACCAGCAAGCCTTGCGCCGCTACCATAGCCGCAAGGTTCATGCCTGAAGCTTTGAGGAAGGCGACCTTGTTCTTTGGCCCGTTCAGTCAGCCAAGAATGCCAACAAGTTGACGCCGAAGTGGGAAGGCCCTTATCGGGTAATACGAGTCACCAGGCCCAGCACAGTCCGCCTGGAGACCGAAGATGCCGTCCCAGTGAGCAACTCCTGGAACATCGAGCATCTTCGCAAGTTTTACCCATAAGGCGCGGCTTGCCGGGCCTCCCGGCAAGCCACCTTTTGTACAAGCTTTGCCGGCAAGGCATGTAACCCTTCGTACAAAGCCAGGCTCAGACCCTAAGCATAAATAAATGAAGCGCTGGCGCCCTAAGTCATAGCATGCATGCTAGGTCGAGTCTCTTCCTTGGTTAGGGTTGATAGTGCTCAGTAGCGACTAACCCCTAGCTTAGAGGTCGAGTGCGCGTCTATCTATTTCTCTTCTGTCCTCTTTTGGTTCGCAGGGCACATGAGCACTTCTGCCGAGCTACTTGGAAGAAAGAAAACGGACCGGCGTCCCGACCCCGGCAAACCAAAGTTGCCGGGGGCTGCAAGCACAAGGATCCAACCGCGGCAAGATGAGATTGCCGGGGGGCTGCAGATCCAGATAAGTCTTTTATCCTCTGTCATGCATTTCGGAACAGGACTGGGGCATGTGAAACCTCGTTTCTATCTCTAGGCTGACGTGCTCCCCTTTTTCTATACCTAAGGATTATTTCCTGGGTCCGGATTTGGTTGTAGCCGCGGCGGCAAGGAGGTAGAATGGGGAGCCTAAAGCCCACTTCATCCCTGCCTCCGCCAAGAGCGCGAGAACGGTCGAGTGGAGTGGGGGGACGGCAAGGCCTATTGCTGGGCGAAAAACGTTTATCTTAAACAAAAACAAGGATTCGCTCCTTGTCGCGGAATTTACCCGCGAACGAAAAACCCGGCAAGCATCCCTTTTTCATTAAAAACATCCCATATAGGTACAGTTCGTACGGAATGAAAAACATGAGCAAGGGGATTACAAGTTCTAAATTTAACAAAGGCCTGCGGGCTTACAAACTAAAGAAGAAGGATAAGATGCCCGTAATCCCTTTCTTGTCCCTCTCCTCAGGAGGCAGGTCAAAGAGGCGAGAGGGCAAAAGGGGCGCCTAGGCGAGCTACGAGCGGCAGAAAGCACCAAGAGAACATCTCGGTGACCGCCCAGGGGCAGGCTGGTGATGACGGTGCCGGGAAAGGAGCTGGAAGACGAGGCGGCAGGACCGGCAGTACGCGACGAAGGCATCGGTGCCCGCGTACTCTGAGTTGACGGCCTTGCCGCCCGCCCTCTTCCTCTTCCGCAGCCTCCCGACGCCAGCCGCCCAAGGAGACGGCCCCGAGAAGTTCAAGGAGCTGGCCCCACCCCCGGCAAAACTCTGCCGGAGGAGCGGCCAGGTGCAGATGTTGCTGCTGCCGCACCCGCCCAGGCACAGGGCGTCCGACGCCTAGTCGAACTCGTCCCCGCCGTCTGCCCCGCTGTCCTCCTCATCACTTTCGCTCGAGGTAGAGCTTCCATCGTTGGAATCTCCATCGGAGGAGCTCTCCACGCAGCACTTCAAGCGAATCCCGAAGTCGCTGAAGACCTTGACAGAGAGCAGGCCATCCTCCATTAATTTGAAGTTGAGGACGAGCCCCGCCGTCAGGCTGTGGATGCGAGCGAACGTCTTCCACCCACGACAAAGGTACATGACCCGAGGAGCCGGGAAGTCGACATCGAACCGCGTGCCCCCATTCCCACAACCCCTCATGTGTAATCTGAGGGACTGGGGCGGGTCATGCTCCATCTCCCGAGCGAACGGGGCGGGAAGACGAAGACGGCGACGTGGAGGCCGGCGCAGCCTGATGAAAAACTCACGGGGCTGGTCTCCAACATGGCCTCCCATTGGAAAAGGCATCATTGGCGAGGGCGAAGCCGGCGCGCCGCCTCGTCCTCCTCTTCCCCGAGCACTACGACCTCTGCCCAGGCCTCGCCCACGACCTCGCCCCCTCCCCCTTCCCCTCGTGGCCGGTTACACCACCGCGGGCTCAGGAGGAGGAGGGACGCGCTGTCGGGCGGCGACCCTCGCCGCCACCGTCGAGGGACCAGGATTCCCCTTCTCCATGGCGAGTGAAAGGAAGAAGCAGAAGCGAGAGGAGATAGATGACGGAAGAGTGCAGGACACCATCCCCCTTTCCCCCTCTTTATAAGGAGGCACGGATGGGGCTCGGCCGCCCCGCTCGGCCAATCCAGCCACCAAAGGCACGGGGAATCACGACCGACCCGCTGCCCCAACCAGCGACGGCCCGGTTTCCCGCCTCCACCACTTGCCACCCCAGGTGCATGGAGGACGCGTGGCGGACGTGCAGAACCGAGGGGACGGGTGAAGCGACCTCTCCCCACCCCGTGATCGTGGGGAGTGGACGCCTTGAAGACCGTGCCCCGGCCCTGTTCAGTAAATGAGCCGCGCCTCCACGCCTCCCTCTTTTTACGGGGAAGGCGCGAGCCGCCTCTTTACTGCGATGTGACGCATGCGTGTGGAGACCGCCCCACGCATGCCGCCCACGTCACGCACACCCCTCCACACGGTGCCGCGCACGGGGGTCATGGGAAGCGCAACGCGCGAAAAGTTTTACCGCGGTAAAAACCGCCCCGCCTGCCCGCGCACCGTTTTGGGCCTGGCCCAACAACGTGTCGCGCTTATGTATGGCCTAGGCCCGGGGGCTCCTGTCGGTGTACAAAAAGAGGGGTGCGTTTTTGTACCCCTATACCTGTGCACGGGCAGTCGGAGACGCGCCTACGGTCACGCCAAGCAGAACACGGGAGGTGAGCCAAGGTAAGACCAAAGCCCAAGATAATAAGGACAACGCCAAGGCCAAGACCACAAAGAGCAGAGGGACGAAGCAGGTTCCCCCGGCAAGACCCTTGCCGGGGCAGCCTCAGCATCCCTGGCAAGATCCTTGCCGGGACAGCTCGCCCTGCACCAATAGAGCGGACCACCCTTGAGCCCACGGTCTCCAACATCACGTTGGGCCAAGGCTCGGGAGGCACCTCCGTGGTGGCATGCAGATCTTTGTGAAGACATATTCAAGATCAGATGAGGATTAGAAGACGACGATCCTCGGCAAGATCCTTGCCGAGGAAGGCCACCAGACCCCCGGCAAGGCCCTTGCCGGGGACGACAGCGCGCCACGGCAAGACCCTTGCCGGGCCACTCGGCAAGGCCCTCACCAAGGACGCCAGCAGGGCCACTGGCAGGCCCACGCCAACCAAGCTTCCACCGCCGTTCACATGCAGCTGCCAGCCCAACCAGCTGGGCGGGCACACCTGCGTGGCAACATGCAGCTCCCAGGCCAACTCATCGAGCGCCTGCGTGGCGGCATGCAGATCTTCGTGAAGGCTCCGCCACTGCGCCACCTCAGCTGCCTGCCTGCCTACATGGCACCACGCGCCTCACTGGCTAGGGCGCGTGTCAAAGCGAGGAGGAGCAGCGACGGACGGGACAGGCCTCGCCCCCGTCCCCAATAAAGCAAGGGGACACCTAAGCTACGCATTAAATGCGTATTGTCCTATAATATGAGCGATAAGCTCAGAGCACTGTACGCCTTTCCACCTCCTGTGTGCCACTGTGGCAGCCCCTTTCGACTATAAAAGGAGGCCCATGGCATACTGGAGAGGGATTCGGCTCTTTCGAACCACGCACTGACCACAGCTAGTTCGAGAGCTCAAGAACTCTCTGAAATACACCCACCAAAGCTGGACTAGGATTTTACGCATCCTCGCGGCCCGAACCTGGGTAAACGATCCTTGTGCTGTCTACTAGCCCTGCTCTTCTCGCAACCCCGCGCCCCGGCAACCGTAGTAGGGATTCTTGTGATCCCATAGGTGTCGTTCCACACCGACACATTTGAGGAAGCCCATTGTTGGAATATACAAGCCAAGTTCTATAATGAAAAATTCCCACTAGTATATGAAAGTGACAAAACAAGAGACTTTCTATCATGAAAATCATGGTGCTACTTTGAAGCACAAGTGTGGAAAAGAACGATAGTAGCATTGTCCCTTTTTATTTTATTTTTTGGGCCTCTTTTTTTTATTTGGCCTTTCTCTCTTTTTTGGGACAATGCTCTGTGAATGATGATCATCACACTTTTATTTATTTACAACTCAATGATTACAACTCGATACTAGAACAAGGTATGACTCTATATGAATGCTTCCGGCGGTATACCGGGATAGGAAATGAATCAAGAGTGACATGTATGAAAAATTATGAACGGTGGCTTTGCCACAAATACGAAGTCAACTACATGATCATGCAAAGCAATATGACAATGATGAACGTGTCATGATAAACAGAATAGTGGAAAGTTGCATGGCAATATATCTCGGAATGGTTATGGAAATGCCATAATAGGTAGGTATGGTGGCTGTTTTGAGGAAGATATAAGGAGGTTTATGTGTGAAAGAGCGTATCATATCACGGGGTTTGGATGCACCGGCGAAGTTTGCACCAAGTCTCAATGTGAGAAAGTGCAATGCACGGTACCAAAGAGGCTAGCAATGATGGAAGGGTAAGAGTGCGTATAATCCATGGACTCATCATTAGTCATAAAGAACTCACAAACTTATTGCAATACAAGTCATCAAAAACCAAGCACTACGCGCATGCTCCTAGGGGATAGATTGGTAGGAAAAGACCATCGCTCGTCCCCGACCGCCACTCATAAGGAAGACAATCAAAGAACACCTCATGTTTCAAATTTGTTACATAACGTTTACCATACGTGCATGCTACGGGGCTTGCAAACTTCAACACAAGTATTTCTCAATTTCATAACTACTCAACTAGCACAACTTTAATATCACTACCTCCATATCTCAAAACAATCATCAAGCATCAAACTTCTCTTAGTATCCAGCACACTCATAAGAAAGTTTTTACTAGTCTTGAATACTTAGCATATTAGGATTAATTTTCCTATTTAAGCAAATTACCATGCTGTTTAAGACTCTCAAAATAATATAAGTGAAGCATGAGAGAATAATAGTTTCTATAAAACAAATCCACCGCTGTGCTCTAAAAGATATAAGTGAAGCACTAGAGCAAAAACTATATAGCTAAAAAGATATAAGTGAAGCACATAGAGTATTCTAATAAATTCCGAATCATGTGTGTCTCTCTCAAAAGGTGTGTACAGAAAAGATGATTGTGGTAAACTAAAAAGCAAAGACTCAAATCATACAAGATGCTCCAAGCAAAACACTTATCATGTGGTGAATAAAAATATAGCTCCAAGTAAAGTTACCGATGGAAGTAGACGAAAGAGGGGATGCCTTCCGAGGCATCCCCAAGATTTGGCTTTTTGGTGTCCTTTGATTATCTTGGGGTGCCATGGGCATCCCAAAGCTTAGGCTCTTGACACTCCTTGTTCCATAATCCATCAAATCTTTTACCCAAAACTTGAAAACTTCACAACACAAAACTTAACAGAAAATCTCGTGAGCTCCGTTAGCGAAAGAAAACAAAACACCACTTCAAGTTACTGTAATGAACTCATTATTTATTTATATTGGTGTTAAAACTACTGTATTCCAACTTCTCTATGGTTTATAAACTATTTTACTAGCCATAGATTCATCAAAATAAGCAAACAACACACGAAAAACAGAATCTGTCAAAAACAGAACAGTCTGTAGTAATCTGTAACTAACGCAAACTTCTAGAACTCCAAAAAGTCTACCAAAATAGGAAGACCTAGAAAATTTGTTTATTGATCAGAAGCAATTTGAATCAATATTTAATCATGTTCTGGTGATTTTTAACAATTATTTTCATGAACAGAAAGTTTCTGGAATTTTCAGCAAGATCAAATAACTATCATCCAAGAAGATCCTATAGGTTTAACTTGGCACAAACACTAATTAAAACATAAAAACAAATCTAACCAGAGGGTAGATCAAAGATTTATTCCTAAACAGAAGCAAAAAGCAAGAAACTAAAAATAAAATTGGGTTGCCTCCCAACAAGCGCTATCGTTTAACGCCCCTAGCTAGGCATAAAAGAAAGGATAGATCTAGGTATTGCCATCTTTGGTAGGCAATTCTTCAATAAGACACCTATCACCCTTAGGAGTTTCTTTCTTTCTATTAATTACCAAACTTCTAGGCACAAAATCATTTGCAACAAACGGTTCCTTAATGATAGCAAAAAGATTGGGATGAACACTTATTGATTTTAGATCCGCATTTTCCTTACTAGAGGATTCACCCTTATTTTTAGGAACATAAACAAGCTTGGCAATTTTAGTTGGAGGACTTGGAGTATTCTTTACGGAAGAGAAGGCGGTCCCCAAGTTGGTAATGAACCCTCAAGTTTATCGATTCTAGTGGAATCCTGATTTATTCTTTCATCAACTATGGGTTCCTTCTCCTTAATATTTTTCAAAGTGACCCCTACTTTAGATCCATATTGGGTAATTTGGTTGTGGATCTTTTTATCCAAATTTTTAATTAACTCTACGGTAGCAACTTTATTTTTAATAATTTTAGTCTTTGCATTACATGCTCCAAAGTTAACCTAGTTCCATTAACCAAAAGAGGTGGTGAGCCAAACAAATCTATCATAGCATTATAAGAATCAAAAGTATGGCTACCCAAGAAATTCCCTCCGGTAATGGTATCAAGAATATATCTGCACCAAGGAGTAGCGCCTACATAAAAATTGCGGAGAAGAACGGAAGTAGATTGCTTCCTGGTAGATCTATTTTGAGCATTGCAATTTCTATACCAAGCGTCTTTTAGATTTTCTCCCTCCCTTTGCTTAAAATTAAGAACTTCATTCTCGGGAGACAAGAGAGAAGAAAGAGGACTAGCCATTACGACAAAGGAAGCGAGAAAAAGGCGAACAAAAAGAGAGGGCGATTAAAACGGCAAGGGTGAAGTGGGGGAGAGGAAAACAAGAGGCAAATGGTAAATAATGTAATGCGGGCGATAAGAATTTGTGATGGGTACTTGGTATGTTGACTTTTGTGTAGAGTCCCCGGCAACGGCGCCAGAAATGGCTCATTGTCGGGAGTCAAATCTTGACTTGACTTGGTGTAGGCCTCCCCGGCAACAGCGCCAGAAATCATTCTTGCTACCTCTTGAGCACTGCGTTGGTTTTCCCTTGAAGAAGAAAGGGTGATGCAGTAAAGTAGCGTAAGTACTTCCCTCAGTTTTTGAGAACCAAGGTATCAATCCAGTAGGAGGCCACGCTCAAGTCCCTCGCACCTACACAAACAAATAAAAACCTCGCAACCAACGCAATAAAGGGGTTGTCAAATCCTTCACGGTCACTTACAAAAGTGAGATCTGATAGATATGATAAGATAATATTTTTGTATTCTTATAATAAAGATGCAAAGTAAAATAAAAGGGAATAAAAATAGCTAAGTGTTGGAAGATTAATATGATGGAAAATAGACCCGGGGGCCATAGGTTTCACTAGTGGCTTCTCTCAAGAGCATAAGTATTACAGTGGGTGAACAAATTACTGTTGAGCAATTGATAGAATTGAGCATAGTTATGAGAATATCTAGGTATGATCATGTATATAGGCATCACGTCCATGACAAGTAGACCGACTCCTGCCTGCATCTACTACTATTACTCCACACATCGACCGCTATCCAGCATGCATCTAGAGTATTAAGTTCAAAAGAACACAGTAACGCTTTAAGTAAGATGACATGATGTAGAGGGATAAACTCATGCAATATGATATAAACCCCATCTTGTTATCCACGATGGCAACAATATAATACGTGCCTTGCTGCCCCTGCTGTCACTGGGAAAGGACACCGCAAGATTGAACCCAAAGCTAAGCACTTCTCCCATTGCAAGAAAGATCAATCTAGTAGGCCAAACCAAACTGATAATTCAAAGAGACTTGCAAAGATAACCAATCATACATAAAAGAATTCAGAGGAGATTCAAATATTGTTCATAGATAAACTTGATCATAAACCCACAATTCATCGATCTCAACAAACACACCTCAAAAGAAGATTACATCGAATAGATCTCCACGAGAATCATGGAGAACTTTGTATTGAGATCCAAAAAGAGAGAAGAAGCCATCTAGCTAATAACTATGGACCCGAAGGTCTGGGGTAAACTACTCACACATCATCGGAGAGGCTATGGTGTTGATGTAGAAGCCCTCCGTGATCAATGCCCCCTCCAGCAGGACGCCGGAAAAGGCCCCAAGATGGGATCTCACAGGTACAGAAGGTTGCGGGTGGTGGAATTAGATTTTCGTGGATGCTTCTGTTGGTTTGGGGGTACATAGGTATATATAGGAGGAAGAAGTACGTCGGTGGAGCAACGTGGGCCCCACAAGGGTGGAGGGCGTGCCCAGGGGGGTAGGCCCGCCCCCTGCCTCGTGCTCTCCTGGTAGCTTTCTTGACGTAGGGTCCATGTCCTCTGGATCACGTTTGTTCCGAAAATCATGTTTCCGAAGGTTTCATTCCGTTTGGACTCCGTTTGATATTCTTTTTCTTTGAAACTCTGAAATAGGCAAAAAACAGCAGATTGGGCTGGGCCTCCGGTTAATAGGTTAGTCCCAAAAATAATATAAAAGTGTATAACAAAGCCCATTAATCATCCAAAACAGAATATAATATAGCATGAAGCAATCAAAAATTATAGATACGCTGGAGACGTATCATCATGCACGTATCCTCCCAACGTGGATCCAGTACAGGAATGAGAAAGACAATACCCAGTTTAACACCGTCCTTGACCATTTATCCGTAAAATGTTATTCATCGCAATTTGTAATATTGTCTTTCTCTGTGCCATACTTTCTAGATTCCTCCTAATAAGACTCACATTCTTTTTTCAACAGACGAGGCTCAAGTTGGATCCGAAAGATGATGCAACTAAACAAGCATGCACTTATGTTTTTCAGTTTGCTCTGCGACAGTATCGGTACCACCTTAGAAAATCTCACTTTGAAGGCAAGGCTAACAATGAAATCGCCCAGACATCTCAAGTGGAATATATTATAGATGAAGACTGGAAACCCTTGTTAAACACTGGTCTGATCCAAAGTATCAGGTAGGGTATATGTATTTGATTAGACCACATATTTAACTTGTATTTATGTATGTGCCTTACAAGTGTATCTTCTTCTAGGCTAACTGTTTGAAGAACCAGACCAACCGTTCTAAAGTGAAATTCCAACAGACAACAGGATCTCGTAGCTATATTGCACACTGCGAAGCTCTTGTAAATAGCTACTACTTCCTTCTTTTTTATGTGCCATATTATCGTATCTATATTGACTTGTTCCAAATACAGAGGAAAACCCGTGCGGACCAAAAAGAACCTGAACCGAATGCAGTGCAAATCTTCAAGGATTGCCACACCAGCAAGATGAAGGGCATGAGCACACCAGTTCAGGCCGCTGTTGTAAGTCCTACTCCTCCTGCCTTTGAACTGATTGGTACTGTGATGTATTCATTTAACTGCTTGGTTTGCAGCCAATGTCAGTTACTCTGTTCACTTTTATACATAGTTGTCTTAACGTATCATTTCACCTTACATGTTTTCAAAGAGATGAAGGATATTCTTTTGGTCTTGATTTGTAATCTAGTTGTGATGTTCACGTGCGCACACAATGATACAATAGCCTGTTTGTTTTATATCTGTTTGCCCATGATATGAATGATGTGATACTATGTTCATCCTACTTTAAACCATGTCCCTTTATCCTTAGATGTCAACGAATGTGAGGAAATAGACAATACAGTAGGCATGCTACATGGACATATGTTCCGGAAGTGATTTTATTATGTAGTTGGCACTACAATACATGCTAATGTATTACAGTAGTTCACCAAAATAAGTTATGTACAAACGTGAAACCTACTTTGTTTGTTTTTGTCTCATTAGTAACTTATTTGGTACACTAATCTACAAGTTCAAACTTTCAGCAAGCTATAGAACAAATGATTGAACAGCCACAACCACCTGAAGGTGACGAGGCTACCACAGGCACAATGTCACCTCTTGTTGTAGTGCGTCAGTATCTCTCCACTAACAGTGCAAAAAGCACCTTCCTGCGTGATTCTGGGTTGGTTGTCAAGGTAACCTCGTCCAAATCGCCTACTGAACAAAATCTTCCGGCTAGACAGAGTGATATATCTATGCTCTAGACACAAGTCCAATCCCTAATGGATGTTGTGTCGGAAACAAAAATAGTGGTTGACAAATGTCGTGAATATATGAATGGTTTTGAAACCAGACTATCAGACATTTGCTTCGTTGTTCAAGAGCAATGGTAGAAAAAAGGGGAAGATCGTGCTACTCCATCAGATTCTACAGCCTGAAACATAAGCACTCAGGTCAAATGATCTGTGCTTCTATACATCTGATGCTGATTTTATCTGCAAGGACTGTAAACTTTATGCCAACAGGCCTTTTGCTGTATGGTTGGAATTTATTTTGTTGTGATACAACATTTATGTTGCTGCCAAAGGCTGCAGTAATTACGACGCTATTTTTGTATAGTGTAGGTTTATCTTAGTAATGTATTCGGCCGAAAGCTTCGTAGGAGCCCAACATGCCAACATTCGTCGGGCCCATTCCAATTGGGCTAAAAACGATTCTGGGCTGAAATTTGCATGTAGCCCACTAAAAATATCTGGGCCTAAATCAGCATAAGCTTTCATATTTTCTGGTAGGCCTGTGCCCATAGTGGGCCTTTAACAGGCCTAAATATAATTTGGGCCCTCAGTAATAATAGGCCATTTACATGTGTAAATATCTCGAGCCCATAAAAAACATGGGCCTTTAATAGGCTGAAAGTAAGATTGGGCCCTGATTGTGCCAAATAACCCACTGGTCTTAGCAGGCTGAAATGGTGGCCCATTTACAATGCGGATCGTCCACAGGACAAAATTCAGACGGGTCGTAAATGCGCCGACCTACTACACGGGCCTTTAACAGGCCGGAAGTTCAGTCGGGCTTGATTAGTGTCATTTTTATATGGGCCGTTAGTAGGCCCGATGTGGCGTTGGGCCACATATGGCCCATGGATTTCGTCCGACGTTAACAGGCCGAAAGTCACAACAGGCTGAAAGTGGCCCAAATCTGTAATGGGCCTCTAACAGGCCGAATGTCAGACATGGCCGAATATGACCCATATCCTTCACAGTCGTTTATGGGCCGAAAGTTTCAATTCCCTATAAATGGGCCCAAATGAAGCAGGACCTTTAACACGCCGGGAACACACCGGGTCGTAATTCGGCCCAAATTCTTAGGGACTGTTAACGGGCCAGAAGTGACCATGGGCCACGATGATGACAAGTTTAGGACGGGCGTTGACGGGCCGATTTGACACTAGCCGTACGGGCCTTAACTGAGAATGTTGGGCCTTTAGCTGGGCCGGCCCATTATGGCTGCAAAATCTTGTGGGCCATTAGTTGGGCCGGCCAATTTAATCTTTATGGGCCACTTTTGGGCCGGTCCACGTGTCAACGTATCATAGGCGCATCTCGCCCATTGGATGAGTGACACCTGTGCCAACGTGGAGCTGACACGTTGTTCCGTCAGCCAATGAGAATTTTACACGTGGAAAATCGGCATTGGTCGTGGCTGTTAGCGGGTTATCGGATCCAAAACCGGACCCGATAGCTTAACGGCGTCCCATTACGGTGGATGCCACGTGTTGGTCACCCTTGATGAAAGCACTTCTATGATGCGCGATTTATCGTCATGGAAGTGGACACTTCCGTGATGATAATTTTGGTAATGTCATGGAAAACTTCTATGACAGCACATGTATGACTATCTTGGTTCTGTCATAAAATTGTCATGGATGTACATGCATGATAGAAAACGTGACCTACTGTGACAAACACGTATCCTCACGGAAGTGTATTTTTTTGTAGTGTACTGCTAGCACAAGCTCTTCGAACTCGCTGCCTGAATCAGTTCGTCTTCTTGAGTCTCAACATCAAGTTTAAAGACATCGATCAGATGTGCTGCGACAGGAAGCTGAAGGACTAAGGAAGTCCCTGCAGAATTCAGATGCATACCTTCTGGTGCAATAGCAAGCGCTGGAGGATTTAAGCGCCAAAGAAGAGAAAGTTAATAAGCTTGCTAAGCATATTGCCAACATTATGGGTACCCAGGATATTGTTTATTGAGCTCTTCTGTAGTGGTTTCAGTTCTGGACTTGTTTTACTGCGGCGTTTATTTGCACTGGTCGCCAACTTTGACAACCAGTGTATATGATATGCTACTTTGTTCCCTATATTTGCACTGGTGGCGATCTTTGATGCCCAGTGGATGTAATATGTGTAATAGCCATGATAGCCTAGCGTAAGTTGCGTGCTTATTTATTTCCTTGTTGTCTTGTTTATTTGTTTGCTTGTAGTCAGTACAGTTCTTTTTCCGTGGTTTGCTAGTGGCCGCAATAACCTATTTTTTAAAGTAGGCCACAATAACCATGGGCTACATATTTTAGTTACCATGGGCCTCCTACGGGCCGTAGAAACAATGGGCCTTCCAAGGGCCGTAGAAACAATGGGCCTTCTACGGGTCGTAGCATCAATGGGCCTTCTACGGGCCGTATGATCGATCGGCCAAACATGGGCCAATAATAGACCGCATTATGGGCCATAAACGGGCTAGATTTGGAATCGTCTGTTCATGGGCCGACCATAACGGGTGAGGGAGTCCTGGATTAGGGGGTCCCCGGGCGTCCGGGCTATGTGAGATGGGCCGGATTGATGGGCTATAAAGATACAAGATTGAAGGCCTTCCCTCGTGTCCGGATGGGACTCTCCTTTGCGTGGATGGAAAGCCTGGCGTTCGGATATGAAGTTTCCTTTTTCTGTACAACCCTAGGCCCCTCCAGTGTCTATATAAACCATAGGGTTTAGTCCGTAGAGGCAATCATAATCATACAAGCTAGGCATCTAGGATTTACCCATTACGATCTCGAGGTAGCTCAACTCTTCTAACCCCTATACTCATCAAAGTCAATCAAGCAGGAAGTAGGGTATTACCTCCATTAAGAGGGCCCGAACCTGGGTAAACATCGTGTCCCCTGTCTCCTGTTACCTTTGATCCTCAGACGCACAGTTCGAGACCCCCTACCTGAGATCTACCGGTTTTGACACCGACATTGGTGCTTTCATTGAGAGTTCCACTGTGTTGTCAGCAGAAGGCTCAATGGTTCGTTCGATCATCTTCAACGATACCATTTCCGGCCAGATCTCCGGCCAGATCTTTGTATTCGGTGGCTTCGTTCTGTGTGCCAACTCGGTTGGCCACCTCGAACAGATCGACAGCTACACCCCTGGTCGTCAGATCAGTTTCGGGAATCTAAATTATGTCGCCAATATCCGAGGAGATTTGATCTTCGAAGGGTTCGCGGCCCCAATCACCACTCTGGCCTTAAATCCGGAGAAAATCACCAGGTCCGAGGATGGGCGTCTGGAGCCCACTGGAATTTCGGCTGCAAATCGCACCATTGAGGATCCGGAGGCGACTGGGTCCACGGCGAACTCGAGATCAGACCAGTTTCCCCCTATCATCGAAAGGCCGGACTCGCCCCCGAACTCCCAATCCAAACTCTCGAAGTCCACGCCAAGTTGGCATGGCCAGGAAGCTTTCACCCCGGCCAGCCCCGCGAACTCTCGCTGCCGCGTTCAAACCTCGCTCTTAAACGAGGCCCTGGACCTAATGCGATCCCTCGCCATTCGAGAGGAATCACTTCCGAACTACGCCCAGCTCGGACTAGGGGCTGAGAGCGGGGAATTTTACGTCCCATGCACCACCCACTTCATAGCCACTGTCGAAGACCTAACTGACATGCTGGACTACGCCTCCGAAGACATCGACGACATGGACGACGATGCCAGAGACGAACAAGGCCAAAACCCGCCGATTACCGGATGTTTGGACGGCCACCTCCACATATGACGTGTATATGGTGGACACACCCAAGGAGGATGACGACGACGGTAGGAAGGATCCGGTTGAGGACAAGCCTGTTGAAGCACCTCCAAAGCATCGATGTCAGCGGCGCCGATTGAGGGAGTCCTGGATTAGGGGGTCCTCGGACAGCTGGACTATATCCTTTGGCTGGACTGTAGGACTATGAAGACACAAGATTGAAGACTCCGTCCCGTGTCCGGATGGGACTCTCCTTGGCGTGGAAGGCAAGCTTGGCAATACGGATATGTAGATCTCCTCCCTTGTAACCAACTCTGTGTAACCCTAGCCCCCTCCGGTGTCTATATAAACTGGAGGGTTTAGTCCATAGGACAACAACAATCATACCATAGGCTAGCTTCTAGGGTTTAGCCTCTACGATTTCATGGTAGATCAACTCTTGTAATACTCATATCATCAAGATCAATCAAGAAGGAAGTAGGGTATTACCTCCATCGAGAGGGCCCGAACTTGGGTAAACATCGTGTCCCCCGCCTCGTGTTACCATCCGCCTTAGACGCACAGTTCGGGACCCCCTACCCGAGATCCGCCGGTTTTGACACTGACAGTGGTGCTTTCATTGAGGATTCCACTATGCCGTCACCACAAGGTTTGATGGCCCCTTCGATCATCGGCAATGATGCAATCCAGGGTGAGGTTTTCCTCCCCGTACAGATCTTCATATTCGGCGGCGTCGTACTGCGGGCCAACTAGCCGTCAGGTCAGGTTTGGAAATTTAAACTACATTGCCGACATCTGCGGAGACTTGATCTTTGACCGATTTGAGCCCATGCCAGGTGCGCCGCACAGTCACGACAAGCACGACTTAGCTCTGCCGTCGGACGGTGTTCGGGAGATCACACCTATGGCTACTCCGGCCCTAGATCCGGAGTCGGTTGCGCTGTCCGAGGACGGGTGGATGGACCCCGCCTCGGAGGCCACACACTCAGTGGCGATAGAGCCGAATACTAACTTCACCTCCTATGAGACATATGTCGTCGGATCCTCGGATTCTTCCCCGGCCACAGGCCTCGAACCGCCTGCGTCCATGCCTATCGAATCTGATTGGGCGCCGATCATGGAGTTTACCTCCGCGGATATCTTTCAGCACTCGCCTTTTGGCAATGTGCTAAATTCAATAAGGTCTCTCTCCTTGTCAGGAGGCCCTTGGCCGAACTATGTCTGGCTCGAACGGGAGGCGGACGACGAAGAAATTCGTTCCCCACCCACCACCCACTTCATTGCCACTGTCGATGACTTAACCGACATGCTCGATTTCGACTCCGAAGACATCGACGGTATGGACGACGATGCAGGAGAAGAATAGGAACCACCACCCACAGGGCGCTGGACAACCACTTCATCACACGATATATATGGTGGATACACCCAAAGAAAACAATGACGAGGAACGGAAGGATGCAGCCAAGGATAGTTCCCTCGAGAAGCAACCAAAGTGACGGCGTAGGCGCCGCTCCAAATCCCGCCTCGGCAAAAACAGCAATAACAGCGCAAGAAAAAATAATACCTCGGTCGACCCCAGAGGAAACAACGACCACACAGACCCAGCGACAGAGCAGGATGAACCAGCGGACGGCGAACATAGTACGGAGCCGCTGTCCGATCACGGCGACGCCAAGGATAAAGCTCATCAACCTCTCTCCGGAGAGGAAAACAGTCCGGACGACGATGCACACATCATCCCGGAAAGGCACTTGGAACAAGAGAACCTCCATAGAAGGCTTATTGCTACCGCGAGGAGTCTGAAGAAGCATAAGCAAAGGCTTAAGGCCGTGCAGAATACGCTCAACGGTAGATGGAACAAAGTGCTCGACATTGAAGAAAAGTACGGTGGCAGTCACCGCACAAAGAGCTATCCAAAGCGCAAGCTGTTGCCTGAATTCGATGATAAGGCCTTAGAGCCTACACATCCGAAAAGTAAAACGGCCGACCGGTCAGATCGACCACCTCGTGGCCGCGATAGGGCGGCCAACGAGGCCACACATAAGTCAGCACACGATTCACGCGAGGACTTGCATCAAAAAGCCGGCGTGACCAGATCCATCTACGGATCTAGGAAGCGAGCTCCAGCGCAGAATCAAAACCGAACACTACAACCGTCAGAACGCCATGACACATCCAAATACAGGGGTGCCGCGCACCCCCTATGTTTCACCGATGAGGTGCTAGATCATGAATTTCCAGAGGGATTCAAACCTGTGAACATAGAGGCGTACGACGGAACGACAGACCCTGGGGTCTGGATTGAGGACTTCATCCTCCATATCCATATGGCTCGCGGACACGATCTCCACGCCATCAAGTACTTGCCCCTCAAGCTGAAAGGACCAGCTCAGCACTGGCTGAAGAGCCTCCCCGAAAATTCAATTGGAAGTTGGGAGGAGCTTGAGGATGCTTTTAGGGCTAACTTTCAAGGGACCTATGTCCGACCTCCGGATGCAGACGATTTAAGTCATATATTTCAACAGCCCGGAGAGTCAGCCCGAAAGCTTTGGAATAGATTTCTCACTAAGAAGAACCAAATCATCGACTGCCCGGACACCGAAGCCTTAGGAGCTTTCAAACACAGCGTCCGAGACGAATGGCTCGCCAGACGCCTCGGCCAAGAAAAACCGAGGACAATGTCAGCCCTAACAAGCCTTATGACCCGCTTTTGCGCGGGCGAAGATAGCTGGCTGGCCCGCAGTAGCACCAGCGACCCAGGCACATCTGAAGTCAGGGATGGTAATGGAAAACCACGACGCAGTAAAAGCAGGCGTTGAAATAACGAAGCCAGCCCAGACAACACGGCGGTAAACGCCGGATTTAGGGGCTCTCGACCCGGTCAATGAAAAAAGCCTTTCAAAGGTAGCAGAGATGGACCGTCCAGCCTAAACAAGATTCTAGACAAATTATGTCAGATTCATGGCACCTCCAATAAACCTGCAAATCACATCCACATAGAATGTTGGGTCTTCAAGCAGGCTGGCAAGCTAAACGCCGAACACAAGAGGAGGGAGACACCAAGTGAAGATAAGGATGTGTCTCGCCAGCAAAACACTGGGGGACAGAAAAAATTCCCACCAGAGGTCAAAACAGTGAACATGATTCACGTAACAAAAAGAAGGAGCAAACACGCACTCCGAGACATATGCGCCGTACAGCCCGTCACCCCTAAGTTCAAACCTTGGTCGGCCTGTCCGATCACTTTTGATCGTAGGGATCACCCGACTAGTATCCGACACGGAGGATTGGCTGCCTTGGTGCTAGACACAATAATCGACGGATACCATCTCACCCAAGTCCTCATGGACGGTGGCAGTAGTCTTAATCTGATATATCAGGAAACAGTACGCAAAATGGGGATAGAACCGACAAGAATCAGCCAAAGCAATACTATCTTTAAAGGAGTAATAACAGGCCCAGAGGCCCACTGTACGGGCTCTCTAGTACTAGAGGTTGTATTCGGTTCTCCCGACAACTTCCGAAGTGAAAAGTTAACCTTCGACATCGCTCCATTCTGAAGCGGCTATCAAGCACTACTTGGAAGAACAGCCTTCGCTCATTTTAATGCAGTACCGCATTACGCTTCTCTTAAGCTTAAGATGCCCGGTCCACATGGCATCATCATAGTTAGCGGAAAGACTGAGCATTCCTTACGCGGAAGAACGTATGGCGGCTTTAGCAGCCGAACACTAAACGGCCTCTCCAACCAGAATAAATGGTCGGTCGTCAAGCCCGCAGACACGGCTAGACGAGTCTGGCGCACCACTAGCTGTAACATCTTAGATAAACCTGAGATTGGTTTGATGGATATACCCCCATAGGCGGTACCAGGGGCTTCCCGCATGTAAAAAGAACTAAAGTTCGGCTTTATCTCATTTAGATTGAATTTTAATGAGAATAAGCACTTTTTCGCACGACGACTTTCATCTAAGTTTTTCTCTTTTACAGATGACAATCGTGCTACACCCTTCCAGGATACGGCACAACGGAGACACAGGCGCAGACGTGCAGCAGGGCCCGCTCAAAGGTTTCTTTTTAGATTAAGACCCTGCGTAAACCTTTCTTACTGTCTCTTGTTGCTTGACACCCCCCGGATACCTAACACAACCATGAGGGATGCTGGTGTTGTTAGCATTTTGCCACGTCAGACTAATGCACATACCTGGAAATTTAGGGTCCATTATCAAGGGCGTCACTCAGCCCGGTACATGTTGTAAAGACCGAACACCTTAGGGAGTGTTCAGCATCATGAGTTTGGCCTTATATGCACCAGCTCCGAATCATGTCTTTGGTCAAATGTTGGGTTTGCCCGGCTCCCACGTTTTGCTACCTTACGTTCCGCTCTATCGGCTAAGGTGGCACCGGGGGAACTACTGCGATTGTGCCCTGGTTCATCCGGATGAGCACCTAAGTAGAGAATGCCGAAAACTGACTTTCATGATAAAGCGCGAGACTGGTCAACCGCTCGATGACTTAGCGGAATACTCGGGATTCCTCCGCATTAACGAAGGGCCAGTTTTCCCGGTCATGTACGTACGCGCCCCGTACTCGGATGAGCGCGACAATACCATGGGCTATATAGTAGCCCCACTGTCAAACTCCTATGGTTAAGTGAAAGTGTTAAAGCAATATAGTTCGATTGCCTCATTCACCGCGCTACCACCTCCTTAATGGACCAAGACGTTGGATCAAGTGTGAACACGCGCTTTTGCGAACACCCCCGCATTATATGCGCCGGGGCTGAAGCTGACGACTGCAAACTTCCAGGTTATATATATATATATATATATACACACACACACACACACATAAACGACCGCACAGGAGGCATAATAATACTTTTAGGAAAAAGTATAAACACAGCCTTTATAATTCAAATAGCATTGTTCTTACAATCGGGATACATGTCACTCGAACATGACACTCTTCGAGCACTGAGCCTCTATTAAACTAGCACCTTCTAGGACTTCTTCAAAAGAATGCTCGGCTGAAACCTGGCCTACGGCCGGATTCTGGGTTGCAATAGCGGCGGCCTCCATCTTTGCCCAGTATGTCTTGACACGGGCAAGAGCCATCCGCGCACCCTCTATGCACGCCCACCTCTTTACAACGTCGATATGCGGCACAACACCAAGGAATCGTTGAACTAGAACAAAATAACTATTCGGCCTGGGTCCTTCCGGCCAAAGACGATCCACGACGGACCTCATGGCAAGTCCGGACAACCTATGGAGCTCGGCCCGCTCGGCCATTTGCTCATTCAACAGCAGCGGACGCGTTGGAGCATTGAACTGCGACCAGAACAACTATTCCACTTCATGATCTTTCTGATCTTTGAAAAACTTGGTTGCATCAGCAGCACTCGCTGCCAAATCCAAGTACGCGTCCGCAGAACTCCATAATTGATCCAGAGGGGCATACTTAGGATCTTCGAACTTCGTCCGCAATAAAAAGGGCTTCCCGGCCATGATATCTCCGGTGTGACGTAGCTCCTCCTTCGTCGCTCTGATTTTGGAGCGGGTTTCCTTTGCTGCTACCATGGCTTTCTCCAGGTCCGCCATCTTCGTTTGACTTTCCCTTTCAAGAAGCTCATAACGGTCGGCGGCATCTTTCAACTCAACAGCCATCTTGGCTATTTTCTCTTTGCTATGGCAATGCGCAGCCTGTTCAGCTCTTAACTCTTCAACCGACTTTAGGGCGGCCGCATCACTCCTCCTGGCTTGTTCCTTGGCTCGAGCAAGTTCCGCCCGAAGGGTCTCCACGGCGGCAGCTCCATCTGCAGTCACAACATATTATAGATACTAGCATCATGCTCCTCTTAATATTTGTTGACCACCGGAGAATACATACCATGTGCCTCGTCAAGCCGCCTGTTTACAAGCACGATGTCGGCATCCGCCGCATCAAGTTGCCGCTTCAGTTCGGCAAACTCACCAGTCCGGCTAGCCACCGGACCCTCAGCCCCCTGCACATGAAAGCAGCACGGTTATTACCTGGGACTATGATCCTCTGTTTGCCGCCTTTTTGACAGCAACCAGTGTCTCAGGGGATACTATCTGCATAGGGCACACCTAGCGTGTGCGGTACCATCAAAAATATACATATTACTTTGCGTACCTCAAAGCCTCTCAGCAGGCTCATAAAAGCTTCATGCAACCCGCTTTCGACGGATGAAATCCTCTCAACTACCGTACCCATTAGCGTACGATGCACTTCTGAGATAGCCCCTTGGTCCAGAAGATTCATCAGTGCGTCTGGTCGCGCAGCGGACAGTCCCGGACTCTTTCTGTTGCTCCCCTTAGGAGCCGAATACTCCAGACTTCGGGAGGCCGAAGTGTTACCTTCTGGCCTTGGTGGATCGGAAGAAATGCTTCATGAAGACACCTCTGGGTCGTCCGCCTCATGAGGCGGGGAGGCTTTTCGCTCTCCATCATCTCCGGAAGAAGATCCCCCGAAGACGAACTCTGTCAAGAAGGGCTACGATCCGAACTACAAGACATACGTCTCGGTTATTGTCCTCAGAAATAAAGTAAGATATATTTACTATAAAGTGCTGTTGTTTACTTACAGCTCGGTTGAGGGCTGGTCCCCTTGCTGGCACTGTGCGATAAGGATGCCCTCCAGGGTAGGGCCCCCTGACAAAGGTTTCTTCCCTCGTTTGGAAACCATTGTTTCCAAGTCTTCAGAGGCGGCCCTCTTCCTTCCTTGGGGAGGGGAATTTTAGATTCTTCTCCCCAGTTATCCTCCTTTGCGGAGGCACTAATTCCCCCGGTTTGGATGAATAATGAGTGAGGCTCGCTTTCGGCTTCTTTGTTCCTCCCTTTATCTTCCCCTGATGGCGCTTCATAAGGCGCAAGCTCAAGCATCCTGGCTAGTACAGGATCCGGTGAGCCTTCGGGAAGGGGGGCCGAACACCTGATCACCTTCGCCTTTTTTATCCAGTCCTGGTCAAAGACCAACTTTTCAGAATGATGTTGTGATAAATAAAGAGACAGTATGTTCGGCCGTAGAATTACTTACTTGGGTGTCTAGACGATTGCAGTTTAGGCCCGCATCCTCGATGGTGTCCGGACACTTTATTCGTGATCCGAAGAACAATCTGTACATCTCTTCGAGCGTCACGCCGAAGAATTGCTGAATGGTTCGCGGTCCTTCCGGGTTGAACTCCCATATACGGAGAGATCGACGTTGGCATGGCAGGACCCGACGAACTAGCATGACTTGCATTACTTTGACAAGGCTGACATCTCTCTTAAGGAGATCCTGGATGCGACTCTGCAATGTCGGCACATCATTAGTCGGCCCCCAGTCCAGCCCCTTGTTGACCCATGACGCCAGTTGTGGCGGGGGCCCCGAACGGAAGGCAGGGGCAGCTACCCACTTAGTACTTTGGGGCGCCGTGATGTAAAACCACTGCCGCTGCCATAAGTTGGAAATCTCGGGGAAGGATCCCTTTGGCCATGGAGCATCGACGCCTTTGCTTATTATGACACCTCCGCACTCTGTGTGTTGCCCATCGATCAACTTCGGCTTGACATTGAAGGTCTTGAGCCATAAGCCGAAGTGTGGGGTGATGCGGAGGAAGGCCTCACACACGACGATAAACGACGAGATGTGAAGGATGGAATCCGGAGCCAAATCATGGAAATCGAGCCCGTAATAGAACATAAGCCCTCTAACAAAGGGATCAAGACTAAAGCCTAGCCCTCGGAGGAAGTGGGAAACAAATACGACGCTCTCATTGGGTTCGGGAGTGGGGATGACTTGCCCTTGAGCAGGCAGCCTGTGCGAGATTTCGGTGGTAAGATACCTGGCTTCTATTAGCTTCTTGATGTCCTCCTCTATCACGGAGGAGGCCACCCACCGGCCTTGAAGGTTGGATCCGGACATGATTGAAGGTCCGAAGCACTTGGCCTCCGCCTTGGGTGCTGGAATTCGAGGTAGGAGAAGGGAAAGATCGAGCGCAAGAAAAAAGGACAGGCCTTGACCCCATTATAAAGAGGGTGAATATCAAGCGCCCTCCGCACGACCGTCTAGAACTTGCCTAAAATCGTGGAGTCTTACCAGTGGGCACGATTGGGCTACCCACACCCGTATTGATGAGAATCCCGTGAAAGAGGGGCACGATCTCTACTTCGACAAGACATGCCAACAAAACCGCCTCGCAACACATGCTGTGGCAGGCTCAGAAAAATGGTTCGTCATGACCAGACCACGGCTGAACGTCACATTAAGAAAAGCTGTCAGCAGATTAGATTTGTGGAAATATTATTCTCTCTACGGTGGTATGTGGAATTTGTTTTGCAGAGCCGGACACTATCCTTGTGTTCAAAATCTTCTATGGAATATTCGGAGGAGGAACCCGCCTTGCAATGCCGAAGACAATCTGCGCGCCAGACTCATCGTCATTGAAGCCTGGTTCAGGGGCTACTGAGGGAGTCCTGGATTATGGGGTCCTCGGACAGCCGGACTATATCCTTTGGCCGGATGTTGGACTATGAAGACACAAGATTGAAGACTTCGTCCCGTGTCCGGATGGGACTCTCCTTGGCGTGGAAGGCAAGCTTGGCAATACGGATATGTAGATCTCCTCCCTTGTAACCGATTCTGTGTAACCCTAGCCCCCTCCGGTGTCTATATAAACCGGAGGGTTCAGTCCGTAGGACAACAACAATCATACCATAGGCTAGCTTCTAGGGTTTAGCCTCTACGATCTCGTGGTAGATCAACTCTTGTAATACTCATATCATCAAGATCAATCAAGCAGGAAGTAGGGTATTACCTCCATCGAGAGGGCCCGAACCTGGGTAAACATTGTGTCCCCGCCTCCTGTTATCATCCGCCTTAGACGCATAGTTCGGGACCCCCTACCCGAGATCCGCCGGTTTTGACACCGACACCGATAAAAATCGTGCCGCGAAAAAGATAGCAATATGGGCAAGTTAACCCTGACGATCCAGTCGGGAACGAGGACTCGAAAGACAGTAACTATCTGCCACCCTCCGAGGATGATGTGAGCCTCGGCGATGAAGACTTCATCATGCTAGAGGAACCCCTCGAGCAAGAGCGCTTCAAGCGCGAGCTAATCACAACAGCGAGAAGCCTCAAAAAGAAGCAGCAACAGCTCCAAGCCGAACAGGATACACTCAACGACAGATGGACTCAAGTCCTGGCGGCCGAAGAGTACGGCCTTCAACGCCCGACAAAGAGTTATCCGAAGCGTCGGCTACTTCCACAATTTGACGATGAGGCCGAGCCCATACCATCAAGACACGACCATGCCGATGAACCAGACCGGCCACCACATGGACGAGATAAAGCGGCCACCTACGCCGAACACTAACCTGCACCACCACGCCGTAGAGGCAGAGAGACAGCCGCTCCAGGATACACCTACGACTTATGGAAGGACCTGGACAATAGAGCAGGCCAAGCCAGATCGATCTATGGATCGAGGGGGTGAGCTCCAATACAAGAGGACGGCCATCAGGCCTGGCGCGGTAGGCACAGCCTCACTCGGGCCGAAAACCGCATACAGACTTCATCCGAACTGCGTCGCGACGTCGCCCGATACAGAGGCGCCGCACACCCCCTATGCTTCACAGACGAGGTAATGGAGACCAGTTCCTAGAGGGGTTCAAACCCGTGAACGTTGAATCATACGATGGAACGACAGATCCCGCAGTATGGATTGAATATTTTCTTCTCCATATCCACATGGCCCGCGGTGATGATCTCCATGCCATCAAGTACCTCCCGCTAATATTAAAGGGGCCAGCTCGGCACTGGTTAAACAGCCTCCCAGAAAATTCTATTGGTAGCTGGGAAGACATGGAAGATGCCTTTAGAGACAACTTCCAAGGTACTTATGTTCGGCCTACAGACGCCGACGACCTTAGTCACATAGTCCAGCAACCCGGCGAGTCGGCCCGGAAGCTATGTACAAGGTTCTTAATTAAAAAGAACGTAATTGTGGACTGTCCTGACGCCGAAGCCCTCGCGGCCTTTAAACACAGCGTCCGGGGCGAATGGCTCGCCCGACACGTCGGCCAAGAAAAACCGAAGTCCATGGCAGCCCTTACCGCACTCATGACCCACTTTTGCGTAGGAGAAGATAGCTGGCTCGCTCGTAGAAGCAATAGCACCAGCAACCCTGGCACATCCGAAGCCAGAGATGGCAACGGCAAGCCATGACGCAACAGACACACGCGTAGAAGCAACAACCAAGATACCGAAGATACGGCGGTCAACGCCGGATTCAGTGGCTCTAAACCTGGTCCGCGGAAGAAGCCATTCAAAGGAAACAAAGATGGTCCATCTAGTTTGGACTGAATACTCGGTAGGCCCTGCCAGATTCATGGCACCCCTGACAAGCCTGCCAATCACACCGACAGGAATTGCTGGGTCTTTAAGCAGGCCGGTAAGCTAAATACCGAACATAAGGGGAAAGGGTCACCCAGCGAGGACGATGATGAAGAGCCTCGCCAGCCGAACACAGGGGGACAGAAGAAATTTCCCCCGAGGTCAAAACGGTGAACATGATCTACGTTACTCATATCCCTAAATGAGAGTGCAAGCGCGCATTAAGGGATGTCTATGCCATAGAGCTAGTCGCCCCAAAATTTAACCCATGGTCAGCCTGTCCGATCACTTCCGATCGGAGAGACCATCTGACCAGTATCCGTCACGGAGGTTCAGCTGCATTGGTCCTCGATCCAATTATCAATGGATTCCACCTCACGCAAGTCCTTATGGACGGTGGCAGCAGTCTTAACCTGCTTTATCAGGACACTATCCGTAAAATGGTTATTGATCCATCAAGAATCAAGCCCACTAAAACTACCTTTAAAGGAGTTATACCCGGTCACGGTCACAAAACCTCCAAGGTTGGTCGCTGTGGTCTCATTGTGGACAATGGGACCAGGCATCGTGGCTGGGTTTGGGGAAAGAGGCTGTGCTGTGCCCTGGCTAGCGTGCCCTTTTTATAGGGAAAGGGGACGGAGTCTTCCTCCGCACGCTTGCGATAGAGACGGGTTGGGTGTCGGTCACTGGCGCGTGATCGACTGGCTAGGCTAATAGGTTGGGCACCGTCCGCCGAAAAGGGCGTCGGATCACTGTGGGGCTACCTTACGCGGGAAGCTTGACCGGGGTTAAGCTAAGGTCTGATGGTTTGGGTTAACCTAGGTTTATTGACCTGGCTAAGATAGGATTAGCCAATGGTCAGCCTGGCTCTGATACCAAGTCTGTCACGACCGGATTTTTGGGATATAAATTCCCAGAAAAACGGCCTGTGCGCTCATCAGCCCCAGGATTACTGTTAGCTGATGAGGTACCAACTTGATACAAGAATTCCAAGCAAGTACAAAAATATGTAGTACAAGACCATTTAGGCTTAGGAGTACAACACTTGGTTACTAGTGGTTGAGGGCGGAAGCGGTTGGATACATCTGCGTCTATGGGACTCCATTTCCCACAAGAACAGCTGACCAGGATAACTCCTATCTTCGCGAGGCTGCAAACGTCAACGCGTAGGTTCCGAGGTTGTCACCGCGATGCTTATCTCCAAGCAAGGCATCTGGCCAAGACAATAGCCAGGGACAAGCCAGTGAGTACGTTTGAATGTACTCGCAAACATTAAGAACACGGGTATAATAAATCAAACATGCTCCGGATGATTAGGTGATCACACGTTTGACACGAAATATGCGAAAGGCCAAGATGCACACATATGGTTGAAATAAACGAATATAAAGTGCTGGGTACCAAACGAGTGTCTGAATGACCCCTCGAGCGAAAAAGGCAGAATAGTAATACGGGTGCCAAACGAGTGTCTGAAAGACTCCTCGAGCGGAAAATGCGGAATAATAATGCTGGTGCCAAACGAGTGTCTGAAAGACTCCTCGAGCGGAAAATGCGGAATAATAATGCTGGTGCCAAACGAGTGTCTGAAAGACTCCTCGAGCGGAAAATGCGGAATAATAATGCCACAGTCGGGCGTCGAGGCGACACCACATAAAGGGCTTATATATAAAGTAAGAAATAAGAACACGCCACAGTCGGACGTCTGCGCGACGTCTCATAAAGGGCTTATAAGAGAGTAATCACAGTGAATATCCAGGAGGTAGAACCATCCCAGGGATACCCAATAATATACGTAATATAAATGGTTAGTCCAGAATAATAAAGATCACAATCCATACGTGCCATACTCACAAACAATATTTAGTACAGTCGTTTCTCCATCCGAAAACCGATAATTTAGTCGAGCCGTATCTCCATCCGAAAACCGATAATATGGTCTAGTCAAACCGTATCTCCATCCGAATACCGTCACTAGACTCAACTCGGACTGTGGTCTCTACTCAAGAACATGACTATCCAACAGGATGTATCCTCTGCAGAGGGAGTACCATTTTCCACGAGTAACGGGATTTCTCAGTCCCTTGGGACTAATTCCGTCTACGGTCTTTTGATTGAAAACACGCCCGACCTGCACACACCAGCTTAACTCACCAGTGTCTGGAATCACCCATGACACCTGCCAAGCAAAACTCTAAGTGGGGAGGCTACAACCTCGACGTAGCATGGGATCACAAAATTTATACCGCGCGCAAACTGGGGAAGCCATCCCCTTCGGCTACAACCGAAACACCCATGCCCCCGGACCGGATGACTGGCTTTAATCCATGGCCATGGGACCCTCATCACGGCCTCTCTGTACGGTGTGTGCTTTGGAAAGGGGTTGACAACCTACTGAACCATACCCTATCCCCTGCAGGGACAAGTGGTGGTACCGACAAAGAAGGAAGCTATTGATCAAGACTCGGTCTACAACCGACTCAGGTGGTCCAAGTATCCACCAACAATATTACCACTAGTGAAATAAATCACCACTCCTCGAGCCTCACCAAGCCGTACCGGGCATACTCGTCTCGACGAGGGACTAGGAACAAGCTCGTGTCTACCCAAGACCACGACTTTCCCGGCTTCCTACCGGTGTGCAAGAGAAGCTCACGAGGATGACCCAAATCATTAGTGTATCCATTGCTGACCACAAAACAACTCCAAAGTGCACTCATGCACGAGACCATATCGATACATAAAGCTATCACATACTCCAAGTCCAAAGGTGTTGTGATCGTATCAAAACACCACAACAAAAATAATATGCCAGAGTTCAGAAATGCTTGCCTTCAAGAGTATGCAAAGGATGCACTTATTGGAAGCTTTCCTTTTCCTCCAAAAATCCTATTTTGCAAAATACACAAATAACAAATATTTCAAACACAGTACCAAAACCTGTCTCAAATATTTTTGAAATAAATCTTAAAATAAACAGATGAAATTTGAGAGAGGTAGGAAAAAGAATCAACTCATTTGGAGTTTTATTTTAAAAGTTATAGCCAGTCAAAGTTTGGTCAAATCTCTGTTTTTAAATAAAACCAGAAAAGAAAACAATTCAGAAGAAAATACGCTTTCGCAGTAGAGGAGACGCACTCGGGAGTTTGCGCCTTCACTTAAACAGAGGGAGCGGGCGCGCGGGTCACTGACAGTGGGTCCAGAGGGCCCACTGGTCAGGTTTGACCGTTTCTTCCCTCCTTCTCCTCTCTTTTGCTCGACGGGAGCGGGGTTCCGGCGATCGCCGTCGACGAGCGGCAGCGCCTCACCTGCATCCAAGGGCGGGGATGGAACGGCTAGACCGAGGCGGTCCTCTAGGTGGTTGATGGGTCGTCGGAGGTGGAAGGAATCGCCGGCAGCGAGCTCCGCGGCGGAGGAAAGCTACGGTGGTGAAGTGACATTTGGGTTCTGGTGATCTCCGATCGAAGTTGAGTAGCTGGGCAGCTCCGCAAGGACTAGAGGGAGCGACTGGTGGTGTTGGATTGGTGGGGGAGGGCTTGGCCGTGACGAATGGCACGAGATTGCGGCGGCGACCGAACTTGCCGGAGTTGAGGAAGATGGCCACTACGGGTCGATCTACTGCGTGGGAAGCTCTACGGGGAGTGCCTGATGTCGCCTGAAGCCTTGTACGAACTCGGGGTTCCTTTTTATAGCGTGATGGGGCTGGCTCCGCGGCGGCAGAAGATAAGATCGCCGGCGACCACTTTCCTGTAGTTGCAGGGTATCGTGGCGGCGACGAACGCGTGCCGACGAGCGGGAGGATAAGAACGTCCTGTGCTCTGGGGCAGCTGGCGTGCGCTGGTGGTTTGGGCGGCGCTGTCCGCGGCGGAATCTGCTGCCGACGCCGGCGTGCTGCCAAGGCGGCGCTGCAGGGTGCCAGGGGGAGCTTGGAGTGTACTGGAGAGAGGGCGAGTGCGTGGCGGGGTTCGGCAGGCGAGCAGGGGTCAGAGATGGGACGCGACGAGGGCGGCAGTGCGGCGTGTCGGCGTAGTGCGCGCGCGTGCAAAACGTGCGTTCTGGGCGCGCCCAGAGCATGCACGGCACCTGCTCGACGAAATGCCAGCGCGCTCTAGAGCTCGAGGGTGGAGCTGGCACTGCACAGGATGGAGGTAGGGGTAACAAGGCACTCAGTGGACAAGGTGGATCGGTCAGGGGTTCAAGCCCATAATGCAAACCAGAGAGCTTGCCAAAAAGGACTGTGCACACCAGGTGTTCGACAGAATGCCAGATGCACTTAGGAAACTCTTGGAGTGGCCAAAATCTCCAGATCAGTGTCTCTTTCGATGCAGAAGATGGTGGTAAGATCACTTGGGCAAAACCAGAAACTTGTTAGTGTAAGTTTTGCAAAACTCCAGTTTTGGACAGAAAGAAAAAGGGTTTAGAACATGCACTTCAAAACCTCCAATGAGCCCAATCTCCTGGACTTAAGAGTTTGGTAGGGAGGGCTACAAGTAGGAAAAAGCTCAGGGTTACTAGAGCAAGGAAAAATAAGGTTGCAGTACAAATCACCAATTTGGACCAGAATGTAAAAGAGGCTGTTCCACTCAAATTTTCCAAGGAACATCACTGGGTTTTTGCTTGAAGATGAATGGTATGCATCCACTGACATCTCCAAACACTTGGAAGAATTTTTAGAAGAATATTTAAATGGGTTGCAGTGCAAAAGTGCCTACTGGACCAGATTGGAAAAGTTGGTGAAGAGCTCAAAATCTCCAATGGCCAGAAGGTATTTTTGCATAAAAGTGATGTGGAACCATCACATGACGTCCCCAAATTTTGGTGGAAAATTTGAATGCATTTGCCAAATGTTTGTAGTGCAAATAGGCTCCAAATGCAAAAGAAATCATTTTATAAGAACAAAGTTTTGAGAAAGTAAATCTTGCAACATTTGAATCCACTGATAAATAATTGTTTTATTATAGAGAGAAATCAAGTCCAACAATACCTTTGAAGGTTTTTCCCACTAGAGGTATAAATCCAAAATCACAAAAGGTAAAACTTGACAATTGGAAAAGTTTTATTTCCTGGCAACATTTTAATAAATAAAAACAAGGCCAAAATTTGGGGGGTGTCACAACACTACCCCCCTTAAGAAAAATCTCGTCCTCGAGATTTGTTAAAAGTTGTTTTGAACAAGAATTTGTTTTGAAATAAAATTGTTTTTATCAAAGAAATTCTTCAATTGCACAAAAACAAAACGGCTACAGTGAGAGGGCAATAAATGGTGTAAAACCACAGTGTGGTACACTGGCGTAGCGTGGAAAAAAATCCACGGTTAGGGAAAATGAGATATTTCTATGCAGATACAGTATTTAGGATAAATTCTAAATTACTAAAATACGCTGGTTGCACCAGAGAGCATAGTGCTCTCTCTGGCTGACAGGTGGGCCCAGGGCCCACTGTCGGCCTCTTCTCCTACTTCTGGCTCTCTCGCGCGCTCTCCCGCGCTTCCTCCATCGGCGATGCCTAGCTCGTAGGGCATCGAGGCCGTACCGTGGTAGTGCGCAGCGTTCTAGCTGCCGGTGCAGCGTGCACTCACCTCGCGGGCCAGGGCGCTGTCGGCACTGCTCGCGGACTCGCCTCCGAACACCGGCGGCCAAGCGACGAGTGACGCTGGTGGACCTCGCCCACCGTACACCGATCTCGGGCTATAAAACGATCGCGGTGCTCCTCTCTTCTTCCTCACACCTGGCCTCGCTTCCACTTCTCCATCCTTCTCCTCCATAGCCGCTGGCAGGAGCTCGAGCCGAGGCTCTAATGGCGGAGGCAATGCCGGACTGGTATGTGGTCCTGGTGTGTGGAGGCTTGGCGGTGCTACTGGGGTTCTCCGTGCTCCTGTGCGCGATGGTCCTGGATGATCGTCGTGATGCGGCCGCTCGAGTGTTAGCTCTTCGCGGTGGCGGTGATCACGTGGATTAGGCGCGACATCGGGGCTGACTGCTGTCGGTGCGCTGGGGCAGCTTGCGCTTGAATGAACACTCACAAATCTCTCTTACTGAGACTGTGGTGTCCTCGAGTGTGGTTAGATAGGCGCAAAAATGTGCTCAGGGATTTGTAATGGCGCTCGAGGTCGAGTGGTGGCTGCTGAGAGTTTGCTGTTACGATGACGTGCGAATAAAAATCTATGTCGTGAAAATGCATATATACGCAGCAATAACTCGGGGGAAAGAAATCTCCTCGGAAACATGTTGCGAGAGAAAAATAATTAGAACCGAACTAACAGCAGTAAAACTGCTCACAAAACAGGAACTAAGAAAAAATCGGATCCGTCGCACAAAATTTTTACGAACATGCTGTAACACACAAATACAAGTACTGGGACAATAAATACATCGGAGGCGTTTACATGGAAAACGGTAAAAAGACAGGATCCTGAGAAAATGCCTCAGGCACTGGGGCACACTCCTCTTCTATCGGGGGAAGCGGGTTGACCAGTCGATGAATGCGCCCTTCTTGGTCAGGCCTCAGTGGTCTGCCAATAGCGATCCGAGGATTTAAATCAGCGAGGCTCTGGAGATAACCCATTACTCGCTGAGTTAAACGCTCCTGAGCGACGACGTACTGGGCAAGGTTGGCCAGTACTGGATCTCTCTCAATGCGCCCACCGGGCAAAGATGCAACTTCTCCGGGTGCTGCACGACTCGGAAAATAATAGTACCCTCGCTCACTGGCATAGGGCACCGCGAATCGAAGACGGGTGAGCTCCTCGTATGCGGCAGCTTCTATGGCCATATGCGGAGTCGGCATGGATTTCCCCACGAAGGAGACTTCCGTTGGATCTTGGTTTGGGTATGCGGGAGGGATGTGCACCACTGCCCAATATTTCGAGGTGGATGGAGTGATCCTCGATTTGAGCAACTCGTACTGGGGTGGACGGGTGGCGCTCATAGTACTACAGGTAAAGTCCCACAATAATTTGACAAAACTATCGGGGGTTGCGTCTGGGGTTCTCAGATAAATGTTGGGGGTCGACATGGCAAGGAATGGCTGTGAGCGCTGCGCACAAAGGTGAGGGGTGCTCGGCAAGGTCACGAAGTGGCCTTTATATAGCACCGGAGCTGGGATTAATTACTAGAGAAAAAGTGACTGGATGCCGACCCTATTCTCGGGTCAACGCCACAGATATACATATCACATACAGGTGACGCATTACTGTGGGTGCCGACGGGGTTGGTCTTGGTAGCTGCGCCCGAGATATAATAATGCAACTGTACGCCAACGTACACATGCATAGCCACTACTCCAAAAAAAATAAGAGCGCTCAAACAGACAGCATGTAACAAAAGCGATACAAGGCCAGACATTACAAAGCGTAGGAAAACTAAGGCTCGATACAACTTTGAGCGACTTAGTCTACTTCGTTAATGTCTAAGTGGGCTGGCCTTGCGGACGCCGATGCTTCTCCACGGTTCTCACCGTCAGGATTTGCTGGCTGAGGCTGAGGTGCTGCAGAGTCGGGGAAATGGTGATGACCATCGCGGGGGTTCTTGGCCACAATCCCGTTGGAATGGGTTCCCAAAAGGCGACGAAGCGCTTCTGGGGTCACCAAAGTGCTCTGGTTGAGGGCTGGCGCAGACCTCAAGGGATCGATCGGGTGTCCGAACAGCACGGCTGGGTTGTCGGTGTCGGGCTCCGCTTCTCTTCTCGCCGGGGCTCGGCGAACCAGCTCTCCACGAGCTGTGATCAGATCGAGAGTGACCTGATCGAACAGTTGCTCCAGTGCGCTTACATAGCGCACCAGATGCAATAGCGCAGGATCCGTCTCGTGGTCTCCGTTGGCAACTTGGGGCGGCCTACCATACCCGTCACGACTGGGGTAGTAGTAGAACGAGCGACAGTTAACTCTGGGCGACAAGTGCCGGAGTTGAACTATAGCTTCGCGGGCTGCCAGTTGGATGGCTTGTGGCTCGAAGGAAGTTGTCCTTCCAGTGAACCTGTAGGGGCGTTCTGGCGACAGACCCCTACCGTAAATGTGCACAGTGGCCCGGTACTGACGGCTTTCACCGTGCATGGGTCCTTGGTACACAACATACTCAGGAGGCTCTTCTAACGCATAGGCATGGCGGGTGAGGTTTGCGAGCACGGTCACAAAACCTCCAAGGTTGGTCGCTGTGGTCTCATTGTGGACAATGGGACCAGGCATCGTGGCTGGGTTTCGGGAAAGAGGTTGTGCTGTGCCGTGGCTAGCGTGCCCTTTTTATAGGGAAAGGGGACGGAGTCTTCCTCCGCACGCTTGCGATAGAGACGGGTTGGGTGTCGGTCACTGGCGCGTGATCGACGGGCTAGGCTGATAGGTTGGGCACCGTCCGCCGAAAAGGGCGTCGGATCACTGTGGGGCTACCTTACGCGGGAAGCTTGACCGGGGTTAAGCTAAGGTCTGATGGTTTGGGTTAACCTAGGTTTATTGACCTGGCTAAGATAGGATTAGCCAATGGTCAGCCTGGCTCTGATACCAAGTCTGTCACGACCGGATTTTTGGGATATAAATTCCCAGAAAAACGGCCTGTGCGCTCATCAGCCCCAGGATTACTGTTAGCTGATGAGGTACCAACTTGATACAAGAATTCCAAGCAAGTACAAAAATATGTAGTACAAGACCATTTAGGCTTAGGAGTACAACACTTGGTTACTAGTGGTTGAGGGCGGAAGCGGTTGGATACATCTGCGTCTATGGGACTCCATTTCCCACAAGAACAGCTGACCAGGATAACTCCTATCTTCGCGAGGCTGCAAACGTCAACGCGTAGGTTCCGAGGTTGTCACCGCGATGCTTATCTCCAAGCAAGGCATCTGGCCAAGACAATAGCCAGGGACAAGCCAGTGAGTACATTTGAATGTACTCGCAAACATTAAGAACACGGGTATAATAAATCAAACATGCTCCGGATGATTAGGTGATCACACGTTTGACACGAAATATACGAAAGGCCAAGATGCACACATATGGTTGAAATAAACGAATATAAAGTGCTGGGTACCAAACGAGTGTCCGAATGACCCCTCGAGCGAAAAAGGCAGAATAGTAATACGGGTGCCAAATGAGTGTCTGAAAGACTCCTCGAGCAGAAAATGCGGAATAATAATGCTGGTGCCAAACGAGTGTCTGAAAGACTCCTCGAGCGGAAAATGCGGAATAATAATGCTGGTGCCAAACGAGTGTCTGAAAGACTCCTCAAGCGGAAAATGCGGAATAATAATGCCACAGTCGGGCGTCGAGGCGACACCACATAAAGGGCTTATATATAAAGTAAGAAATAAGAACACGCCATAGTCGGACGTCTGCGCGACGTCTCATAAAGGGCTTATAAGAGAGTAATCACAGTGAATATCCAGGAGGTAGAACCATCCCAGGGATACCCAATAATATACGTAATATAAATGGTTAGTCCAGAATAATAAAGATCACAATCCATACGTGCCATACTCATAAACAATATTTAGTACAGTCGTTTCTCCATCCGAAAACCGATAATTTAGTCGAGTCGTATCTCCATCCGAAAACCGATAATATGGTCTAGTCAAACCGTATCTCCATCCGAATACCGTCACTACACTCAACTCAGACTGTGGTCTCTACTCAAGAACATGACTATCCAACAGGATGTATCCTCTGCAGAGGGAGTACCATTTTCCACGAGAACGGGATTACTCAGTCCCTTGGGACTAATTCCGTCTACGGTCTTTTGATTGAAAACACGCCTGACCTGCACACACCAGCTTAACTCACCAGTGTCTGGAATCACCCACGACACCTGCCAAGCAAAACTCTAAGTGGGGAGGCTACAACCTCGACGTAGCATGGGATCACAAAATTTATACCGCGCGCAAACTGGGGAAGCTATCCCCTTCGGCTACAACCAAAACACCCATGCCCCCGGACCGGATGACTGGCTTTAATCCATGGCCATGGGACCCTCATCACGGCCTCTCTGTACGGTGTGTGCTTTGGAAAGGGGTTGACAACCTACTGAACCATACCCTGTCCCCTGCAGGGACAAGTGGTGGTACCGACAAAGAAGGAAGCTATTGATCAAGACTCGGTCTACAACCGACTCAGGTGGTCCAAGTATCCACCAACAATATTACCACTAGTGAAATAAATCACCACTCCTCGAGCCTCACCAAGCCGTACCGGGCATACTCGTCTCGACGAGGGACTAGGAACAAGCTCGTGTCTACCCAAGACCACGACTTTCCCGGCTTCCTACCGGTGTGCAAGAGAAGCTCACGAGGATGACCCAAATCATTAGTGTATCCATTGCTGACCACAAAACAACTCCAAAGTGCACTCATGCACGAGACCATATCGATACATAAAGCTATCACATACTCCAAGTCCAAAGGTGTTGTGATCGTATCAAAACACCACAACAAAAATAATATGCCAGAGTTCAGAAATGCTTGCCTTCAAGAGTATGCAAAGGATGCACTTATTGGAAGCTTTCCTTTTCCTCCAAAACTCCTATTTTGCAAAATACACAAATAACAAATATTTCAAACACAGTACCAAAACCTGTCTCAAATATTTTTGAAATAAATCTTAAAATAAACTAGATGAAATTTGAGAGAGGTAGGAAAAAGAATCAACTCATTTGGAGTTTTATTTTAAAAGTTATAGCCAGTCAAAGTTTGGTCAAATCTCTGTTTTTAAATAAAACCAGAAAAGAAAACGATTCAGAAGAAAATACGCTTTCGCAGTAGAGGAGACGCACTCGGGAGTTTGCGCCTTCACTTAAACAGAGGGAGCGGGCGCGTGGGTCACTGACAGTGGGTCCAGAGGGCCCACTGGTCAGGTTTGACCGTTTCTTCCCTCCTTCTCCTCTCTTTTGCTCGACGGGAGCGGGGCTCCGGCGATCGCCGTCGACGAGCGGCAGCGCCTCACCTGCATCCAAGGGCGGGGATGGAACGGCTAGACCGAGGCGGTCCTCTAGGTGGTTGATGGGTCGTCGGAGGTGGAAGGAATCGCCGGCACCGAGCTCCGCGGCGGAGGAAAGCTACGGTGGTGAAGTGACATTTGGGTTCTGGTGATCTCCGATCGAAGTTGAGTAGCTGGGCAGCTCCGCAAGGACTAGAGGGAGCGACTGGTGGTGTTGGATTGGTGGGGGAGGGCTTGGCCGTGACGAATGGCACGAGATTGCGGCGGCGACCGAACTTGCCGGAGTTGAGGAAGATGGCCACTACGGGTCGATCTACTGCGTGGGAAGCTCTACGGGGAGTGCCTGATGTCGCCTGAAGCCTTGTACGAACTCGGGGTTCCTTTTTATAGCGTGATGGGGCTGGCTCCGCGGCGGCAGAAGATAAGATCGCCGGCGACCACTTTCCTGTAGTTGCAGGGTATCGTGGCGGCGACGAACGCGTGCCGACGAGCGGGAGGATAAGAACGTCCTGTGCTCTGGGGCAGCTGGCGTGCGCTGGTGGTTTGGGCGGCGCTGTCCGCGGCGGAATCTGCTGCCGACGCCGGCGTGCTACCAAAGCGGCACTGCAGGGTGCCAGGGGAGCTTGGAGTGTACTACGGAGAGGGCGAGTGCGTGGCGGGGTTCGGCAGGCGAGCAGGGGTCAGAGATGGGACGCGACGAGGGCGGCAGTGCGGCGTGTCGGCGTAGTGCGCGCGCGTGCAAAACGTGCGCTCTGGGCGTGCCCAGAGCACGCACGGCACCTGCTCGACGAAATGCCAGTGCGCTCTAGAGCTCGAGGGTGGAGCTGGCACTGCACAGGATGGAGGTAGGGGTAACAAGGCACTCAGTGGACAAGGTGGATCGGTCAGGGGTTCAAGCCCATAATGCAAACCAGAGAGCTTGCCAAACAGGACTGTGCACACCAGGTGTTCGACATAATGCCAGATGCACTTAGGCAACTCTTGGAGTGGCCAAAATCTCCAGATCAGTGTCTATTTCGATGCAAAAGATGGTGGTAAGATCACTTGGGCAAAACCAGAAACTTGTTAGTGTAAGTTTTGCAAAACTCCAGTTTTGGACAGAAAGAAAAAGGGTTTAGAACATGCACTTCAAAACCTCCAATGAGCCCAATCTCCTGGACTTAAGAGTTTGGTAGGGAGGGCTACAAGTAGGAAAAAGCTCAGGGTTACTAGAGCAAGGAAAAATAAGGTTGCAGTACAAATCACCAATTTGGACCAGAATGCAAAAGAGGCTGTTCCACTCAAATTTTCCAAGGAACATCACTGTGCTTTTGCTTGAAGATGAATGGTATGCATCCACTGACATCTCCAAACACTTGGAAGAATTTTTAGAAGAATATTTCAATGGGTTGCAGTGCAAAAGTGCCTACTAGACCAGATTGGAAAAGTTGGTGAAGAGCTCAAAATCTCCAATGGCCAGAAGGTATTTTTGCATAAAAGTGATGTGGAACCATCACATGACATCCCCAAATTTTGGTGGAAAATTTGAATGCATTTGCCAAATGTTTGTAGTGCAAATAGGCTCCAAATGCAAAAGAAATCATTTTATAAGAACAAAGTTTTGAGAAAGTAAATCTTGCAACATTTGAATCCACTGATAAATAATTGTTTTATTATAGAGAGAAATCAAGTCCAACAATACCTTTGAAGGTTTTTCCCACAAGAGGTATAAATCCAAAATCACAAAAGGTGAAACTTGACAATTGGAAAAGTTTTATTTCCTGGCAACATTTTAATAAATAAAAACAAGGCCAAAATTTTGGGGGTGTCACACTCATCAAGCCGAATACTACATCAGCAGTCAAGCCCCAGGACACTGTCAAACGAGTCCGGTCTACCCCGCGGAATGGAAGTCCAGCTCGTTCAGAGCTAGATTAGCAATTCGTCCTCCATGAAAGCCCCAGCCTGATAGCGGCGTATGTGTCGTGCGTACATAATTACGCACTAAAAATACCATGGGCAAAAAATGGAGGCAGACTAAAAACAAAGTCCGGACTTCGGCTCGACCCTATTCGGACCCTCATATTCTTCCCCTTTTTCTTCTTATTTTTATTTTTCAGGTTCTTCACAACCCGCGTCATTCTTCGATGATACCAAGGGCCCCTTTTCCAGGCCCCTTATGAACACTCGATTGTTGATCCTATCAAAGGATCATACACCAAGGTGAAAAGCGGCGCAGACGTGCGGCAGAGTATCCAAAGGATTTTCAAGGTCATCTTTCCTTCTTAGGAGTTATATATAGCTTTCCCTTGTTCTCGGCATGTAAAATAGCCTTGATGCTTACGGCATCTTCTGTAAAAAATACGTTTTGACGTACCAATCAGACCATAATGGAAGCAGTTTCGCCCAACCTTGTTCGGTATTGGCTTATTTCTTAATTTGTTTTCCTCACTTTACATCGGATTGGCATATACACCTCAGTACGACTTAAGTCGCCAGGGGCTTTATGCGGCCATATATATTTTGGAAAACAGAAAGTCCGAACACTCTCAGAGTATACTTCGGTGTCCCAAACTCTGCATTATATTCATCGGCTCCGAATCATGTCTTTGGTCAATAATTGGGTTGCCCGGCTCCTGTGCTTGCTACCTTACGTTCCGCTTGTACGGCTAAGGTAGTAAAGGGAGAACTACTGCGATTGTGTTTCCGGCTCGCCCGGTCAAGCACCTCAGTAGAGAAAGCCGAAAACTGACTGTCATGATGCGGCGAGAGCTGGTCATCAATTCGGCGACTTGCTAAATCTCTAGTGATTTCTTCCGTGCTACACGAAGGGCTGGCTTTTTCAAGTCATGTGCTTAAGGCATCCACGTTCGGATAGCCGCATACGCACCAGGGGCTATTTTATAGTCCCATTATCTAACTCCTATGGCTAAGTGAGAGTGATAAAGCCGCATAAGTCTGATTGCCTGGTTCGCCGCGCTATCACCTCCTTCACGGACCAAGACGTTGGGCCAAGTATGGTTATGTGCTATCCGGAACACCCCCGTAGTATCTACGTGGGGGCTGAAGCTGACGACTGGCGAACTCTCAGTAATAAAAACGGTCGCGCAGGAGGAATATAAATGCATAAAATATATTAACAAGCTTTGGGTTTTAATACATCGTCCGGGTAGCTCGGATACATTTACTCGAACATCATATCCTTCGAGCACTGACCCTCTATCAAACGGGCACCCTCAAGGACGTCATCGAAATAGCGCTCCGGCTTGCGATGGTCCTTGCCTTCGGGCGGGCCCTCAACTGCCATAGCGGCGGCCTTCATCTGCGCCCAGTGCATCTTGACATGAGCAAAGGCCATCTGCGCACCTTCTATGCACACCGAACGCTTCACAGCCTCAATGCGCGGCAGGGCGTCGCCGAGCTGCTTGACCAGGCCGAAGTAGCTGCTGGGAATGGGTCCGGCTGGCCATAGCCGGACTATGATCTCCTTCATGGCCAAACCAGACATCCTATGCAGCTTGGCCAGCTGCATCATCTGGTTGTTTAGCAGCGCTGGCCGCACTGGCGCCAGGTACTGCGACCAGAAGAGCTTCTCCGTTGTGTTCCCTTCTTGGGCTCAGAAATACTGGGCAGCGTCGGCAGCACTCCTTGGGAGATCCGCAAAGGCGTCTGGAGCACTCCATATTCGATTTAGAAAAGCATATCTTCGACTACCAAATATACTCTGTAAAAGAAAAGGCTTACCAGCCGCTATCTTTTCGGCTTGCTTGATCTCCTCGCGAGCCGCCCGGGACTCGGTCCACGCCTCCTTTGCCTCCTAAAGGGCCTTGGTGAGTTCGGTCGTTTGGGCCTTATTACTCTCTTCCAAGGCCTCACACTTGTTGGCAGCATCCTGGAGCGCTTGCTCCACTTCGGACACCCTCTCCTCATACCGGCGGCGGGCGTCCTGTTCGGCCCTTAAATCCTCGGCTGCTATTTCTGCGGCTGCTTTGCTCGCCCTCGCCTCCTCCTTGGCTTTGGCAAGGGAACTCTTGAGGGCCTCGACCTCGGTAGCGCCGCCTGCAGCCACACACATCGCAGCACATGAGCTTAAACTCTAAGTTTGCATTACAATTCAGGCTTGTAAGGGGTCTTTTTTCTAAAAAAGCATACCTTGGGCCTCATCGAACCGCTTGTTAACGCGGTCGATCTCATCATCCACCAGCTTCAGCTTCTTCTTAAGCTCGGATACTTCGGCGGCCTGGGCGGTCGCCAGTAACAGTGAAGACTGTTTATCAAAATAGACAAGTATGTTATCTCCGGCGAATATTTGATCCTCTGTTCGCCCCCTATTTTTTCAAGAACCAAACAGAGTCTCAGGGGCTACTATCTATATACAGGCATATTTTTTCATATAAAAAGCCGCTGAGAATATTGCATCACGTACCTCAAAACCTGTTAACAGGCTGGTGAAGGCTTCGTTCAGTCCTCTTTTTGTGAACTAAACCTTTTCAACTACCGTACCCATAAGGGTACGGTGTTCATGCATGATGGAAGCATGGCGAAGTGCTTCCCTCAAGGTGTCCGGCGCCTCCGGATTGACGGAGGTCGCCGATTGAGTCGGCACTTCCCCCTCTTTCAAAGGGGGTTGCTCGCTTGGTTCCGGGACCGTCTGGGTCTCCGGAGCAGTATTCGGCCGGGGGTAGGATTGGTCAGGGCCCCCGCCATCAGTCTTTATGGGGATTGCGCCCCCCATGTTCTCGGCACCCGAGGTATTACCCTCTGGCGTAGTTTCAGTGGCCTTCCGCACCGCTCCCTGGCCTGGAGAGGTTCTTTGATATGACACTTCGGGGCCGTCCGCAGTGTGTGGAGGAGAGGCACGCGGGGGCATTTCGCTCTCCATCATCTCCGGCGCCAAAGAATTCCCCGAAGACGATGATTGTTGGGGGAGATCACGGGACGGGCTAAAAAACATAAATGATATGTTATCCTACAATTCATAACCAGCCGGATATATGTATGGAATCTTTGAATACTTACGATTCGGCTAGGGGCTTCGCCCTGGGGCGCCACTCGGGGATGTCCTCTGCATCTGCGTCCGAGCCGTCCGAGAGGGATATCCTCTCCTTTTTGGGTGCCTTCGCCTCTAGATCAGCGGAGACCGCCCTTTTCTTCTTCTCCTTGAGGGGAGAATTGCTCTCTTCCTCCTCCTCCTCTTCGTCTTCATCTCCCTCGTGAGAGGAGAGAACTTCAGTATCTTCGGGCGCAGCGTCCGAAGTACCTCTGCGACGGAGGCCACTTTTGGCCTCCTTGCCCTTCTTCTTGGCCTTCTTCTCCGACGCCTGGTACGGCGCCGAAACCAGCATCCTCGTTAGTAGAGGAATGGCTGGGTCTTCGGGTAGCAGAGTCGGACATCGGATCCGCTCCGCCTTCTTTGTCCAACCCTGAACGAAGAATGGAAGGCTCAGCATACCCCTCGGATTTACAAGTAGCAGTTATGTTCGGAAATCGAAAAACTTACGGGAGTGGACGGATGAGTACATGTCACATCCCTAGCTCTACCTTGCTCTAGGCTAGCACTTGATTGATGCATCATGTTCACTTTTCCAGAAACTTGAAATGGGGATGATCCAAAACCCCCAGCACCACCTAAACCAACTAGGGTTACTAAATAATTCTCTCAATGAACCTGAAATGCCCTTCTAAAATATTCATGATCTTTACCTTGGTCTAGGACCTCTGACAAAAATGGTGCACAATTTTCTAGGACACCTAAGGTCACTGATTTAAATCATATGCTATTTGCAATTGGGCATTTAAATGTTGTATATTATTTTAAGTGCTCAATTAATTCTGAACTTAAGTGAGGGCTGTTAGGAATAATCCAAACAGAGCCCACAATTAATTTTCAGGATTTTTGAAAACGTTTTGGTATTTTTAATAAAGCCCCGAAGTTATAAAAAATAGAAAAACATTAACAAAAAGAGAGAGAGAGAGAATACCTGGCGCTTACCTGGCCGGCCTGGCACTGTAGCAGCCCACCAGGCCCATCTGCCAGTCGTCTCCCACCTCGCGCCAGAAGGACGCGAGGCGTGTGCTCGCCGCATGCCGACACGCGCCCGTGCCACCTCCTGCTTCCGCCGCTTCTGGAGCCAGCCCCGAGTGCCACGCACTCCCTCTCGACCCCCTCGCTCTCTCCCTGGACCCCCTCCCCCTCCTCTTCTCTCTCCCGCAGCACCACCGAGCGCGTTCGCCGCCGTCGCTCGCCGTAGGCATGACCACCGCCTCCCCCACGCCCCCTGGAGCTGCCCACGAGCTCCGCCTCGTTCCACTCCTCCTCACCGAGCCTCCCGATGCCAGAAGCCCCGAAAACGTCGCCGGCATCATCGTGTTCACCGTCGGGCACCGGAGATCGTCGCCGCCGATTCGTCGTCCACAGGGCTTCCCCGAGCACGCCGGCCATCCCTACGGCACCGCTATGAGCCCCCGAGCGTTTCCCCTCTCTTCCCCGCCTCTTTTGCGCCGCGTAGCCCTAGTTTCACCGGAGCCGATAACTCCTCGCCGCCGGCCATGCCGCCACCACGGCTAAGGCCGCGCAAGCTCACCTCCGAGCACGTCAACGCACTAAGGGAGTCTCCGTGAGCTTGAATCAACCGCCCGTTAGGCCTGCCCTGCACCGTAGCCGCAACCCCGTGCACACCCAAAATCCGTCCACCGCCGCGAGCTTGCTTCTAGCAAGCTTGGGCCGTCCCAGCACCTCCCGTCTGCCCTAGCAGATGCGCGCGAACGCCGGCTCTCCGTAGAGCCGAACCCCGCCGTAAATCGCCGCCTGTAGTGCGAGCCCGAGCAACTCCGGCGTGCCTCCGCCGTGTTCCGTGGTCGGCGCCGGCAGATCTCCGGCGTGATGACGTGGCGCTGTTTTAGTTAGCTCTAATGACCCTGCTAAACACACCTAGAGCCACTGCCATGTGGGCCCCGTGCCCGTTTAGGATAGCCTAATGTCCTGTTTAGATTAGTACTAATCTGGGGGACCCCACATGTCAGCTTTGACTTTGGTCAAGTCAACGTTGACCGGTCCCACCTGTCATCCACCCAAACCAGCCTGAGACACTGACGTATGGGTCCCACAGGTCAGGTTTGACCTGGCCGACCTAGTTGACCTACTGACGTCACACCTATGTCATGCTGACGCAGTAAAGCATTTTCTGGATTTAAGTTTATTCAGGAAATTCCAGAAAATACTACAAACTTCAAAAATTCATAGAAATTCAACCATAACTCCAAATGAAACAAATTATATATCAAAAATGATCAGAAAAATCCAATCTATCCATCTGTACTGGTTTCTTGCATGTTAGAGCAACCTAACCTTGCTGTTTAGGTGAAACAAGTTAATGCACCTTCATGACTTCATAACATGGGTATGCATTTGAATCTTTGGTTCAAATGGACTCATCTTAATCTGTTCCAGCTTGCATTAGCCCAAAACACTTTCTTATTGCGATGTCATAGCATGCATCATATTGTTGCATATCGTCATGTGTTGATTGTGTTCGACGTATCTTTCGTGGTAGGTTCTGCCTCCGAGGATACCCACGATTATCCGACTGAAGGGCAGTATCCTACTACCACTCCATCAGGCAAGCAAACCCCCTTGTTCATTCTGATACAATGCCACTCTCTCGCTCCTGCTCACTTTACTGAATTAGGACAACAACGACTCATCTGTTACTTGCTGCGGTAGTTGAACCCCTTATCCTATGCATGACCTGTCATTGCCACAGTAAATAGATGAAACCCACTAGCATGAGTAGGAGTAGTTTGAGACCTGATGTGCCTACTCATTCATGCTTGTTTGTCATGCCTGCTATTGCTTAGAGTTGTGTCAGATCTGATTCATCGGGGATGAATTGGAGTCGTGTGAACATGTCCTACTGTGTGTGAGCTAAGTGTGTGAACATGATTTGGTAAAGGTAGCGGTGAGAGGCTATGTAGGAGTACATGGTGGGTTGTCTCATTGAAGCCGTCCTCAGGAACTGAGTTCTGTGTTTGTGATCCATGATAAAGTTACTATCACGCATTGGGCCCGAAACCAATGGACCCTCTCGGCTTCTTAATCACCCTTGTCCTCTATCCAGGAGTTGCACGTAGTTTCTGGTGTTTGTAGTAAGCTGGAGGCCGTGGACAGTGCTGACCCGAGGGGTGGGCTGTGATGCGGTAGGCTCGTGGCCCGGTGTACCGAGTTGCCCGTTTGGTGTCTCGAGAACCCTGCACACATCGTTTGGGGCCGTATGTGGAAACCTCGGCCGGACTCCCTGCGGATGGAACCTGAATAGGCGATAAACCTGGACTAGAGACTTGAGTGTTTAGGTAGGCTGTGGCCGACACCCTCGCTGGGCTTCCGCTTGGATGTTGCCGAGTACATGTCGTGTAAACGGCGGTAAGTGGTGAGATCGTGTGTGTCGAAGTACACCCCTGCAGGGTTAACATCATCTATTCAAATAGCCGTGTCCGCGGTAAAGGACTTCTGGGTTGCCTATAACAGTTCATAGACTAGTGAAAATGGATACTCTAAAATGCGCAAGATAAGCGTGAGTGCTATGGATGGCGTCCTTGTAGGGAGACGGGAGCGAATCCATTGTGGTGTATTGGTATGGTGAATATGTGGACTCGTGTGCGCCACCTCAAAAGAGTTACTTGCAGTCGTAGTTAGGATAGCCACCGAGTCAAAGCTGGCTTGCTGCAGTTAAACTCCACCACCCCCTTTGTTGATACCGATGCATATGTAGATAGTTCTGATGTAAGTCTTGCTGGGTACATTTGTACTCACGTTTGCTTATTTTATGTTTTGTAGAGAGACGTCAGTCTCGCTAGTAGTTTCGTGTGGACTTCGACGTTTAGCTTGATACCTCAGCTACGATCTTGTGCCCTCGGCAGGATCTGGTAGATAGTCAGGCTTCTCAGCCTTTTTATTTATAGATGTCTGTACTCAGACATGTTAAGCTTCCGCATGTGTTTGACTTGTATACTCTGAATGCTGGGTCGAGAGACCCATGTTTGTAATATCTGGCTCTTCGGAGCCTAATGAATAAATACTCTGAGTCGTAGAGTCTAGTTGTGATGCCATGTTGTATTTGCACATAGCGAGCATATTGTGTGTATGATTGAAATGCTTGGTATGTGTGGGATCCGACAATCTAGTTGTTTATCCTTGGTAGCCTCTCTTATGGGGAAATGTAGTCTTGTGCTTCCATGAGCCATAGTAGTCCGCTACAGCCCGGTTCACTGGAGTCCTGCTAGCCCAGCACTATTGCTCCGGAACACTTGACTGGCCGGCATGTGATTCATTTCGTTCCTGTGTCTGTCCTTTCGGGGAAATGTCACGCGGTGACATCCGGAGTCCTGCCTAGCCTGCTACAGCCCGGGTTCCCGGAGTCCTGTTAGCCCAGTGCTATAGCCCGGATTCACACGCGCTGACCGACATGCTCGATGTTGATTCATGTATGCTTGTCCCCGTAAGTTAGTGCCACTTTGGGTTCACGACTAGCCATGTCGGCCCGGGTTCTCTGTCATATGGATGCTAGCGACACTATCATATACGTGAGCCAAAAGGCGCAAACGGTCCCGGGCCATGGTAAGGTGACACCCGTGGGAATACCGTGCGTGAGGCCGCAAAGTGATATGAGGTGTTACAGGCTAGATCGGTGTGACTTAGAATCGGGGTCCTGATAGCGTTGGTATCAGAGCCTGACTGCCTGTAGGTTTACGAAGCCAAACTGGTCGAAGTTGAGTCTAGAAATGCTTTAGTTATATAAGGGAATTGATTGTGGGAGGGAACGTAAGGCTCTTTTTACTTCTTTACCTTATGCCCTTCTAATCTGAGTCATCCTCTTCTCTTCTATGGGAATTAAGAACTAGGCTTCTCGTCTATCTATCAGGATCACGTGTTACTAATCCGTAGACTCATAGGACTGTTGGATTTAAGCTTCATTTCAGTTCCTACCACTTCCGTGTATCCATAGCTAGCCTCAAATTCTTGATATTGTGATGATAGAGTGGTTACGCCACCATTTTGCAGGATGTCTTAAATCTTTTTGAGCATTTACAACCGTTATGCTGTCTGAGTCATCCCAGGCTTCTAAATAATCTGATGCATTTGCAAATCCCTTATTTCCGCTCTCGATGTTCCTTTGGGCCAGATTAACCACACTAATCATTGAGTTGAGGTACTCTGTTGCCTTGACATATATGTTGGAGTTATTATTATGACCCTAGGTGTCTTAGAGGACCACTTAGTAATCTAGCAATGCTTGCATCCCTAGTGTGATGATTCTGGCCATTATTCTCGAAAGCATCCCATGATGCCATTTAGTTAGTAGGCATTCTATTTCTGGGTTCTTGAGCCCAAGATTCACTCCACTTACCTCCTGTTGATAGTGTTTGCTCGTTCCTTTAGGATATTAGTAACCTTGCGACAGTCTTCGAGGTCCGTGGTATATCGTTCTTCCAAATACCATGAACCATTCTTGGCAGGAGTTCTTTTGAACCAAAAGATCACAACCAGGGCGCTCTTGAGGAGTACTCCATTCGTATTGTGACTCTACCAGTCCTTCCTCCTCTGCATGGGTTATCTGGAAGAAATATGTTGAATTTGTTCGACATACTAATCCATGCATCCACAACTCAGAAAAACATATGTTCCTTTGGGTTGTCCCTCTTTAGTTATTTTCTGGCCCTCGTCTATCAATTGATAGTCAGGACTAGTTGTGCATTCGTGTTATCAATGCCTATTATTCTTGTGGTCCGTCAAGCCATTCTATTCCGGAATGACTAGAAGAAACAAACTCCAGTACCTCGTCCATCTCTGGGATTGGGTCAAAGTAGTTGTGTTCCGCAGATCAAATGCCTAACCAGCTTTTGTTCTGTTCTACCTTCGAGTATTACCCCCTTTATGTCGAGAATATCATAGGAATTGCACCACCTTTCGTGAATTCTTGACGCAGTGATACTCCGCGCCATCATCATTCATTTCTCGGTCCCGTGTTATTGTAACCGGAACACCGACAAGTGAATCGTGATGCGTGTAATCAATACTCCTAGCAACTCCATTGCTTGGTAGTTAAAGGACAATAATTTCATCCTTAGCGTGTTGGTTACTGAATCACATCCTAAGGTTGATCGTGCTACCTAGTCCTTATTTCCGGTGCACTCTTCGATCAATGAGTTAGGATTATTCAATACCTTGCTTATTTGATCATATCGTCTTGCTCTGAAAAGCAAGATTGTTCTCGAGCTTAGTAACATATTGGTGTACGTGATTTTCCGAATATCTTCTCGGAAGTATCACCAGGTCGTCACCTGACCGCTATGTCGAGTTCGTGATCATGTTGGTATTCTTGTAAACCATCCTTTCTCCAAGAATCTGTGTTGGATACCCCTGAGCTAGTTGGTTGAGCTAAACAACAACTTGGAGAGTTGGAAGGTAAAAGCTTTGTCTGACTTAGTTCATCATTAAGGGATATCTTGGTGTGTGTGTGTGTTGTAGAAAGATGATTTCTTCATCGATTGGTCCTCGTGATCAATTAATGGACCTATCATCTTAACCAAACTTTGATTTGAGTATGGGCTATCATCAAATCAAATCAGAACCAACGATGTTCATAATGTTGTCTTACTCGTGGTTGATTCCTCGAGCATACACCATTACATATTTTGGTCTGACCAATGCTACCACCGTGTTCACTTAATTGTGGAATTCCATCTATATGGAAGCCTAGATGGTTTGTTGTTGAGCCCATCGACAACATCCTTATCTCCTCCATGATTTGGTTGAACATCTAAGTTAGCGTTGGAAACTTTTGAAAGCATCTTCCTCGTGTTAGCTCATGAAGTTTATGTTGTGATGGAAGAAGTGACTTCCTCTAGTTCACGTGCATATGATGCAAGTTGCCCCCGTGAACTTGAGAAAGTTTGTTTCGCTTCCTCTGGAATCATCCCAAGTCAGTCATGCATACGTGCGAAGTATTCTTTGGTCTGGAGACATCCAACCTTCATTCTATATGAATCCCTAGCACACCAAGCAACTGATTGATTTGTTCAAGGAAAAGAAGTTCTTAAGTGCTATTCCTTAAGGACCCAAAGGTACATGCGCATGACTTCGCTCTCCGCAATGATGGTTCCTAATCAAAACTCGGTAGTGTTTTATTCTAAGACTACTATGTGGTCATGCTTGTCTGGGACAGCGTGTTCACATGTTGTAGTAGAACCAGCTCATGTTTTGGAGCTTGCTATCGTAGTTCATCCCCTGAGAATCTCGCAATGTCATCTCGTCGATTTGTGTTGCAAACCTTCATTTTTCTTCCTAGACTCGATGAGTCTGGAATATCCTGCCACCAACCAGATCTGAATCTCAGGCAGGTGTGATGGTTGGAACGTTTCCCAAGAGCTATAATATTGGTCTCTCGGTAACCGGTAGAGTGGATGTCATGGCCAACACACCCAACCGGAAGACCTATTATTATAGTATGTTTATTGAGGAAGTTGGCCACCTCTCCATAAGGATTTCGTAAGATTCTACTTCCGTAGATATTCCTTATGGATTCTTGTGCTCCCGAAGTCCGACCTTTTACTTGATGTTCTACGTACCAAACCATTTTAATAAATGGGTTGCACTAGCACATCAAGGAGAACTTTAGAAGCGAGTGCTAAATGTCTCTCGGTCGATCGTTCAGATTTCGTCCCCTTGGCCTCGCTAAGGTGAAATCCTAGAAGGTGTTATCTTCCTTTGCATTTGCATCATCCATCACTATTCATCATGGTAGTATGTTGTGTTGCCAGGATCCTCGACACGGATATTGGTAAAACCTTGATGTATATGGAAATGCGCAAGTTCTTGAGAGCACACACAAGCACTAGGTGTTATCATCGGCACTAACAGGGATTGCTCCTAGTTTCTCCAGTTATGTTATAACTTTTCAAGAGTGGACTCACCCTCTACTGTTAAGCTTCTCCCAGTTACCAGAATCATTGCCAGCATTTGCAATCATTCCCAGCTTGCACCGCCAATGTGCCATTCTACCATGGGTTCCATCCATTTCCGGTGATAAGCAAATCATCCCTTGTGTTGTCCTCAACAAGGTAGTTCATATCATCCATTCTAGTCCGACTATGCCATTCCTTCGAACTCCGCCAAACGATTGTTATGATTTGCCTTAGGCTAACATAGAAAGTCTCAATGATCTCTATATCAAAAGTAATTCTTTTTGCCACTTAAGGTAATAATTCTACGAGTCACCTTCCCCAAGGTGCCCCGTTATCGAATCATGGCAATTTTCCTCGCTACTTTGAAACCCTCGTCAAATTGTTTCTTCCGTCCCTCCTGATGCATGTTTTGCCTCTTAGCTCCAGAGATGTTTCTATGTCTCATTCTGTGAATTGATCTTGTGATCATTAAGATGATCCTAAGTTGCTTGAATCTCAGGAAGATCGATTCTTCTTAAATTCTCCCTTTCACTCGTTGTCATGTAGGATGTAGTTCTCAAAGCAAGACGTTGAGACGGAGATGATGATTGAATCAATGTTCTTATGAAATTCAACCTGGATCGTGAAGATTGTGTTAGCTTGTGTCCCTCTGTCTTCTTACCTCACGACTTGAATCTCGGGACGAGATTCTTTTTTAGTGGGGGTGAGTTGTCACATCCCTAGCTCTACCTTGCTCTAGGCTAGCACTTGATTGATGCATCATGTTCACTTTTTTAGAAACTTGAAATGGGGATGATCCAAAACCCCCAGCACCACCTAAACCAACTAGGGTTACTAAATAATTCTCTCAATGAACCTGAAATGCCCTTCTAAAATGTTCATCATCTTTACCTTGGTCTAGGACCTCTGACAAAAATGGTGCACAATTTTCTAGGACACATAAGGTCACTGATTTAAATCATATGCTATTTGCAATTGGGCATTTAAATGCTGTATATTATTTTAAGTGCTCAATTAATTCTGAACTTAAGTGAGGGCTGTTAGGAATAATCCAAACAGAGCCCACAATTAATTTTCAGGATTTTTGAAAACGTTTTGGTATTTTTAATAAAGCCCCGAAGTTACAGAAAAATAGAAAAACATTAACAAAAACAGAGAGAGAGAGAGAATACCTGGTGCTTACCTGGCCGGCCTGGCACTGTAGCAGCCCACCAGGCCCATCTGCCAGTCGTCTCCCACCTCGGGCCAGAAGGACGCGAGGCGTGTGTTCGCCGCACGCTGGCACGCGCCCGTGCCACCTCCTGCTTCCGCCGCTTCTGGAGCCAACCCCGAGTGCCATGCACTCCCTCTCGACCCCCTCGCTCTCTCCCTGGACCCCCTCCCCCTCCTCTGCTCTCTCCCGCAGCACCACCGAGCGCGTTCGCCGCCGCCGCTCGCCGTAGCCATGACCACTGCCTCCCCCACGCCCCCTCGAGCTGCCCATGAGCTCCGCCTCGTTCCTCTCCTCCTCCTCATCGAGCCTCCCGACGCCAGAAGCCTCGAAAATGTCGCCGGCATCGTCGTGTTCACCGTCGGGCACCGGAGATCGTCGCCGCCGATTCGTCGTCCACAGGGCTTCCCCGAGCACGCTGGCCATCCCTACGGCACCGCTGTGAGCCCCCGAGCGTTTCCCCTGTCTTCCCCGCCTCTTTTGCGCCGCGTAGCCCTAGTTTCACCGGAGCCGATAACTCCTCGCCGGCGGCCATGCCGCCACCGTGGCTACGGCCGCGCAAGCTCACCTCCGAGCACGTCAACGCACTCAGGGAGTCTCCGTGAGCTCGAATCACCCGCCCGTTAGGCCTGCCCTGCACCGTAGTCGCAACCCCGTGCACACCCGAAATCCATCCGCCGCCGCGAGCTTGCTTCCGGCAAGCTTGGGCCGTCCCAGCCCCTCCCGTCTGCCCTAGCAGATGCGCGCGAACGCCAGCTCTCCGTAGAGCCAAACCCCGCCGCAAACCGCCGCCTGTAGTGCGAGCCCGAGCAACTCCGGCGTGCCTCCGCCGTGTTCCGTGGTCGGCGCCGGCTGATCTCCGGCGTGATGACGTGGCGCTGTTTTAGTTAGCTCTAATGACCCTGCTAAACACTCCTAGAGCCACTGCCATGTGGGCCCCGTGCCCGTTTAGGATAGCCTAATGTCCTGTTTAGATTAGTACTAATCTGGGGGGACCCCACATGTCAGCTTTGACTTTGGTCAAGTCAACGTTGACCGGTCCCACCTATCATCCACCCAAACCAGCCTGAGACACTGACGTATGGGTCCCACAGGTCAGGTTTGACCTGGCCGACCCAGTTGACCTGCTGACGTCACACCTATGTCATGCTGACGCAGTAAAGCATTTTCTGGATTTAAGTTTATTCAGGAAATTCCAGAAAATACTACAAACTTCAAAAATTCATAGAAATTCAACAATAACTCCAAATGAAACAAATTATATATGAAAAATAATCAGAAAAATCCAATCTATCCATCTGTACTGGTTTCATGCTTGTTAGAGCAACCTAACCTTGCTGTTTAGGTCAAACAAGTTAATGCACCTTCATGACTTCATAACATGTGTATGCATTTGAATCTTTGGTTCAAATGGACTCATCTCAATCTGTTCTAGCTTGCATTAGCCCAAAACACATTCATATTGCCATGTCATAGCATGCATCATATTGTTGCATATCGTCATGTGTTGATTGTGTTCGACGTATCTTTCGTGGTAGGTTCTGCCTCCGAGGATACCCACGATTATCCGACTGAAGGGCAGTATCCTACTACCACTCCATCAGGCAACCAAACCCCCTTGTTCATTTCGATACAATCCCACTCTCTCGCTCCTGCTCTCTTTACTGCATTAGGACAAAAACGACTCATCTGTTACTTGCTGCGGTAGTTGAACCCCTTATCCTCTGCATGACCTGTCATTGCCACAGTAAATAGATGAAACCCACTAGCATGAGTAGGAGTTGTTTGAGCCCTGATGTGCCTACTCATTCATGCTTGTTTGTCATGCCTGCTATTGCTTAGAGTTGTGTGAGGTCTGATTCATCGGGGATGAATTGGAGTCGTGTGGACATGTCCTACTGTGTGTGAGCTAAGTGTGTGAACACGATTTGGTAAAGGTAGCGGTGAGAGGCCATGTAGGAGTACATGGTGGGTTGTCTCATTGAAGCCGTCCTCAGGAACTGAGTTCTGTGTTTGTGATCCATGATACAGTTACTACCACGCATTGGGCCCGAAACCAATGGACCCTCTCGGCTTCTTAATCAACCTTGTCCTCTGTCCAGGAGTTGCACTCAGTTTCTGGTGTTTGTAGTAAGCTGGAGGCCGTGGACAGCGCTGACCCGAGGGGTTGGCTGTGATGCGGTAGGCTCGTGGCCCGGTGTACCGAGTCGCCCATTTGGTGTCTCGGGAACCCTGCACACATCGTTCGGGGCCGTATGTGGAAACCTCGGCCGGACTCCCTGCGGATGGAACCTGAATAGGCGATAAACCTGGACTAGAGACTTGAGTGTTTAGGTAGGCTGTGGCCGACACCCTCGCTGGGCTTCCGCTTGAAGGTTGCTGAGTACATGTCGTGTAAACGGCGGTAGGTGGTGAGAGCGTGTGTGTCGAAGTACACCCCTGCAGGGTTAACATCATCTATTCGAATAGCCGTGTCCGCGGTAAAGGACTTCTGGGTTGCCTATAACAGTTCATAGACAAGTGAAAGTGGATACTCTAAAATGCGCAAGATAAGCGTGAGTGCTATGGATGGTGTCCTCGTAGGGAGACGGGAGCGAATCCATAGTGGTGTATTGATATGGTGAATATGTGGACTCGTGTGCGCCACCTCAAAAGAGTTACTTGCAGTCGTAGTTAGGATAGCCACCGAGTCAAAGCTGGCTTGCAGCAGTTAAACTCCACCACCCCTTTGTTGATACCGATGCATATGTAGATAGTTCTGATGTAAGTCTTGCTGGGTACATTTGTACTCACGTTTGCTTATTTTATGTTTTGCAGAGAAACGACAGTCTCGCTAGTAGTTCCGTGTGGACTTCGACGTTTAGCTTGATACCTCAGCTACGATCTTGTGCCCTCGGCAGGATCTGGTAGATAGTCAGGCTTCTCAGCCTTTTTCATTTATAGATGTCTGTACTCAGACATGTTAAGCTTCCGCATGTGTTTGACTTGTATACTCTGAATGCTGGGTCAGAGACCCATGTTTGTAATATCTGGCTCTTCGGAGCCTAATGAATGAATACTCTGAGTCGTAGAGTCTAGTTGTGATGCCATGTTGTATTTGCACATAGCGAGCATATTGTGTGTATGATTGAAATGCTTGGTATGTGTGGGATCCGACAATCTAGTTGTTTATCCTTGGTAGCCTCTCTTATGGGGAAATGTAGTCTTGTGCTTCCATGAGCCATAGTAGTCCGCTACAGCCCAGTTCACCGGAGTCCTGCTAGCCCAGCACTACTGCTCCGGAACACTTGACTGGCTGGCATGTGATTCACTTCGTTCCTGTGTCTGTCCCTTCGGGGAAATGTCACGCGGTGACATCCGGAGTCCTGCCTAGCCTACTACAGCCCGGGTTCCCGGAGTCCTGTTAGCCCAGTGCTACAGCCCAGATTCACACGTTGCTGACCGACATGCTCGATGTTGATTCATGTATGCCTGTCCCCGTAAGTTAGTGCCGCTTTGGGTTCACGACCAGCCATGTCGGCCCGGCTTCTCTGTCATATGGATGCTAGCGACACTATCATATACGTGAGCCAAAAGGCGCAAACGGTCCCGGGCCATGGTAAGGCGACACCCGTGGGAATACCGTGAGTGAGGCCGCAAAGTGATATGAGGTGTTACAGGCTAGATCGGTGTGATTTAGAATCGGGGTCCTGACAGTACAGTCGTGGCTGATGTCATCGGTCATCTTCCGCCACGACTTCTGGGCCTGAAAGACGAGCTTCCATATATCTTCGTGCGTCGTGCCGAAGAATCGCTACAGGGTACGGATGCCAGCCGGATCGAACTCGCACATATGGATAGGCCGGCGCTGGTAGGGGAGAATCCGGCGAAAAAGCATCACCTGGACCACATCGGCGAGAGTGGTGTTCTTCTCTATTATATTCTTGATGCGCTTCTACAGCATTGTCACCTCGTTGGATGACACCCAATCCAGGCCCTTGTTGATCCACGAGGTAAGCCACATTGGTGGCCCGGATTTAAACTCAGGAGCGGCGGCCCATGTGGTATCGCGAGGTTCTGTGATGTAAAACCACTCTTGTTGCAATCCCTTCACGGTCTCCACAAAAGGCCTCCTTGGGCCAAGTGACGTTGGGGAGCTTGCTCACCATGGCGTCGCCGCAGTCTGCGTGTTTCCCGTCGACCACTTTCGGCTTCACATTGAAGACCTTGAGCCATAGGCCGAAGTGGGGGGGGGGGAATGCGGAGGAACGCCTCGCACATGACAATGAATGCCAATTATGGAGGAAGGAATTTGGGGCTAGATCGTTGAAATCTAGCCCGTAGTAAAACATGAGGCCACGGACAAAAGGATGGAGGGGAAACCCTAGTCCGCGAAGGAAATGGGGGATGAACACTACCCTCTCATTAGTCTCCGGGGTGGGAATGATCTGCTTTTTGGCAGGGAGCCGGTGGGCTATATCCGCGGCCAAGTACCCCACTTATTGGAGTTCCTTGACGTTCCCCTCCGTGATGGAGGAAGCCATCCACTTGCCCTACACTCCAGATCCGGACATGGCTGGAGCGTTTGGTGGGGATGGAAAGGATTGAGACTTGAGCGCTGGAGCTCTAGGGCGGATGGGCTAAGGAAGAAGAAGGCGTGGGGTAGAAAGATGGATCATTATCCTCTTATAAAGGACGTAGATATCAGGCGCCCCCTCACGAGCCTTAAAACTCGCCTATTCCCAAGGGGTTGTGCAAACGGCATGGTCGGATTACCCAAACCCGTATTGATGAGAATCCCACAATAAGGGGACACGATCTCTGCTTTGATAAGACGTGTCGATGAAGACCACACCTCAAAACACGAAGCGGGGGGCTAAAAAATGGTTTGAAATAATAATAAGGCCAGGCATGACGTCTCGCCGAAAAAGTTGTCACTGGACGTGACTTATTTTGTTTTAAGTATTTTTCCCTTACGGTTCAGGCTTGTAACTATTGTACAGAGCCAGATACAGTTCTTCTGTTCAACTGTTTTGGAGTATTCGGACAAGGAACCCGCCTTGCAATGCCGAAGACAATCTGCGCTCCGGACACGTCGTCATTGAAGCCTGGATCAGGGGCTACTGAGGGAGTCCTGCATTAGGGGGTCCCCGGGCGTCTGGGCTATGTGACATGGGCCAAACTGATGGGCTATAAAGATACAAGATTGAAGGCCTTCCCTCATGTCGGGATGGGACTCTCCTTTGCGTGGATGGCAAGCCTGGCGTTCGAATATGAAGTTTCCTTTCTCTATAAACCGACTGTGTACAACCCTAGGCCCCTCCAATGTGTATATAAACCGGAGGGTTTAGTTCGTAGAGGCAATCATAATCATAGACGCTAGGCATCTAGGGTTTAGCCAATACGATCTCGAGGTAGATCAACTCTTGTAACCCCTATACTCATCAAAGTCAATCAAGCAGGAAGTAGGGTATTACCTCCATTAAGAGAGCCTGAACTTGGGTAAACATCATGTCCCCTGTCTCCTGTTACCTTCGATCCTCAGACGCACAGTTCGGGACCTGCTACCTCTTGAGCATGCGTTGGTTTTCCCTTGAAGAGGAAACGGTGATGCGTTGGTTTTCCCTTGAGCATGCGTTGGCCTTCCCTCAGTTTTTGAGAACCAAGGTATCAATCCAGTAGGAGACTACACGCAAATCACCTAGTACCTGCACAAACAATCAAGAACCTTGCAACCAACGCAATAAAGGGGTTGTCAATCCATTCACGGCCACTTGCAAAAGTGAGATCTGGTAAAGATAATAAGATAAATATTTTTGTATTTTTGTTGTATAGATTGGAAAGTAATGATTGCAAAATAAACGGCAACAGAGATTGGCAAGTTGACGTGAAACGAATATCATGTAAAATAGACTTGGGGGCCATAGGTTTCACTAGTGGCTTCTCTCATGATAGCATGTATTACGGTGGGAGAACAAATTACTGCCGAGCAATTGATAGAAAAGTGCATAATTATGAGAATATCTAGGCATGATCCTGAACATAGGCATCACATCCATGACAAGTAGATCAAATCCTCCAAGAACATCGAGGAGAACTTTGTATTGAGATCCAAAGAGAGAGAAGAAGACATCTAGTTAATAACTATGGACCCGAAGGTCTGTAGCAAACTACTCACACATCATCGGAGAGGCTATGGTGTTGATGTAGAAGTCCTCCGTGATCGAATCCCCCTCCGACAGATCGCTGGAAAAGGCCCCAAGATGGGATCTCACGGGTAGAGAAGGTTGTGGCGGTGAAAAAGTGGTTTTGTGGCTCTCCTGGTTGGTTTCAGGGTATAAGAGTGTATATAGGCGAAAGAAGTAAGTCGGTGGAGCTACGAGGGGCCCATGAGGGTGGGGGCGCGCCTACCCTCCTAGGCGCGCCCTCCTGCCTCGTGGCCGCCTCGTTGCTTCCTTGACTTCCACTCCAAGTCTCCTGGATTGCATTTGTTCCAAAAAAGATCCTCGCAAAGGTTTCATTCCGTTTGGATTCCGTTTGATATTCCCTTTCTGCGAAACACTGAAATAGGCAAAAAAACAGCAATTTGCACTAGGCCTTCGGTTAATAGGTTAGTCCCAAAAATAATATAAAAAGGTATATTAAAGCCCATTAAACATTCAAAATAGATAATATAATAGCATGGAACAATAAAAAATTATAGATACGTTGGAGACGTATCAAGCATCCCCAAGCTTAATTACTGCTCGTCCTCGAGTAGGTAAATGATAAAAACAGAATTTTTGATGTGGAATGCTACCTAGCATAATTTTAATGTAATTTTCTTTATTGTGGCATGAATGTTCAGATCCAAAAAATTCAAGACAAAAGTTTAATATTGACATAAAAATAATAATACTTCAAGCATACTAACTAAGCAATTATGTCTTATCAAAATAACATAGCCAAAGAAAGCTCATCCCTACAAAATCATATAGTTTGGTCATGCTTCATTTTCGTCACACAAAAATGCTCTCATCGTGCAAAACCTCGATGACAAGCCAAGCAATTGTTTCATACTTTAGTATTCTCAAACGTTTTCAACTTTCATGCAATACATGAGCGTGAGCCATGGACATAGCACTATGGGTGGAATAGAATATGATGATGGGGGTTGTGTGGAGAAGACAAAAAAAATGGAGAAAGTCTCACATTGACACGGCTAATCAACTGGCTATCGAGATGCCAATCAATTGATGGCAATGCGAGGAGTAGGGATTGCCATGCAACGGATGCACTAGAGCTATAAATGTATGAAAGCTCAACAAAATAAACTAAGTGGGTGTGCATCCAACTTGCTTGCTCACGAAGACCTAGGGCATTTGAGGAAGCCCATTGTTGGAATATACAAGCCAAGTTCTACAATGAAAAATTCCCACTATTATATGAAAGTGACAAGATAAGAGACTCTCTATCATGAAGATCATGGTGCTACTTTGAAGCACAAGTGTGGAAAAAGGATAGTAACATTGTCCCTTCTATCTCTTTTTTTGGGCCTTCCTTTTTTTGGCCTTTCTCTCTCTCTTTTTCAGACGGGAAAATGCTCTAATAATGATGATCATCACACTTCTATTTATTTACAACTCAAAGATTACAACTCGATACTAGAACAAGATATAACTCTATATGACTGCCTCTGGCGGTGTACCGGGATGGGCAATGAATCAAGAGTGACATGTATGAAAAATTATGCATGTTGGCCTTGCCACAAATACGATGTCAACTACATGATCATGCAAGGCAATATGACAATGATGAAGCGCGTCATAATAAACGGGACGGTGGAAAGTTGCATGGCAATATATCTCGGAATGGCTATGGAAATGCCATAATAGGTAGGTATGGTGGCTGTTTTGAGGAAGATATAAGGAGGCTTATGTGTGATAGAGCATATCGTATCACGGGGTTTGGATGCACCGGCGAAGTTCGCACCAACTCTCGAGGTGAGAAAGGGCAATGCACGGTACCGAAGAGGCTGGCAATGATGGAAGGGTGAGAGTGTGTATAATCCATGGACTCAACATTAGTCATAATGAACTCACATACTTATTGCAACATTCTACAAGTCATCGAAACCAAGCACTACACGCATGCTCCTAGGGGGATAGATTGGTAGGAAAAGACCATCGCTCGTCCCCGATCGCCACTCATAAGGAAAGCAATCAAATAACACCTCATGCTTCAAATTTGGCACACAACGTTTACCATACGTGCATGCTACGGGACTTGCAAACCTCAACATAAGTATTTCTCAATTCCACAATTACTCAACTAGCATGACTCTAATATCACCATCTTCATATCTCAAAACAATCATCAAGTATCAAACTTCTCATAGTATTCAATGCACTCTATATGGAAGTTTTTATTATACTCATCTTGGATGGCTATCATATTAGGACTAATTTTACAACCAACGCAAATTACCATGCTGTTCTAAAAGACTCTCAAAATAATATAAGTGAAGCATGAGAGATCAATTATTTCTATAAAATAAAACCACCACGGTGCTCAAAAAAGATATAAGTGAAGCACTAGAGCAAAATTATCTAGCTGAAAAGATATAAGTGAAGCACATAGAGTATTCTAATAAATTCCGATACATGTGTGTCTCTCCAAAAGGTGTGTACATAAAGGATGATTGTGGTAAACTAAAATTCAATACTCAAATAATACAATACTCTCCAAGCAAAACACATATCATGTGGTGAATAAAAATATAGCCTCAAGTAAAGTTACCGATGGACGAAGACGAAAGAGGGGATGCCTTCTGGGGCATCCCCAAGCTTAGGCTTTTGGTTTTCCTTGAATTTTGGTGCCTTGGGCATCCCCAATCATAGGCTCTTGCCACTCCTTGTTCCAAAATCCATCAAATCTTTACCCAAAAACTTGAAAACTTCACAACACAAAACTTAGACAGAAAATCTCATGAGCTCCGTTAGTGTAAGAAAACAAATCACCACTTTAAGGTACTGTAATGAACTCATTATTTATTTATATTGGTGTTAAACCTACTGTATTCCAACTTCTCTATGGTTCATACCCCCCGATACTAGCCATAGATTCATCAAAATAAGCAAACAACACACGAAAAACAGAATCTGTCAAAAACAGAACAGTCTGTAGTAATCTGTATCAAACGTATAATTATGTAACTCCAAAAATTCTTAAATAAATTGGCAGACGTGAGGAATTTGTCTATTAATCATAGGCAAAAAGAATCAACCTAAAATCGCTCTCCAGTAAACAATTGCAGCTAATCTCGCGAGCGCTAAAGTTTCTGTTTTTTACAGCAAGATCATAAAGACTTCACCCAAGTCTTCCCAAAGGTTCTACTTGGCACAAACACTAATTTAAAACATAAAACCACATCTAAACAGAAGCTAGATGAATTATTTATTACTAAATAGTAACAAAAAGCAAGGAACCAACATAAAATTGGGTTGCCTCCCAACAAGCGCTATCGTTTAACGCCCCTAGCTAGACATTGAGATTTCGATGATGCTCACATGAAAGACAAGAATTGAAGAACAAAGAGAGCATCATATAGCATATGAAAAACACATCTAAGTCTAACATACTTCCTATGCATAGGCATCTTATAGGCAAATAAGTTATCAAGACAAGCAAAAACTAGCATATGCAAGAAAGAAGTGAGAAACAATAGCAATCTCAACATAGCAAGAGGTAATTTAGTAACACGAAAATTTCGACATCCATATTTTCCTCTCTCATAATAATTACATGTGGGATCATATTCAAATTCAACAATATAGCTATCACAAAACATATTCTTAACACGATCCACATGTATGCAAAGTTGACACTCTTCCAAAATAGTGGGATTAACATTAACTAAAGTCATGAAGTCTCCTGTCGGTGTCAAAACCGGCGGATCTCGGGTAGGGGGTCCCGAACTGTACGTCTAAGGTGGATGGTAACAGGAGGCGGGGGACACGATGTTTAACCAGGTTCGGGCCCTCTCGATGGAGGCAATACCCTACTTCCTGCTTGATTGATCTTGATGATATGAGTATTACAAGAGTTGATCTACCACGAGATCGTAGAGGCTAAACCCTAGAAGCTAGCCTATGGTATGATTGTTGTTGTCCTACAGACTAAACCCTTCGGTTTCTATAGACACCGGAGGGGGCTAGGGTTACACAGAGTCGGTTACACAGGAGGAGATCTATATATCCGTATTGCCAAGCTTGCCTTCCACGCCAAGGAGAGTCCAATCCGGACACGGGACGAAGTCTTCAATCTTGTATCTTCATAGTCCAACAGTCCGGCTAAAGTATATAGTCCGGCTGTCCGAGAACCCCCTAATCCAGGACTCCCTCAGTAGCCCCTGAACCAGGCTTCAATGATGATGATTCCGGCACCCAGATTGTCTTCGGCATTGCAAGGCGGGTTCTTCCTCTGAATACTCCATAGAAGATTTTGAACACAAGGATAGTGTCCGGCTCTGCAAAACAAATTCCACATACCACCATAGAGAGAATAATATTTCCACAAATCTAATCTGCTGACACATTCTGCAGCATGACATCACACCATGGCCCGGTCATTATTCGAGCCGTTTTTCATAAACAGCCTCTGCGCATATCGCGAAGCGGTTTTCTTGGCACGTCTTGTCAAAGCAGAGATCGTGTCCCCTTATCACGGGATTCTCATCAATATGGGTGTGGGTAACCCAACCACGCCATCAATTACGGCGCTTGGGGAATAAGCGAGTTTACCAGGTAGGTGGGGAGGCGCATAGCTTCTTCCGCCCTTATAAAGGGACAAGGATCCCCCTTTTCACCCACGCCTTCTTCCTCCTTGCTCATCCATTCTTGCGCACTTGAGCTCCAGCACCCAAGTTCGCGTTTTTCTCCTCAAACCACTCCAAGCATGTCCGGAGCGGGAGGCAAGTGGATGGTCTCCTCCGTTACGGAGGAGGACATCAGAAAGCTGCAGGGAGCCGGATATCTGGCCGCGGATATCGCACACCGGCTGCCAGATGTGGGGCAGATCATCCCTACTCTAGAACCCTATGAGAGGGTGGTTTTTCTTACCCACTTCGTCCGTGGACTGGGATTTCCCCTCCACCCATTTGTTCGCGGGCTCATGTTCTACTACGGGCTGGACTTTCATGATCTGGCCCCCAATTTCATCCTCAACATCTCGGCGTTTATCGTCGTGTGCGAGGCCTTCCTCCGCATCAAGCCCCACTACGGCCTGTGGCTGAAGACCTTCAATGTTAAACCGAAGGTGGTTCTACATCACCGAGCCGCGCGACACCAATTGGGTGGCGGCCCCCGAATTTTGATCCAGAATCCCCATGCGGCTCACCTCCTGGAAAGAGAAGGGCCTGTCCTGGGGTTCCTCGGTAGAGCTGACCGGACTCCAGACATGCATCAAAAACATGATGAGCAAGAAAATCAAGCTCGTCAACGTGGTCCAGGTCATGCTCTTCTGCCGGATCCTCCCGTGTCAAAGACGGGCATTCAATTTGTGGGAGTTCGACCCGGCCGAGCACCTGACGCTGCGAGAGCTATTTGACACGACGCACAAGGACGTCTGGAAGGTGCTGTTCAAGGGCGCCGAGGTACCTCCTCCCCTCACCGAGGACCGCGGACTCAGCGCAAAGCGCCCTGCCAATCCAGTAAGTCTTTTTCATCTCATAAGATGTTCTTTTCCCTAGTATAACCACGCGCGGGATCTAAGCCTCCACGCCAGGTAACAGGACTGGGTAGCGACAGCGGAGCAGATCGATTGTCTGGCTCCCCTGCCCGAAGATCCAGCAGATGCTCTCCTAATGGAGATGCTGGTTCCGGCGCCTTATGAGGTGCCGGAGAAGAAGGCCAAGAAAAAGGCCACGGGGACCAGGAAGGGTCTCCGGCGCAAGGTTATATCAGACTCATCGTCCGAAAACACCGACGCGCACTCCTCCCATGAAAACAAGGAGGAAGAAGAGGAAAGATCTCCCCCTAGCAGGGGGAGACAAGAAAAGAAAGACCGCCCCGGCTGGGGCGGCTGAAGGGTCCAAGAAGGGAAGGACCCTCCTTCCGGACAACTCCACAACCGTCGCCTACAGCGACGACGAGTGGTTGCCCAGGGATAAGCCCCTGGCGAAGTCATAAGTATCCGGATACCATAGTAATTATGGTATGTTTCGTTTTGTTGCTTCTTATCATGCCGAACATGATCATACAGTCCTTCCAAAGCTCATATCGGCGTATCCTCTTCGGAGGAGTCATTGGGCAAGTCGGAGATGAACAGTGATTCACTCCCGACCGCCTCCTCCACCCGCCCTACGGACAACGTCGAGGTGTTGTCTCAAAGGGCACCGAACCAAGGGGAGATAGTCCCGGAAGCGCCCCAAGGCGACATTCCGGACACTGGGCGCATGGGGAGCAAGACTCCCATGGGCCCACATGACGGGGGCGGCAAGCTTAGCCCCCAGCCGAATATGGCGCCGGACTCATCGGTGGTTCCGGAATCTGTCAAGCGACCCCTCACTAAGGGGGTTGAGCCGTCTGTGCCGATGGTCTCTGTCCATCCAGAGGCATCGGACAACTTGCTGGAAGCACTTCGCAGCGCTTCCATTGATGAAGAGCACCGCACTATCATGAGTGCGGTGGTCAAGAAGGTTCAGTCTGCCAAAAGCGGATTGACTGAAGCCTATGCCAGCCTCCTAACAGGCTTTGAGGTAAGTAATCAAATTATAAGAAAATATTCCGGCATAGACAGTAGCCCCTGATGCTCTGTTTGGCGTTCGCGAAGGAAGGCCGAATAGAGGATCAAATAATAATCGTAGGAGCCTAATCAGAATATGTCTATGTGCATATGCAGGCTTCGCTGCTGGCCGCTGCTGCACGTACTGCGCAGGTCGCCGCACTGAAGCGGGACCTTCAACGGTCCGAGGAAGAGCTTGGCCTTACCAAGAGGCAGCTCGAAGAGAACAAAGGTAAGTGATACCCCGTCTGTATATAAAAAAATTGGTTTTGGAATAATAGGATCGTCACGAATTTTGCTAGGGGCCACGACCGAAGTGGCGGCCCTGAAGAAGGCGCTATCTGAGGCCGAAGACAAAGCGCCCAAGGAGCGCATCGAGCGAGAAAAGCAAGAAGCCCGAGTAGGCGAGGTGCAGAAAGAGCTCTAGGCTCTCGCCAAAAAACACAAGTCCTTGGAGCGTGACTTTAAGACGCAAGGGTCCGAGCTTGCGAAGGCCCTCGAAAGCGCACAACACACCAAGGCCGAAGCCCAAAAGGCCCTCCGGGAAATTGAGGCGGTTAAGAAGATAGCGGCGGGTAAGGCATTCATTACGCAAAGCAAGCACGTGAAGGAAAATTTCTTTTTACTTACCCAAGTTCGGAGCTCTCCAGGAGCGTTCGCAGATCTACCCCGCAGTGTGTCGAATGCCGCAGAGTTCTACCGGGCTGAGGAGAGGAGCTCGACGGAGAAGTTGTTCTGGTCTCAGTATACTGGGACCGAACACCCATTGCCCTTGAGCGACCAGCTGAAGCAACTGGTCGAGCTTCACAAGGCGGCCGAACAGGCCATGAAGGGTCTTATAGTCCGGATGTGGCCTGGCGAGCCCCTGCCTGATAGCTACTTCGGTCTGGTGCGGCGGCTTGTGAATGCCTGCCCACGGTTTGAAGTCATAAAGCGGTCCGTCTGCATCGAGGGTGCGCGCAGGGCTTTTGCCCGGGCGAAGGTGCACTGGGCGAAGCTGGACGCCGAAAAGCTGGTGAAGGAGGGGCCGCCGGAGGGCAAGGAGCATCGCCACCCCGAAAAGTATTATGAAAGTGTCCTGAAGGGTGCTCGCCTTGTGGCGGAGGAATGTGCTAAGGATGTAATATTTGAATAAATGTACTCATGCGATCCTGTAATATGAAACGAGTTCATTTGCGCTATGCAACGCTTGTGAATTTAAAATATTACCTTCTGTGCGGCCGTTTATAAAATCTGAGAGTTGGCCAGTCGTCGGCTTCTGCCCCCATGTAACTAGTACTGAGGTGTTCGGGATAAATCTGAGCACTCTTTATCCCAATTTTGGGTCCTTCGAGGGAGGTGTTCAGCGCAACGAACCAGGCAATCGGACTATAAGGCTTTATCACTCTCACTTAGCCATAGAAGTCTACAATTTTAAATTTTGGCGAAGCCCCTAGTATTCGGAAGGCCGAATTTGGGGCGCTATATACGCCTAAGTCGGGCAAGGCCGACTCCTCGCCAAAAGCGGAAAAAGTCTTTAAGGACTTGAGACCTCTCGAATAGCGACCAACTCTCGCCTTATCATGACAGTCAGTTTTCGGCTTTCTCTACTGAGGTGCTCGTCCGGAAGAACCGGGACACAATCGCAGTAGTTCTCCCAGTGCTACCTTAGCCGATATTGCGGAACGTAAGGTACCAAAACATGGGAGCCGGGCAAACCCAACTATTGACCCAAGACATGATTCGGAGCTGATGCATATAATGCTATAAGTTCGGGGTGCCGCACTGTCGAAAGTGTTCGGACTTCTCATGCCGTATTTATGGGGTATAGTGAAGCCCCTGGCGTACTGGTCGTACCAGAATTTACGGGTGCAATTTGTCGTAAATAAACAGACAAGAGAAAAAAGAAAGGGTAATGCAATAATAGACTAATGCTATGCATTATTATTTAAATAATACGTCGAAGCGTACTGATACAAGTAGTGCAATAAGCAAAAAATAGGACTATTTGACATGTCCTATCCAAGGGCAAGCTGCGTATGGGTATTTAAAACAGGTATTTCGATCGTTATCAGAGACCACCTGGGGATTCCCTTGTACGTCTTAGCTTCTTGCCTCCTTGGTATTTCCTTCCCGTAATGCGTCCAGCAATCAGACTGCCGAAAAGGGCTTCCAGAGAGTAAGGTCCTGAAAGAGAGAAAATGATAAAGGTATACAGCCCCTGGGGCGGTTGAGCCGCATTGTGGGGCGTGTCCTGGCCGTGCCCCCACCTATGCCCATGGTATTTTTAGTGTGTAATTATGTACGCGCGGCACAGATTTCGTCGCTTGACCGGGACTAGGACGGAGGCAGAATTGCTAGGCGAGCTCTGAACATGCCAGGCGATCCTGTTGCAGGTTACTCCGGACTCGCTTGAATGTGTCCGGGGTCTTTATCGCCGAATTGGCGGTTTGCCTTAAAAGGCTGCTTTGTGCTTCTGTTGCGAGGGCCGCAGTGTGCTCCTCCGTGCGGAGCGAGCGTTCTGTGTTTCCATTGACTGTTATAACCCCACGAGGTCCTGGCATTTTGAGCTTGAGGTATGCATAATGCGGTACCGCATTGAATCTGGCAAATGCGGTTCGTCCGAGCAGTGCGTGATAGCCACTACGAAACGGGACGATATCGAAGACTAACTCCTCGCTTCGGAAGTTGTCCGGAGATCCGAAGACCACTTCCAGTGTGATTGAGCCCGTGCAGCGGGCCTCTACACTTGGGATGACACCTTTAAAGGTGGTTTTAGTGGGTTTGATCCTCGAGGGGTCTATACCCATTTTGCGCACTGTATCCTGATAAAGCAGGTTCAGGCTGCTGCCACCGTCCATAAGGACTCGGGTGAGGTGAAATCCGTCAATGATGGGATCAAGGACCAATGCGGCAGAACCGCCATGACGGATACTAGTGGGGTGGTCCCTACGATCAAAAGTGATCGGACAAGAAGACCATGGGTTGAACTTTGGGGCGACTGGCTCCATCGCATAGACGTCCCTTAGTGCACGCTTCCGTTCCCTCTTGGGAATATGGGTTGCGTATATCATGTTCACCGTTTTCACTTGGGGAGGAAATTTCTTCTGTCCTCCTGTGTTCGGCGGCCGGGACTCCTCCTCATCGTCGCTATGCAGCCCCTTTTCCTTGTTTTCGGTATTCAACTTGCCGGCCTGCTTGAACACCCAGCATTCTCTGTTGGTGTGATTGGCTGGCTTATCGGGGGTGCCGTGAATTTGACACGAGCGATCGAGTATGCGGTCCAAACTGGACGGGCCCGGGTTGCTTCTTTTGAACGGCTTCTTCCGCTGACCGGATTTAGAGCCACTGAATCCGGCATTGACTGCCGTGTCTTCGGCGTTGTCACCGTTGTTGCGGCGCTTGTGTCTGTTGCGACGTGGTCTGCCGTTACTATCTTTGGCATCTGAATTGCCATGACTTCTTGATGTGTTGTTGCTGCGAGCCAGCCAGCTATCCTCGCCCGCGCAAAAGCGGGTCATGAGTGTCGTGAGGGCTGCCATAGACTTCGGCTTCTCCTGGCCGAGGTGCCGGGCGAGCCACTCGTCACGGATGTTATGCTTAAATGCCGCTAAGGCCTCTGCATCCGGACAGTCGACAATTTGGTTTTTCTTAGTTAGGAACCGGGTCCAGAATTTCCTGGCCGATTCCCCTGGCTGCTGAGTTATATGGCTCAAGTCATCAGCATCCGGTGGTCGCACATAAGTGCCCTGGAAGTTGTCAAGGAATGCATCTTCCAAATCCTCCCAACTGCCAATGGAGTCTGCTGGCAAGCTATTCAGCCAATGCCGAGCTGGTCCTTTGAGTTTTAGTGGGAGGTACTTGATGGCATGTACATCATCACCGCGAGCCATGTGGATGTGGAGGAGGAAATCCTCGATCCATACCGCGGGGTCTGTTGTACCATCATATGATTCAATGTTTACGGGTTTAAAACCCTCTGGGAATTCGTGATCCATTACTTCATCAGTGAAGCATAGGGGGTGTGCGGCGCCTCTGTGCCGGGCTATATCACGACGCAGTTCATACGAGTCTTGTCTGCTGTATTCGGCCCGGCCGAATTTGCTTTTAGTATATCCGGCGTGACGGTCATCGTCCCGCGTTGGGGTGCGCCCCCGTGATCCGTAGATCGATCTTGCATGTTTTGCTTTGTTTTCCAATACGTCTTGCAGGTCCCGCGTGTTGCCCCGGGCCTTGGTATTTTTGTTTGAATGGCGGCGGGGTGCGGGCTGGACTTCGGGCTGATATGCCTCTCTGTCTCGGCCACGAGGTGGCCGATCAGCCGCATCATACGCTGGTGATGTAGGTTTCAATGCTTCCTCCTCGAGTTGGGGTAGCAACCTGCGCTTTGGGTAACTCTTGGTTGGGCGCTCGAGTTCGTATTCCTCGGCCGCCAGGACTTCAGTCCATCTATCCGCTAGCAGATCTTGATCAGCTCGAAGCTGTTGTTGCTTTTTCTTCAGGCTGTTTGCTGTGGCTATAAGCCGGCGCTTGAAGCGCTCCTGCTCGACGGGATCCTCAGGCACGATAAATTCTTCGTCGCCGAGGCTCACCTCGTCTTCGGAGAGAGGCATGTAATTGTCATCCTCTGATTCTCCGTCTGCTGCCTGTTCCGGAGGGCTAGCTTGTTCATCTCCCGCTCGAGGTCTGGCTGGAGGGGATTATCGTCGTCTTCGGCACTATCCGGAGCGTTATTGTCTCTTGTGCCGGTATCGCTGCTTTTGCTATGGCGGGACTTAGAGCGGCGCCGCTGACGTCGGTGCTTGGATTGCTTCTTGGAGGGATTATCCTCCGTTGTCTTATCGCCATCCCCTTCTTTGGGGGTGTCCACCATGTATATGTCATACGATGAGGTGGCAGTCCAGCGCCCTGTGGGCGGTGGTTCTTGTTCGTCTCCTGCATCGTCGTCCATACCGTCGATGTCTTCGGAGCCGAAGTCGAGCATGTCGGTTAAATCGTCGACAGTGGCTACTAAGTGGGTGGTGGGTGGGGAGCGAATTTCTTCGTCGTCCGCATCCCATTCTAGCCGGACATAGTTCGGCCAAGGGTCTCCTGACAGGGAGAGAGACCTTAACGAGTTTAGCACGTCGCCAAAGGGCGAGTGCTGAAAGATATCCGCGGAGGTAAACTCCATGATCGGTGCCCAATCGGATTCGATAGGCACGGACGCAGGCGGCTCGGAGCCCATGGCCGGGGACGAATCCAACGGTTCGGCAACACGGGTCTCGTAGGAGGTGAAGTCAGTATTCGGCTCTATCGCCACTGAGTGTGCGGCCTCCTTGGCGGGGTCCATCCACCCGTCCTCAGATGGCGCAATTTGTTCCGGATTAAGGGCCGGAGTAGAAGCAGGTGTGATCTCCCGAACACTGTCTGACGGCAGAGCTAAGTCATGCTCGTTGTGATTGTGCGACGCACCTGACATGGGCTCGAATCCGTCGAAGATCAAGTCTCCGCGGATGTCGGCAGTATAGTTCAAGTTTCCAAACCTGACCTGATGGCCAGGGGCGTAGCTCTCGATCTGCTCCAGATGGCCAAGCGAGTTGGCCCGCAGTACGAAGCCGCCGAATACGAAGATCTGTCCGGGGAGGAAAACCTCACCCTGGATCGCATCGTTGCCGATGATCGAAGGAGCCATCTAGCCTTACGGTGACGACACAGTGGAACTCTCAATGAAAGCACCAATGTCGGTGTCAAAACCGGCGGATCTCGGGTAGGGGGTCCCGAACTGTGCGTCTAAGGCGGATGGTAACAGGAGGCGGGGGACACGATGTTTACCCAGGTTCGGGCCCTCTCGATGGAGGTAATACCCTACTTCCTGCTTGATTGATCTTGATTATATGAGTATTACAAGAGTTGATCTACCACGAGATCGTAGAGGCTAAACCCTAGAAGCTAGCCTATGGTATGATTGTTGTTGTCCTACGGACTAAACCCTTCGGTTTATATAGACACCGGAGGGGGCTAGGGTTACACAGAGTCGGTTACAAGGGAGGAGATCTACATATCCGTATTGCCAAGCTTGCCTTCCACGCCAAGGAGAGTCCCATCCAGACACGGGACGAAGTCTTCAATCTTGTATCTTCATAGTCCAACAGTCCGGCTAAAGTATATAGTCCGGCTGCCGAGGACCCCCTAATCCAGGACTCCCTCATCTCCAAACCCACTTTTATCAAAAACTTCATAAGATTGAACATTCTCCAATATGTGGGATCTAAAGTTGACACTCTTCCAAACCCACTTTCAATATTATTGCAAACACTATTATCAATATCATATTCATCATGGGGCTTAAATAAATTTTCATGATCATAAGAAGAATCTCCCCAATCATGATCATTGCAACAAGTAGTAGACATAGCAAACCTAGTGTCCCCAAGCTTAGGGTTCTGCATATTATTAGCACAATTAACATCAAGAGAATTTATAGTAAAATCATTGCAATCATGCTTTTTATTCAAGGAGCTATCATTAATCTCTTCATAAATTTCTTCATCACAATTTTCAGATTCAGGAATTTCAAGCAAAACCTCATAAAGATAATCTAGTGCACTCAAATCACTAGAAATTGGTTCATCATAATTGGATCTATTAAAAATATTAGCAAGGGGATGAGGATCCATAAACTTTTAGCAAGTGAAGATGCAAGCAAAAAGAAGGCACATGGTAACACAAGATCGAACGAAAGGAGGGCGAAGAAAAGGCAAAGGTGAAGTGGGGGAGAGGAAAACGAGAGGCAAATGGCAAATAATGTAATGCGAGGGAATAGATTTTGTGATGGGTACTTGGTATGTCTTGACTTGAGCGTAGATCTCTGCGGCAACGGCGCCAGAAATTGGCAAGTTGATGGGAGATCAAATCTTGACTTGACTTGGCGTAAACCTCCCCGGCAACGGCGCCGGAAATCCTTCTTGCTACCTCTTGAGCATGCGTTGGTTTTCCCTTGAAGAAGGGTGATGCAGCAAAGTAGCATAAGTATTTACCTCAGTTTTTGAGAACCAAGGTATCAATCTAGTAGGAGACTACACGCAAATCTCCTTGTACCTGCACAAACAATCAAGAACCTTGCAACCAACGCGATAAAGGGGTTGTCAATCCCTTCATGGCCACTTGCAAAAGTGAGATCTGATAAAGATAATAAGATAAATATTTTTGGTATTTTTTTGTATAGATTGGAAAGTAAAGATTGCAAAATAAACGGCGACAGAGATTGGCAAGTTGACGGGAAACTAATATGATGTAAAATAGACCCAGGGGCCATAGGTTTCACTAGTGGCTTCTCTCATGATAGCATGTATTACGGTGGGTGAACAAATTACTGCCGAGCAATTGATAGAAAAGTGCATAATTATGAGAATATCTAGGCATGATCATGAACATAGGCATCACGTCCGTGACAAGTAGATCGAAATGATTCTGCATCTACTACTATTACTCCACACATCGACCGCTATCCAGCATGCATCTAGAGTATTAAGTTCATAAGAACGGAGTAACACATTAGGCAAGATGACATGATGTAGAGGGATAAACTCACTCAATATGATATAAACCCCATCTTTTTATCCTCGATGGCAACAATACAATAGGTGTCGGTTCCCTCTCTGTCACTGGGATCGAGCACCGCAAGATTGAACCCAAAGCTAAGAACTTCTCCCATTGCAAGAAAGATCAATCTAGTAAGCCAAACTAAACTGATAATTCGAAGAGACCTGCAAAGATATTAAATCATGCATATAAGAATTCAGAGAAGAACCAAATATTGTTCATAGATAATCTTCATCATAAACCCACAATTCAACGGATGTCGACAAACACACCGCAAAAAGAATTACATTGAATAGATCTCCAAGAACATCGAGGATAACTTTGTATTGAGATCCAAAGAGAGAGAAGAAGCCATCTAGCTAATAACTATGGACCCGAAGGTCTGTAGTAAACTACTCACACATCATCGGAGAGGTTATGGTGTTGATGTAGAAGCCCTCCGTGATCGAATCCCCCTCTGGCAGATCGTCAGAAAAGGCCCCAAGATGGGATCTCACGGGTACACAAGGTTGCGGCAGTGGAAAAGTGGTTTCGTGGCTCTCCTGGTTGGTTTCAAGGGAATATGAGTATATATAGGCGAAAGAAGTAAGTCGGTGGAGCTACGAGGGGCCCACGAGGGTGGGGGCGCGCCTACCCCCTGGGCGCGCCCTCCTGCCTCGTGGCCGCCCTGTTGCTTCCTTCACTTCCAGTCCAAGTCTCCTGGATTGCATTTGTTCCAATAAAGATCCTTGCGAAGGTTTCATTCCGTTTGGATTCCGTTTGATATTTTTTCTGCGAAACACTGAAATAGGCAAAAAAACAACAATTTGCACTGGGCCTTCGGTTAATAGGTTAGTCCCAAAAATAATATAAAAAGGTATATTAAAGCCCATTAAACATCCAAAACAGATAATATAATAGCATGGAACAATCAAAAAGTATAGATACGTTGGAGACGTATCAGGACCCCCTACCCGAGATGTGTTGGTTTTGACACCGACAACGGGCCGCCGTTAATCGGCCGTATTTGATGACGCTATGAAAACGGCCCAACGGATTAATGGGCCGCAAATAGGCAGATTGTAACCACGGGCTAAATTTGGCCCACAAGCAGAAAAGGCTAGTAACGGGCCATAAGTAACTGAATGCTGGAAATGAGCTGAAGAATAAATGGGCCCTGAGAAGGCCGAAAGATAACACGCGTTGGAAACGGCCCAAAGGAATAATGGGCCGTTAATGGGTATAAAGCAGTACACTGTTCATTGCGGGCCAGATTCACCACGGGCCGTTAATGGGCCAAGAGTTACAAATGGCATCGTATGGGCTGAAAGACATCATGGGCCATACATGGGCCGGAAGTTACAACGGGCTGGAATCATATTGGACGGCCTAGATGAAGCTACTGGGCTTAATTCCGACAGGCCGTAACGAGCCATAAATGGGCTATATACGAAGACGCTGTTAACTGGCTTTCCGTGGGCCGGCCCGTTACCTTTTAACCAAGTCAAACGGGCCGGCCTTTTCACCAGAATGGGCCTCTGTTGGGCCGTGCTACGTGTCGACGTACCATAGGCGCCTCCTGTCCAATGAATGGATGACATCTATCCCAACGGTTAGGCAACACGTGTTTCCTCCGGCTAATGAGAATTTTACACGTGGAAAATCCTCATTGGTCCGGCCCGTTAACGGGTTATCGCATTGAAAACCGGACCCGATAGCTTAACAGTGACCCGTTACGGTGGATGCCACTTGTCGGCTATCCTTGACGAAAACACTTCCATGACGCGCCATTTATCGTCATGGAAGTGTACACTTCCGTGATGATAATTTTGGTAATGTCATGGAACACTTCTATGACAGCACAGGTATGACTATCTTGATTCTGTCATAAAATCGTCATGGATGTACATGCATGACAGAAAACGTGACCTACTGTGACAAACACGTATCATCACGGAAGTGTATTTTTTTGTAGTGAAAACAAGTGGAAAGGTGTGTTAACTGCAACAGGCCTAACATTTAACAACAAGCAAACATAGTCATTCAAACTGGTATTGTGCCGGTCTAAGTACACTGGTTATTATTAAATAAAAATGGAAAGGCGTGTTAACTACAAGATGCAGCAACCAAATGTAGTCATTCATAGTGGTATTGTTGAAACTGGTACTGATGAAATTGAACTGCGCAGTTCATACTTGCACATATGGAACATCACGTTGTGAATAAATGGAATAAACAAGGCATACTACGAACAACCAAAGATAGCATTTCAAACTGGATATATGCTAACTACAAACAACCGAACAATCAAAAAACTTTAAAATAGGCATACGCTAGCTATAACAGGCTTAACAACAAGCAAATATATGCATTCTTATCGGTATGTTTAAAACTAGATTGATGAAATGTACTGCACAGTAAATAATTGCACATATAGAGCATCACATTGCGAACAACTGAAATAAACAAGGCATACTGCAAACAACCAGATATAGAAATTAAAACTGGACATATTCTGACTACACTAGAAAAGGGACTCGACAAAACAAATCATGGGGTTCCCCCTGTGAAGAGGCACGGCAAAACAAATCATGGGTTTCCTCACTTGTCACAGATGGGCTCATTCCCGTGGGAAGAGCACAGACCCTGGATGCGCTCCATGTTGTCGCAGATGGGCTCCTTCCCCTTGGAAGAGCATGGCTGTAGGGTGCACTCCCTGATGTCGCAGACGGGCTCTTTCCCCTTGGAAGAGCAGATGGGCTCTTTCCCCTTGGAAGAGCCGGAGAGGGTGCGCTCCTCGTGGTCGCCGTCGATGAGGTCTGACTTGGAAGCTGTGGATCCCAAACCAGTGTCGCGGAACGTGTCCTTCAGAAATGACAAAAGGGGCTCGATGGCGATGTAGGATGGCAAATTGTTGACAGTGAGCCAGAGGAGATCAGCGGCGGGGCCATGGATGAGATCGATGGCGGTTGAACCCGAGGAGTTGGGGTGGGCCACTTAACCCGTGACATAGCCCGCCTTAGGCTATCGCTGTTGATGTCACAACCCTAGTCAGTGCATGCATTAGAGTGTTTGCATCATGTTTAAACTCCTCAGAAACTTGGAAATGGGGATGACAGAAACCCCCAGCACCACTGAATCCAACTAGGGTTACTAAAATACTTTTTCAATGAACCTGAAATGCCCTTCAAAAATGTTCATCATCTTTGCCTTGGTCTAGAACCTCTTACAAAAATGGTTCACATCTTTCTAGGACAACATTGGGTCACTGAATTAAATCATACCTTATTTGCATTTGGGCATTTAAATGCTATATAATATTTTAAATGTCCAAATATTCATGAACTGAAATGTTTACTGTTTGAAATAATCCAAACAGTAGCCTTGAGAAGTTTCATGATTTTTGGGTATTTTTTGGTATTTTTAGTAAAGCCCTAAAGTCTACAGAATAGTAGACAACAGCAATAAAAGGAAAAGGCACTTACCTGGCCAAACTAACCTGGCGGCCCAGCACTATGCTGGCCCATGCCAGTCAGCTGCTTCCTCCCGCCAGGCAGGCAGGCAGGTGAGCGCCGGCGCGCCCGAGATCGCCATGCCTCCACCTGCTTGCGGTTGAGCTGCTGGACGCATGGATGAACTTCTGCTCGTCGCCCCGACCTCCCTGACACCTCTCTCGCCCCACTGCACCTCTCCTTCGCCCACCCCCACCATGGCCGACGCCGCTGCAACCGCGCCGCCGTCGTAACCGCGCCCACCGTCGCCTCCTCGTCGCCCCACCATGTCCAGAAGCTCCGCCACCATCCACTTCATCGAGCAGACCGAGCCCCGAGCGCTCGCTCGCCCTGGAGTCGCCGCACCGACCTCGCCTTCACCGCCCGTCGCCGGAGATCCCCTTCGCTGCACCGCCCGCTCCGGCTCGTCCCCGACCTCGCCGACCCGCTCGTCTGACTCGCCGTGAGCCTTTGACCCTGGCCATCCCTCTCCTCTTCCTCGTAGGCCGCCGTAGCCATCGGACCGCCTACGCCCAAAACGCGCCGCCACCTGAGCTCGTCGCCGACGTAGCTCCGGTGACCATTTGGTCACCCCGGCGACTCCAACGCGTTCGTAGTGCCCCGTAGAGCATGCCTAGCGCAAGAACTAGCTCGCTTGCTCGCTGCAGAATCTAACCCGAGCTCACCCGAGCTCTGGCAGCCGCCAAAGTCGTCGCCGGCATTGTTTCCGGCCACTCCGAGTCTAACCACCACCACCACTCGACGCGGCTCACTCCCAGCTGCGCATAGATGGCCTCCGCCGCCCAGTTGGTCGCCGGAGCGTGAAACCCGTGCTGCTCCGCCGCGTATGGCCCCGCCGGCGCCATGTCGTCGGTGGGTTTGACCCCGCTGACCAGGGAGTTGACCGCTCTGGGTCACTGCCATGTGGGCCCCGACCTGCTAACTAACCTAGCTCAGCACTAAAACTAAATCTAGTTAGTTAGTTAAGTAACTGTGTCACTGACCAGTGGGTCCCACCGGTCAGGTTTGACCTGGACCGGGTCTGTTGACCTGCTGAGGTCAGCATGATGCAACGCTGACACAGTAATCAGTTTTTCTGGATTTATTCTTCTTCAGGAAATTCCAGAAAATAGTGCTAACTTCTAAAAATTATAGAAATTAATCTGTAACTCCAAATGCAAAGATTTATATATGAAAAATGATCAGAAAAATCCAATCTATCCATCTGTACTATATTCATGCATGTTAGAACAACTTATATCTGCTGTTTAGGACAAATCATATAAATGGCATTTGAATATCCACATATGGAGTTTGAATTTGAATCTTGGATTCAAACCAACTTCATTTAACCTATTGCTTGTTGCATTAGCTCAAATCACAGCATAATGACATCTCATGATCATGCATCATATTGTGCATTGCATTGATTGTGTTCTTCCTTGTTTGGCTGTGATTGTCCCCTCTTAGTAGACGTGGTTTCGACAATGAGATCAATGACACCGATGAAGAACTATACTAGCTTCAGAAGTGCTAGGCAAGCAAAACCCCCTTGTTCATTCTGATACAATCGCACTCTCTTGCTCTTGCTCTCTTTTACTACACTAGGACAACAATGTTTCAACTGTTACATGCTACGGTACTTGAACCCCTTTCCTCTGCATGACTTGTCATTGCCACAGTAAATAGATGAAACCCACTAGCATGAGTAGGAGTTGTTTGAGCCCTGATGTGGCTACTCATTCATGCTTCTTGTCATGCCTGCTACTGCTTAAAGTTGAGTCAGGTCTGATTCATCGGGGATGAATTGGAATGTGGTGAACGTGTCTTACTATTGAGAGCTAAGTGTGTGAACACGATTTCGTAAAGGTAGCGGTGAGAGGCCATGTAGGAGTACATGGTGGGTTGTCTCATTGAAGCCGTCCTCAGGAACTGAGTTCTGTGTTTGTGATCCATGAACAACTACTACCACACATTGGGATCCTTAATTGACTCTCTCGACTTATTAACCGCCCCTGTCCTCTGTCCAGGAGTTGCAAGTAGTTTCTGGTGTTTGTAGTATGCTGGAGGACGTGCGCAGCGCTGACCCGTGGGGTGGGCTGTGATGCAGTAGGCACGTGGCACGGTGTACCGGGTGCCCGTTTGGTGTTTCGGGAACCCTGCACACATCGTTCGGGGCCGTATGTGGAAACCTCGGCCGGACTCCCTGCGGATGGAACCTGAATAGGCGATAAACCTGGACTAGGGACTTGTATGGTAAGTCAGCTCATGGCCGACACCCTCGCCAGGCTTCGCTTGAAGGTTGCCGAGATACATGACGTGTACTAGGCGGTAAGTGGCGAGAGCGTGTGTGACGAAGTACACCCCTGCAGTGTTATAAATGATCTTTTCGAATAGCCCCGTCCGCGGTAAAGGACCTCTGGGTAGCCTATATAGTTCGTAGACAAGTGAAAGTGGATACACTAAAATGCGCAAGATAAGCGTGAGTGCTATGGATGGCGTTCTCATTGGGAGACGGGAGCGGATCCATAGTGGTGTATTGATTGGTGAATATGTGGACTCGTGTGCGCCATCTCAAAAGAGTCACTTGCAGTCGTAGTTCAGGTTAGCCATTGAGTCAAAGCTGGCTTGCTGCAGTTAAATCCCACCATCCCTTTGTTGATACTGATGCATATGTAGCTATTTCTGATGTAAGTCTTGTTGGGTACATTTGTACTCACGTTTGCTTAATTTATGTTTTTGCAGAGAGACTTCAGTCTCACTAGTAGTTCCGCGTGGACTTCGACGTTTAGCTTGTTAACTCAGCTACGATCTTGTACCCTTGGGAGGGTCTTACAGATAGTCAGGCTTCTCAGCCTTTTTCATTTGTAGTTGTCTGTACTCAGACATGTTTATGCTTCCGCTTGTTGCTTGTATGCTCTGTATGTTGGTTCATGAGACCCATGATTGTAATACTTGGCTCCTCGGAGCCTAATGAATAAATACTTTGAGTTGTAGAGTTTTGTTGTGATGCCATGTTGTATTTGCACATATCGAGCATATTATGTGTATGATTTGAAATGCTTGGTATGTGTGGGATTCGACAACCTAGTTGTTTACCCTTGGTAGCCTCTCTTATCGAGAAATGTCTCCTAGTGTTTCCACTGAGACATGGTAGCTTGCTACTACTCCGGAATACTTAGGCTGCCCGGCATGTGTCCTTCTTCGTTCCTGTGTGTGTCCCTTCGGGGAAATGTTACGCGGTGTCTATCGGAGTCTTGTTAGCCTACTACAGCCCGGATTCTCCGGAGTCCTTTTAGCCCAGCTGCTACAGCCCGAATTCACTCGCTGATGACCGACACGTTATTTGTTGGGTCATGTATGTCTGTCCCTGTAAGTTAGTGCCACTTTGGGTTCACGACTAGTCATGTCGGCATGGGTTCTCTGTCATATGGATGCTAGTGACACTATCATATACGTGAGCCAAAAGGCGCAAACGGTCTCGGGCCATGTAAGGTGGCACCCATGGGAATACCGTGTGTGAGGCCGCAAAGTGATATGATGTGTTACATGCTAGATCGGTGTGACTTAGGATCGTGGTCCTGACAGCTTTGGTATCAGAGCCTGACTGCCTGTAGGATTACCAAGCCAAACTAGTCGAAGTTGAGTCTAAAAATGTCCATCATCTTTGCCTTGGTCTAGAACCTCTGACAAAAATGGTTCACATCTTTCTAGGACAAAATTGGGTCACTGAATTAAATCATACCTTATTTGCATTTGGGCATTTGAATGCTATATGATATTTTAAATGTCCAAACATTCATGAACTGAAATGTTTACTGTTTGAAATAATCCAAACAGTCGCCTTGAGAAGTCTCATGATTTTTGGGTTTGTTTTGGTATTTTTAATAAAGCCCTAAAGTCTACAGAATAATAGACAATGGAAATAAAAGGAAAAGGCACTTACCTGGCCAAACTAACGTGGCGGCCCAGCACTATGCTGGCCCATGCCAGTCAGCTGCTTCCTCCCGCCAGGCAGGGAGGTGAGCACCGGCGCGCCCGAGCTCGCCACGCCTCCACCTGCTTGCCGTCGAGCTGCTGGACGCGTGGATGAACTTCTGCTCGTCGCCCCGACCTCCTGGACACCTCTTTCGCCCCACTGCACCTCTCCTTCGCCCTCCCCCACCATGGCCGACGCCGCCGCAACCGCGCCGCCGTCATAACCGCGCCCACCGTCGCCTCCTTGTCACCCCGCTGTGTTCAGAAGCTCCGCCACCGTCCGCTTCATCGAGCAGACCGAGCCCCGAGCGCTTGCTCTCCCCAGAGTCGCTGCACCGACCTCGCCTTCACCGCCCTTCGCCGGAGATGCCCTTCGCTGCACCTTCCGCTCCGACTCGTCCCCGACCTCGCCGACCCGCTCGTCTGACTTGCCGTGAACCTCTGACCCCGGCCATCCCTCTCCTCTTCCTCGTAGGCCGCCGTAGCCACCGAAACGCGCCGCCGCCTGAGCTCGTCACCGACGTAGCTCCGGTGACCATTTGGTCACCCCAGCGACTCCAACACGTTCGTAGTGCCCCGTAGAGTATGCCTAGCGCAAGAACTAGCCCGCTTGCTCGCTGCAGCATCTAACCCGAGCTCACCCGAGCTCCGGCAGCCGCCAAAGTCGTCGCCGGCGTCGTTTCCGGCCACCCCGAGTCTAACCACCACCACCACTCGACGCGGCTCACTCCCAGCTGCGCATAGATGGCCTCCGTCGCCCATTTGGTCGCCGGAGCGCGAAACACGCGCTGCTCCGCCGCGTCTGGCCTCGCCGGTGCCATGTCGCCGGTGGGTTTGACCCCGCTGACCAGGGATTTGACCCCCCTGGGTCACTGCCATGTGGGCCCCCGCCTGCTAACTAACCTAGCTTAGCACTAAAACTAACTCTAGTTAGTTAGTTATGTAACTGTGTCACTAACCAGTGGGTCCCACCGGTCAAGTTTGACCTGGACCGGGTCTGTTGACCCGCTGAGGTCAGCATGACGCAACCGTGACGCGGTAATAGGTTTTTCTGGATTTATTCTTCTTCAGGAAATTCCAGAAAATAGTGCTAACTTCTAAAAATCATAGAAATTAATCTGTAACTCCAAATGCAAAGATTTATATATGAAAAGTGAATAGAAAAATCCAATCTATCCGTCTGTACTGTTTTCATGCATGTTAGAATAACTTATAGCTGTTGTTTAGGACAAATCATATAAATGGCATTTGAATATCCACATATGGAGTTTGAATTTGATTCTTGGATTCAAACCAACTTCATTTCACCTGTTGCTACTTGCATTAGCTCAAATCGCAGCATATTGACATGTCATGATCATGCATCATATTGTGCATTGCATTGATTGTGTTCTTCCTTGTTTGCCGGTGATTGTCCCCTCTCAGTAGACTTGGTTTCGACGATAAGATCGATGACACCGATGAAGAACTATACTATCTTCAGAAGTGCGAGAGAAGCAAAACCCCCTTGTTCATTCTGATACAATCCCACTCTCTCGCTCTTGCTCTCTTTTACTGCATTAGAACAACAATGTTTCAACTGTTACATGCTGCGGGAGTTGAACCCCTTTCCTCTGCATGACCTGTCATTGCCACAGTAATAGATGAAACCCACTAGCATGAGTAGGAGTTATTTGAGCCCTGATGTGCCTACTCATTCATGCTTGTTGTCATGCCTGCTACTGCTTAGAGTTGAGTCAGGTCTGATTCATCGGGGATGAATTGGAATGTGGTGAACATGTCTTACTGTTGACAGCTAAGTGTGTGAACACGATTTGGTAAAGGTAGCGGTGAGAAGCCATGTAGGAATACATGGTGGGTTGTCTCATTGAAGCCATCCTCAGGAACTGAGTTCTGTGTTTGTGATCCATGAACAGCTACTACCACACATTGGGATCCTTAATTGACTCTCTCGACTTATTAACCGCCCCTGTCCTCTGTCCAGGATTTGCAAGTAGTTTCTGTTGTTTGTAGTATGCTGGAGGCCATGCGCAGCGCTGACCCGAGGGGTGGGCTGTGATGCGGTAGACACGTGGCACGGTGTTCCGGGCGCCCGTTTGGTGTCTCGGGAACCCTGCACACATCGTTCGGGGCCGTATGTGGAAACCTCGGCCGGACTCCCTGCGGATGGAACCTGAATAGGTGATAAACCTGGACTAGGGACTTGTGTGGTTAGTCAGGTCGTGGCCGACACCCTCGCCGGGCTTCCGCTTGAAGGTTGCCGAGATACATGATGTGTACATGGCGGTAAGTGGCGAGAGCGTGTGTGACGAAGTACACCCCTGCAGGGTTATAAATGATCTATTCGAATTGCCGCGTCCGCGGTAAAGGACCTCTGGGTTGCCTATACAGTTCATAGACAAGTGAAAGTGGATACTTTAAAATATGCAAGATAAGCGTGAGTTCTATGGATGGCGTTCTCGTAGGGAGACGGGAGCAGATCCATAGTGGTGTATTGATTGGTGAATATGTGGACTCATGTGCGCCATCTCAAAATAGTCACTTGCAGTCATAGTTCAGGTTAGCCACTGAGTCAAAGCTGGCTTGCTGCAGTTAAACCCCACCATCCCTTTGTTGATGTTGATGCATATGTAGCTAGTTTTGATGTATGTCTTGTTGGGTACATTTGTACTAGCGTTTGCTTAATTTATGTTCTTGCAGAGAGACTTCAGTCTCACTAGTAGTTCCGCGTGGACTTCAACGTTTAGCTTGTTACCTCAGCTACGATCTTGTACCCTTGGGAGGGTCTTACAGATAGTCAGGCTTCTCAGCCTTTTTCATTTGTAGTTGTCTGTACTCAGACATGTTTATGCTGCCGCTTGTTGCTTGTATGCTCTGTATGTTGGGTCATGAGACCCATGATTGTAATACTTGGCTCCTCGGAGCCTAATGAATAAATACTTTGAGTTGTAGAGTTTTGTTGTGATGCCATGTTGTATTTGCACATATAGAGCATATTTTGTGTATGATTTGAAATGCTTGGTATGTGTGGGATCCGACAACCTAGTTGTTTATCCTTGGTAGCCTCTCTTATCGGGAAATGTCTCTTAGTGCTTCCACTGAGCCATGGTAGCTTGCTACTGCTCCGGAACACTTAGGCTGGCCGGCATGTGTCCTTCTTCGTTCCTGTGTCTGTCCCTTTGGTGAAATGTGACGCGGTGTCTATCGGAGTCCTGTTAGCCTGCTATAGCCTAGATTCTCCGGAGTCTTGTTAGCCCAGCTGCTACAGCCCGGATTCACTCGCTGATGACCGACACGTTCGTTGCTGGGTCATGTATGCCTGACCCTGTAAGTTAGTGCCACTTTGGGTTCACGACTAGTCATGTCGGCCCGGGTTCTCTGTCATATGGATGCTAGTGACACTATCATCTACGTGAGCCAAAAGGCGCAAATAGTCCTGGGCCAGGTAAGGTGGTACCGATGGGAATACCGTGCATGAGGCCGCAAAGTGATATGATGTGTTACATGCTAGATCGGTGTGACTTAGGATCGGGGTCATGATAGTCGATGACCTTGATGTCGTAGCCGGCGGCCGAGACATACCCGCATACTCTAGTCCGCTGCTTGAGTGCTTGCCGCTAGTAATGGTTGTCAGCTTCCTCGGCGACGTCGGGCGAAGAGACCGTGACACACCTCTTTTGGGCCAGTCGCTCCTCGAGCTCCACGGGAAGCGTAGCCGGGCTTAGGCTGCGATGCTCTGGAGTGGGGGATGGGGATGGGGATCTGTGGGAAAGGGGGCGTTTGGCAGGCGTCATCTAAGTAACTCAGGGTAGCCTGGGTATGGAGATCGGTGGGTAAGCTGCATTGGCAAACCGGCAGATGTTGACAATGGAGGCCTTGCGGTGGCGGCGGGGACCTTGCTAGGGTTTCAAGCGAGGGAGGGTGTGTGTGCGCGCGCGCATGCCCGAGGAGGTTTTGGTGTGTGTGTGTGGAGGGGGGCGGGGGTGTGTTTGAGGAAATGACGCGGGTACTGAAAATTTTACGACGTGGGAGTCAAACGCAGGAGTGAAATTTCGGGGCTATTGAAATTTTTGATGATGATGCATCACACACGGTCCGGAGATAACAACCGTGTGTTATGAAACAGAAAAACCCTCGAGGTGGGCATATATTTTCGAGGGATGCAGGCGGGATTGGGAACAAGAAACATCACACACGGTCGAAACACAATAACCGTGTGTTATAAAACAGAAAAAAGCTGCAGGTGGGTAGATATTTTTGAGAGGGGAAGCCTGATGGAGCCCAATGCACACAGTTAGTTTGAGTGAACCGTGTCTGTTGCGTTATCTGTCAGGACCCCGATTCTAAGTCACACAGATCTAGCATGTAACACATCATATCACTTTGCGGCCTCACGCGCGGTATTCCCACAGGTGCCACCTTACCTGGCCCGGGACCGTTTGTGCCTTTTGGCTCACGTACATGATAGTGTCGCTAGCATCCATATGACAGAGAACCCGGGCCGACATGACTAGTCATGAACCCAAAGTGGCGCTAACTTACGGGGACAGGCATACATGAACCAGCATCGAACGTGTCGGTCATCAGCGTGTGAATCCGGGCTGTAGCAACTGGGCTAACAGGACTCCGGGAACCCGGGCTGTAGCAAGCTAGAAGGACTCTGGAAGTCACCGCGTGACATTTCCCTAAAGGGACAGACACAGGAACGAAGTGGATCACATGCTGGCCAGTCTAAGTGTTTCGGAGTAGTAGTAACTGGGCTAGCAGGACTCCGGTAAACCGGGCTGTAGCGGACTAGCATGGCTCAGTGGAAGCACTAGACTACATTTCCCCATAAGATAGGCTACCAAGGATAAACAACTAGGTTGTCGGATCCCACACATACCAAGCATTTCAATCATACACACAATATGCCCAATCTGTGTAAATACAACATGGAATCACAACAAAACTCTACAACTCAAAGTATTTATTCTTTAGGCTCCGAAGAGCCAGATATTACAAACATGGGTCTGATGACCCAGCATTCAAGTCATACAGGCAACAAGCACAAGAGGAAGATTGACTTTTCTGAGTACAGACAACTACAAATGAAAAGGCTGAGAAGCCTAACTATCTACAAGACCCTGCCGAGGGCACAAGATCGTAGCTGAAGTAACAAGCTAAACGTCGAAGTCCATGCAGAACTACTAGCAAGACTGAATCTCCCTGCAAAAACATAAATTAAGCAAACGTGAGTACAAATGTACCCAGCAAGACTTACATCAGAACTAACTACATATGCATCGGTATCAACAAAAGGGGGTGGTGGAGTTTAACTGCAGCAAGCCAGCTTTGACTCGGTGGCTATCCGAAACTACGACTGCAAGTAACTCTTTTGAGGTGGCGCATACGAGTCCACATATTCACCAACCAATACACCACTATGGATCCGCTCCCGTCTCCCTACGAGAAGGCCATCCATAACACTCACGCTTATCTTGCGCATTTTAGAGTATCCACTTCAAGTTATCTATGAACTGTACAGGCAACCCAGAAGTCCTTTACCGCGGACACGGCTATTCGAATAGATGATGTTAACCCTGCAGGGGTGTACTTCTTCACACACGCTCTCGCCACTTACCACCATGTACACATCGTGTATCCCGGCAACCTTCAAGCGGAAGCCTGGCGAGGGAGTCGGCCACGACCTGAGTAACCACGCAAGTCTCTAGTCCAGGTTTTTCGCCTATTCCGGTTCCATCCGCAAGGAGATCCAGCCGGGGTGTCGCTCACGGCCCCAAACGATGTGAGCAGGGTTCCCAAGCCCACCATCCGGGTGCCACTTAGTACACCGTGCCACTGCACCTAGTCTGTCCCAAGCCCACCTGTACCGGGTGCCACTTGGTAGACTACTAGCACTACCTACAAACACCAGAAAGTAGTTGCAACTCATGGACAGAGATCGAGGTGATTAATAAGCCGAGAGGGGTCGAGTTACCGGAACCCAATGTGTGGTAGTAACTATTCATGGATCAGAAACACAGAACTCAGTTCCTAAGGACAGTTTCAATGAGACAACCCACCATGTACTCCTATGTGGCCTCTCACCGCTACCTTTACCAAATCGTGTTCACACACTTAGCTCTCATCAGTAGGACATGCTCACAACTTTCCAATTCATCCCCGATGAATCAGAACTGACACAACTCTAAGCAATAGCAGGCATGACAACAAGCATGAATGAGTAGGCAAATCAGGGCTCAAACAACTCCTACTCATGCTAGTGGGTTTCATCTATTTACTGTGGCAATGACAGGTCATGCAAAGGAAAGGGGTTCAGCTACCGCAGCATGTAACAGTTGAATCGTTGTTGTCCTAATGCAGTAAAAGAGAGCAGGAGCGAGAGAGTGGGATTGTATCGGAATGAACAAGTGGGTTTGTCTTGCCTGGCACTTTTGAAGATAGCATTGAGTTCAGGAGCAGTCGGGTTCGGCGCTAGAGAGCGTGGGACGGGGATATTCTGGTGGCTACGGGTTCGCGGAGACGTGCTGAGCACACTGGTGTGCTCGGTCACGGGCTGCAGTGACCATGTCTGCGTCTGCGTCATCGCTGGCGGCGAGGGGCTCACGGCTTCGGTGGAACTACGGCCTAGGCGAGGCAACGAGCGTAGAAGGAAGGGGGAACGGCGTAGGGGCTCACAGCGCGTCGGATGATCAACTCAGTCGGCTCGGGGGAGGCTAGGGGACGACGATGGCGATCTCCGTCGACCGACGATGAAGATGACGATGATGGCGACGAAGCGGAGCTCTCCGGCTTGTTTCCTTCGGCGTGGAGGTGTGGTGCTCGACGTCGGAGATGCCAGACCTGGCGGAGCGGCGAAAGGGGGCGATGGCCATGCAGGTGAAGCACGGCGACGGCGGAGCACTCTCGGGTGAGCTCGGGGAAGGGGGCTAGAGGGCGGGGGAGAGAGCAGAGAGTGACGGAGAAGGACTAGGGGGCTCTAGGTGTATCCAGGCGCTCGAACAAGAGCGGAGAGGAAGCAGGAGGTGGAAGCGGGAGGTGGAAGCAGGAGGTGGCCGCGGCTCGGCTGTGTGTTGATTCGTCTCCAACGTATCTATAATTTTTTATTGTTCCATGCTATATTATATTCTGTTTTGGACATTAAAGGGCTTTATTGTACACTTTTATATTATTTTTGGGACTAACCTATTAACCGGAGGCCCAGCCCAGAATTGTTGTTTTTTTGCCTATTTCAGAGTTTCGCAGAAAAAGAATATCAAACAGAGTCCAAATGGACTGAAACCTTCGGGAACGCGATTTTTAGAACGAACGTGATCCAGAGGACTTGGACCCTACGTGAAGACATCAACCAGGAGGGCACGAGGTAGGGGGGCGCGCCTACCCCCCTAGGCGCGCCCTCCACCCTAGTGGGCCCCACGTTGCTCCATCAACGTACTTCTTCCTCCTATATATACCTACGTACCCCCAAACTACCAGATACGGAGCCAAAAACCTAATTCCACCACCGCAACCTTCTGTACCCGTGAGATCCCATCTTGGGGCCTTTTCCGGAGCTCCGCCGGAGGGGGCATCGATCACAGAGGGCTTCTACATCAACACCATAGCCTCTCCGATGATGTGTGAGTAGTTTACCTCAGACCTTCGGGTCCATAGTTATTAGCTAGATGGCTTCTTCTCTCTTTTTGGATCTCAATACAATGTTCTCCCCCTCTCTTGTGGAAATCTATTCGATGTAATCTTGTTTTGCGGTGTGTTTGTTGAGACCGATGAATTGTGGGTTTATGATCAAGTTTATCTATGAACAATATTTGAATCTCCTCTGAACTCTTTTATGTATGATTGGTTATCTTTGCAAGTCTCTTCGAATTATCAGTTTGGTTTGGCCTACTAGATTGATCTTTCTTGCAATGGGAGAAGTGCTTAGCTTTGGGTTCAATCTTGCGGTGTCCTTTCCCAGTGACAGTAGGGGCAGCAAGGCATGTATTGTATTGTTGCCATCGAGGATAACAAGATGGGGTTTATATCATATTGCATGAGTTTATCCCTCTACATCATGTCATCTTTCTTAAAGCGTTACTCTGTTCTTATGAACTTAATACTCTAGATGCATGCTGGATAGCGGTCAATGTGTGGAGTAATAGTAGTAGATGCAGGCAGGAGTCGGTCTACTTGTCTCGGACGTGATGCCTATATACATGATCATACCTAGATATTCTCATAACTATGCTCAATTCTGTCAATTGCTCAACAACAATTTGTTCACCCACCGTAATACTTATGCTCTCGAGAGAAGCCTCTAGTGAAACCTATGGCCCCCGGGTGTATTTTCTATCATATTAATCTTCCAACACTTAGTTATTTTTATTGCCTTTTATTTTACTTTGCATCTTTATCATTAAAATACCAAAAATATTATCCTATCATATCTATCAGATCTCACTCTCGTAAGTGACCGTGAAGGGATTGACAACCCCTTTATTGCATTGGTTGCGAGGATTTATTTGTTTGTGTAGGTGCGAGGGACTCGTGCGTCGCCTCCTACTGGATTGATACCTTGGTTATCAAAAACTGAGGGAAATACTTACGCTACTTTGCTGCATCATCCTTTCCTCTTCAAGGGAAAACCAACGCAGTGCTCAAGAGGTAGCAAGAAGGATTTTTGGCGCCGTTGCCGGGGAGTCTACGGAAAAGTCAACATACCAAGTACCCATCATAAACCCTTATCTCCCTCATTACATTATTTGCCATTTGCCTCTCGTTTTCCTCTCCCCCACTTCACCCTTGCCGTTTTATTCGCCCTCTCTTTTCCATTCGCCTCTTTTTCGCTTGCGTCTTGTTTGCTCGTGTGTTGGATTGCTTGCTTGTCTCAATGGCCCTACCTAGATTTGGCGATCTTCACCTTAAAAGATTAGAAGAGATTGAAAGCAACGTCAGGAGTTTTATGGTCTTACAATTTGAGCATAATAATTTCTTTAGAAACGAGCTTAAGGAACAAAAAAGCTTTATGAGTTATATGAATAAAGAGCTCGATGATATGTCCAAAGAATTTGATGGTTTATGAGTTATACGAACAAAATCTCAGATTGCTCATCTTCAAAAGTTAATAGCTGAAGTTTCGGATAAGCAGGCCACCTTAGTTAATAAGATGGCCGCTAAGCCGGATTTTTTTTGGAAAATAAAGATGAAGATCTAAAAGTTATTGATGTGTCCCCAATTAAATCTTTGTTTTGCAATATGAATCTTGATAATGATGGGACTGAATATGATCCACCTTTACCTAGAAGGCGTTCCAAAAATTCGGAGTTTTTACATCTTGATGCAAAAATTGGTAAAAGTGGGATTGAAGAGATCAAAACTCTAGATATTAATGAACCCACTATTTTGGATTTCAAGGGATTTAATTATGATAAATTCTCTTTGATAGATTGTATTTCCTTGTTGCAATCAGTGCTAAATTCTCCACATGCTTATAGTCAACATAAAGCTTTTGCTAAACATATCGGTGATGCTTTGATGCAATCTTATGAAGAAAAACTTGAGTTGGAAGTTTCTATCCCTAGAAAACTTTATGATGAGTGGGAACCTACTATTAAAATTAAAATTAAATATCATCAACTCTATGCTTTGTGTGATTTGGGTGCTAGTGTTTCCACAATCCCAAAAACTTTGTGCGATTTGCTAGGTTTCCGTGATTTTGATGATTGCTCTTTAAACTTGCACCTTGCGGATTCCACCATTAAGAAACCTATGGGAAGAATTAATGATGTTCTTATTGTTGCAAATAGGAATTATGTGCCCGTAGATTTTATTGTTCTTGATATATATTGCAATCCTTCATGTCCTATTATCCTTGGTAGACCTTTCCTTAGAACGATTGGTGCAATTATTGATATGAAGGAAGGGAATATTAGATTCCAATTTCCGTTAAGGAAAAGCATGGAACATTTTCCTAGAAAGAAAATAAAATTACCATATGAATCTATCATGAGAGCCACTTATGGATTGCCCACCAAAGATGGCAATACCTAGATCTATCCTTGCTTTCATGCCTAGCTAGGGGCGTTAAACGATAGCGCTTGTTGGGAGGCAACCCAATTTTATTTTTAGTTTTTTTCTTTTTGCTTCTGTTTAGGAATAAATATTTGATCGAGCCTCTGGTTAGATGTGTTTTTATGTTTTAATTAGTGTTTGTGCCAAGTTTAACCTATAGGATCTTCTTCGATGATAGTTATTTGATCTTGCTGAAAATTGCAGAAACTTTCTGTTCATGAAAATAATTGTTAAAAATCACCAGAACGTGTAATATTGATTCTAATTGCTTCTGATCAATAAACAAATTTTATAGGTCGTCCTATTTTGGCTGAATTTTTGGAGTTCCAGAATTTTTGACAGATTCTGTTTTTTGTGTGTTGTTTGCTTATTTTGATGAATCTATGGCTAGTAAAATAGTTTATAAACCATAGAGAAGTTGGAATAAAGTAGGTTTAACACCAATATAAATAAAGAATGAGTTCATTACAGTACCTTGAAGTGGTGTTTTTTTTTCTGTCGCTAACGGAGCTCACGAGATTTTCTGTTAAGTTTTGTGTTGTGAAGTTTTCAAGTTTTGGGTGAAAGATTTGATGGATTATGGAACAAGGAGTGGCAAGAGCCTAAGCTTGGGGATGCCCATGGAAGCCCAAGATAATCTAAGGACACCAAAAATCCAAAGCTTGGGGATGCCCATGGCACCCCAAGATAATCTAAGGACACCAAAAATCCAAAGCTTGGGGATGCCCCGAAAGGCATCCCCTCTTTCGTCTACTTCCATCGGTAACTTTACTTGGAGCTATGTATTTATTCACCACATGATATGTGTTTTGCTTGCACCATCTTGTATTATTTGAGTCTTTGCTTTTTAGTTTACCACAATCATCTTTGTTGTACACACCTTTTGAGAGAGACACACTTGATTCGGAAATTATTAGAACACTCTATGTGCTTCACTTATATCTTTTGAGTTATATAGTTTTTGCTCTAGTGCTTCACTTATATTAATAAGAGCACGGTGGTGATTTTGTTTTATAGAAACTATTGTTCTCTCATGCTTCACTTAGATTATTTTGAGAGTCCTACAAAACAGCATGGTAGTTTGCTTTGACAATGATAGGCATTCAAGATTAGTAAAAAAAGATTTTTTTTCTTATGAGTGTGTTGAATATTATGAGAAGTTTGATACTAGATAATTGTTTTGAGATATGAAGATGGTGATATTAGAGTCATGCTAGTTGATTAGTTTTGAATTTGAGAAATACTTGTGTTAAAGTTTGTGATTCCCGTAGCATGCACGTATGGTGAACCGTTATGTGATGAAGTCGGAGCATGATTTATTTATTGATTGTCTTCCTTATGAGTGGCGGTCGGGGATGAGCGATGGTCTTTTCCTACCAATCTATGCCCCTAGGAGCATGCGTGTAATACTTTGCTTTGATAACTTGTAGATTTTTGCATTAAGTATATGAGTTCTTTATGACTAATGTTGAGTCCATGGATTATACGCACTTTTCCTCCTTCCACCATTGCTAGCCTCTCTAATACCGCGCATGTTTCGCCGGTATCATACACCCACCATATACCTTCCTCAAAACAGCCACCATACCTACCTATCATGGCATTTCCATAGCCATTCCGAGATATATTGCCATGCAACTCACCACCGTTTCGTTTATTATGACATGATCCATCATTGCCATATTGCTTCGCATGATCATGTAGTTGACATCGTATTTGTGGCAAAGCCACCGTTCATAATTCTTTCATACATGTCACTCTTCATTCATTGCATATCCCGGTACACCGCCGGAGGCATTCACATAGAGTCATATTTTGTTCTAAGTATTGAGTTGTAATTGTTGGGTTGTAAGTAAATAAAAGTGTGATGATCATCATTTTTTAGAGCATTGTCCCAAGTGAGGAAAGGATGATGGACACTATGATTCCCCCACAAGTCGGGATGAGACTCCGGACGAAAAAAGAGGCCATAAAAAAAGAGAAGAAAAGGCCCAAATAAAAAAATGAGAGAAAAAGAGAGAAGGTACAATGTTACTATCCTTTTACCACACTTGTGCTTCAAAGTAGCACCATGATCTTCATGTAGAGAATCTCCTATGATATCACTTTCATATACTAGTGGGAAATTTTCATTATAGAACTTGGCTTGTATATTTCAGTGATGGGCTTCCTCAAAATGCCCTAGGTCTTCGTGAGCAAGCGAGTTGGATGCACACCCACTTAGTTTCTTTTGTTGAGCTTTCATACACTTATAGCTCTAGTGCATCCGTTGCATGGCAATCCCTACTCACTCACATTGATATCTATTAATGGGCATCTCCATAGCCCGTTGATACGCCTAGTTGATGTGAGACTATCTTGTCCCTTTTTTGTCTTCTCCACAACCACCATTCTATTCCACATATAGTGCTATGTCCATGGCTCACGCTCATGTATTGCGTGAAGATTGAAAAAGTTTGAGAACACTAAAAGTATGAAACAATTGCTTGGCTTGTCATCGGGGTTGTGCATGATTTAAATATTTTGTGTGGTGAAGATAGAGCATAGCCAGACTATATGATTTTGTAGGGATAACTTTCTTTGGCCATGTTATTTTGAGAAGACATAATTGCTTAGTTAGTATGCTTGAAGTATTATTATTTTTTATGTCAATATTAAACTTTTGTCTTGAATCTTTCGGATCTGAATATTCATACCACAATTAAGAGAATTACATTCAAATTATGCCAAGTAGCATTCCACATCAAAAATTATGTTTTTATCATTTACCTACTTGAGGACGAGCAGGAATTAAGCTTGGGGATGCTTGATATGTCTCCAACGTACCTATAATTTTTGATTGTTCCATGCTATATTATATTCTGTTTTGGACATTGATGGGCTTTATTATACACTTTTATGATGTTTGGGACTAACCTATTAACCGAAGGCCAAGCCCAGAATTGCAGTTTTTTGCCTATTTCAGAGTTTCGCAGAAAAAGAATATCAAACGGAGTACAAACGGAATGAAACCTTCGGGAACGTGATTTTCGGAACGAATGTGATCCAGAGGACTTGGACCCTACGTCAAGACATTAACCAGGACGGCACGAGGTAGGGGGGCGCGCCTACCCCCCTGGGCGCGCCCTCCACCCTCGTGGGCCCCATGTTGCTCCACCGACGTACTTCTTCCTCCTATATATACGTACGTACCCCCAAACTACCAGATACGGAGCCAAAAACCTAATTCCACCGCCGCAACCTTCTGTACCCATGAGATCCCATCTTGGGGCCTTTTCCGGAGCTCTGCCGGAGGGGGCATCGATCACGGAGGGCTTCTACATCAACACCATAGCCTCTCCGATGATGTGTGACTAGTTTACCTCAGACCATCGGGTCCATAGTTATTAGCTAGATGGCTTCTTCTCTCTTTTTGGATCTCAATACAATGTTCTTCCCATCTCTTGTGGAGATCTATTCGATGTAATCTTATTTTACGGTGTGTTTGTTGAGACCGATGAATTGTGGGTTTATGATCAAGTTTATCTATGAACAATATTTGAATCTCCTCGAATTCTTTTATGTATGATTGGTTATCTTTGCAAGTCTCTTCGAATTATCAGTTTGGTTTGCCCTACTAGATTGATCTTTCTTGCAATGGGAGAAGTGCTTAGCTTTGGGTTCAATCTTGCGGTGTCCTTTCCCAGTGACAGTAGGGGCAGCAAGGCACGTATTGTATTGTTGCCATCGAGGATGACAAGATGGGGTTTATATCATATTGCATGAGTTTGTCCCTCTACATCATGTCATCTTGCTTAAAGCGTTACTCTGCTCTTATGAACTTAATACTCTAGATGCATGCTGGATAGCGGTCGATGTGTGGAGTAATAGTAGTAGATGCAGGCAGGAGTCGGTCTACTTGTCTCGGACGTGATGCCTATATACATGATCTTACGTAGATATTCTCATAACTATGCTCAATTCTGTCAATTGCTCAACAGTAATTTGTTCACCCACCATAATACTTATGCTCTCGAGAGAAGCCTCTAGTGAAACCTATGGCCCCGGGGTCTATTTTCTATCATATTAATCTTCCAACACTTAGTTATTTTTAGTGCCTTTTATTTTACTTTGCATCTTTATCATAAAAATACCAAAAATATTATCCTATCATATCTATCAGATCTCACTCTCGTAAGTGACCGTGAAGGGATTGACAACCCCTTTATTGCGTTGGTTGCGAGGATTTATTTGTTTGTGTAGGTGCGAGGGACTCGTGCGTGGCCTCCTACTAGATTGATACCTTGGTTCTCAAAAACTGAGGGAAATACTTACGCTACTTTGCTGCATCATCCTTTCCTCTTCAAGGGAAAACCAACGCAGTGCTCAAGAGGTAGCATGCGCGTGTCACGTGCAACACCAGTAGGCGCGAGGAAGACGACGCGCGAAGGGCTGGGCTGGGCCTAGCAGGCCGGCTGTCTACTGGGCCGCTAGTGGGCTGCCAGTAAGGCCAGGTGAGTTCTCTCTCTCTCTGTTTTCTGTATTTGTTTTAGTTCTCTATTTCTTTGAATATGTTTTGATTCGATTTACAAACGAAACCATTTTTTCATGCTTCTGAAAAATATTGTGGGAGCTAAATGGATTAATCCAAGGACCCACAAGATGTTTTCAGAATTATTGGAGCTATAATATCCCAACTCAAGTACAATATGGTTTAATTTCAAATGCCCAAAATAATTCCTTAATTCATAAATTTTGGTTGGGCACAAAACCTCTGCCGAAATATAACAAACATTATTTAAGGCCATTTGGAAACATTGAATGCATTTTAGTTGAACCTGGTGGATTCCTTTTGATGCTAGGGTTTGAACATCCCCCATTTCAAGTTCATTTGAAAATTTAAACATGATGCACACATAAAGGGCTAGCCTAGTGCATACCAGGACTAGGGATGTGACAACTCGCCCCCACTAAACAAGAATCTCGTCCCGAGATTCAAGACGTGAGGTAAGAGGAAAGGGGGTCACAAAACTATCACGATCTTCAAGATCCAACTGCCCTTCTCGAAGATGTTGGTTCATTGATTCAAATTGATCTTGACGTCTTTGCTTTCGAGATCTTTATCCAACACGATGACGACAGAAGGAAACTCTATAGAAAATGATCTCCTCGAAGATCGGGCACTCAAGATCAACTCATGGAGTGAGACGTAAGAACATCTCTTGAGTTGAGGCATAAAACACACATCTGGAACGAGGAAAGTTAGCAGATGACGAAGGTTCACTAGGTAGACAACAATTCCACACTTAAGAAGGTGGTGAACGGTTGTCAACGTAGCGAGGAGTTGAGTTGCCATGATACCATAACGGGGCACCTCAGGAAAAATGACTCGTAGAATTATTACCTTAAGTGGCAAAAAGAATTACTTTTGATATAGAGATCACTGAGACTCTCTATACCAGCCTAAGGCAAATCTCAAGGGATCATTTGGAGGAGTTCGGAAGAATGGCATACTCAAACTAGGATGGATGATGTGGATTAGCTTGTTGAAGACAACACAAGGCATGATTTTTCTTATCATCGGAAATGGGTGGAATCCATGGTAGGACTACTTTTGAAGATGATCCTAAATAAGAATTACTAAGGAGGCAGCCCATAGTGAAATGGCACAAAGACGGTGCAAGCTAGGAACAAAATGCAAATGTTGGAATGTCCCAACCATCATATCTACCTGAGATCCAGATCTGGTTAGTAACAGGATACTTCAGACTCAACATGTCTGCAAAAGAAAGTTTGGAACACAATTCGACGAGATGGCGTTGCGAGATTCTCGGGGAGTGAACTACGATAGCAAGCTCCAAAACATGAGCTGGTTCTGCTACATACATGTGAACACGTTGTCCAAGACAAGCATGACCACATAGTAGTCTTACCACGAAACACTACCAAGTTTTGATTAGGAACCATCATTGCGGAGAGCGAAGTCCTGCGCATGTACCTTTGGGTCCTTAAGGATTAGCACCTAAGAACTTCTTTTCCTTGAACCAATCAATCAGTGGCTTGGTGTGCTAGGGATTCATATAGAATGAAGGTTGCAAGTCTCCAGACCACAGAATACTTCGCACGTATGCATGACTGACTTGGGATGATTCCAGAGGAAGCGAAACAAACTTTCTCAAATTTACGGCGGCAACTTGCATCATATGCACGCGAATTAGAGGAAGCCACTTCTTCCATCAAAACATAAACTTCATGAGCTAGCACGAAGAAAATGCTTTCAGAAGTTTCCAACGCTAACTTAGATGTTCAACATGAATCATGGAGAAGATGAAAATGTTGTCAATGAGCTCAACAACAAACTATACAGGCTTCCATATAGATGGAATTCCACAATTAAGTGAACACGGTGATAGCATTGGTTAGACCAAAGGATGTAGTGGTGTATGCCCGAGGGATCAACCACGAGTAAGACAACATTACGAATATCGTTGGTTCTGATTTGATTTGACGATAGTCCACACTCAAATCAAAGTTTTGACAAGTTGATCCAACAACTGATCACGAGGACCAATCGATGAAGATGTCATATCTTTCTTCAACACACACACACACACACACCAGATATCCCTTTGGAGTGAACTAAGTGGATTAAGATTTTATCTTCCAACTCTCCAAGTTGTTGTTTTAGCTTAAACAATTAGTTCAGGGTATCCAACATAGATTCTTGGAGGAAGGGTGGTTTATGGAAAAACCAACTTGATCACGAGCCCAACATAGCGGTCAGGTGACAACCTGGTAGTACTTTCGAGAAGATATTCGGAAAATCACGAACCACCGATATGTTATTAAGCTCGGGAGCAATCTTGCTTTCAAGGCAAGATGATATGATCAAAAGAGCGAGGGATTGATACAATCCTAACTCATTGATCGAAGAGTGCACCGGAAATAAGGACTAGGTAGCACGATCAATCTTAGAATGATGGTTTAGTAACCAACATGCTAAGAGTGAGAGTATTGTCCATTAACTACCAAGCAATGAGGTTGCTAGGAGTATTGATTTCACACATCACAGTTCACTTGTCGGCATTCCGATTACAACAACACGGGACCGAGGAATGAATAATGATGGCGAGAAGTATCACTGCATCCAGAATTCATAAGAGGTGGTGCAATTCTCATGACATTCTTGACATAAAGATGGTAACACTCCAAGGTAGAACGGAGCAAAGGCTGGATTGGCATCTTGATCCACGGAATACAACTACTTTGGCCCAATCCTCGAAGTGGACAAGGTACTGGAGTTTGTTTCTCCTAGTCATTCCGAAATAGAATGGCTTGACGGACCACAAGAATAATAGGCATCGATGAACACGATCGCACACATACTCTTGACTATCAATTAATAGATGAAGGTCGGAATATAACTGAAGGGGGACAACTCAAGGAACATATAATTTTCTGAGTTGTGGACGCATGGATTAGTATGTCGAACAAGTTCAATATATTTCTTCCGGATAACCCATGCAGAAGAAGAAGGACTGGCAGATTGACAATTTGAATGGAGAACTTGTCAAGAGCACTCTTGTTGTGATCTTTTCGTTCAGAGAACTTCTGCCATAAGCAGTTCATGGTATTTGGAAGAAGGAAATACCACGGACCTCGAGGACTATCGCAAATGTTACTAATATCCTAAAGGAACTAGCAAACACTATCAACATGAATGGGTAGAGTGAACCTCGAGTTCAAAAACCCAGGAATAGAATGCCTACTAACTAAATGGCATCACGGGATGCTTTCGAGAATGATGGCCAGAATCATCACACTGGGAATACAAATCAGAGCTAGATTACTGGGTGGTTCTCTAAGACACCTAGGGTCATAATAATAGCTCCAACATATATGTCGAGGCAATGAAGTACTTCAACACACCGATTAGCGTGTTTAATCTGGCCCAAAGGGACATCGAGAACGGGAGGAAGGGATTTGCAAATGCATCAGACTAGTAAGAAACCTGGGATGACTCGGACAGCATAACGGGTGTAAATGCTCAAAAATATTTGAGAAATCATGCAAAATGGTGGCATAACCACTCAACATCATAATATCAAGTTTCCGAGACCAACTATTAACACATGGAAGTAGTAGGAACAAAACTCGGGCTTAACCAACAATCTTATAAGTCTACGGATTAGTAACACGTGATCCTGGTAGAAAGATGAGAAGCCTAGTTCTTAATCCCCGTAGAAAAGAAGAGGTTGACTCAGATCAGAAGGGCATAAGGTAAACGAGTAAAAAGAGCCTTACGTTCCCTTCCACAATCAATTCCCTTATAAAACTAAAGCATTTCTAGACTCAACTTCGACCAGTTTGGCTTGGTAATCCTACAGGCAGTCAGGCTTTGATACCAAAGCTGTCAGGACCCCGATTCTAAGTCACACCAATCTAGCATGTAACACATCATATCACTTTGCGTCCTCACGCACGGTATTCCCACGGGTGCCACCTTACCTGGCCCGGAACGTTTGCGCCTTTTGGCTCACGTATATGATAGTGTCGCTAGCATCCATATGACAGAGAACCCGGGCCGACATGACTAGTCGTGAACCCAAAGTGGCGCTAACTTACGGGGACAAGCATACATGAACCAGCATCGAACGTGTCGGTCATCAGCGTGTGAATCCGGGCTGTAGCAACTGGGCTAACAGGACTACAGGAACCCGGGCTGTAGCAGGCTAGCAGGACTCCAGAAGTCACCGCGTGACATTTCCCTGAAGGGACAGACACAGGAACGAAGTGCATCACATGCCGCCCAGTCTAAGTGTTCCGGTGCAGTAGTAACTGGGCTAGCAGGACTCCGGTAAACCGGGCTGTAGCGGACTACCATGGCTCAGTGGAAGCACTAGACTACATTTCCCCATAAGAGAGGCTACCAAGGATAAACAACTAGGTTGTCGGATCCCACACATACCAAGCATTTCAATCATACACACAATATGCCCGATATGTGTAAATACAACATGGCATCACAACAAAACTCTACAACTCAAAGTATTTATTCATTAGGCTCCGAAGAGCCAGATATTACAAACATGGGTATGATGACCCAGCATTCAAGTCATGCAGGCAACAAGCACAAGCAGAAGCTTAACTTGTCTGAGTATAAACAACTACAAATGAAAAGGCTGAGAAGCCTGACTATCTACAAGACCCTGCCGAGGGCACAAGATCGTAGCTGAGGTAACAAGCTAAACGTCGAAGTCCACACGGAACTACTAGCGAGACTGAATCTCTCTGCAAAAACATAAATTAAGCAAACGTGAGTACAAATGTACCCAGCAAGACTTACATCAGAACTAACTACATATTCATCGGTATCAACAAAATGGGGTGGTGGAGTTTAACTGCAGCAAGCCAGGTTTGACTCGTTGGCTATCCTAAACTACGACTGCAAGTAACTCTTTTGAGGTGGCGCACACGAGTCCACATATTCACCAATCATTACACCACTATGGATGCGCTCCCATCTCCCTACGAGAAGGCCATCCATAACACCCATGCTTATCTTGCGCATTTTAGAGTATCCACTTCAAGTTATCTATGAACTATACAGGCAACCCAGAAGTCCTTTACCGCGGACACGGCTATTCGAATACATGATGTTAACCCTGCAGGGGTGTACTTCTTCACACACGCTCTCGCCACTTACCACCATGTACACATCGTGTATCTCGGCAACCTTCAAGCGGAAGCCTGGCGAGGGAGTCGGCCATGACCTGACTAACCACACAACTCTCTAGTCTAGGTTTATCACCTATTCCGGTTCCATCCGCAAGGAGATCCGGCCGGGGTGTCGCTCACGGCCCCAAACGATGTGAGCAGGGTTCCCAAGCCCACCATCCGGGTGCCACTTGGTACATCATGCCACTGCACCTAGTCTATCCCAAGCCCACCTATATTGGGTGCCACTTGGTAGACTACTAGCACTACCTACAAACACCCGAAACTAGTTGCAACTCCTGGACAGAGATCGAGGCGATTAATAAGCCGAGAGGGGTCGAGTTACCGGAACCCGATGTGTGGTAGTAACTGTTCATGGATCACAAACACAGAAATCAGTTTCTGAGGACGTTTTCAATGAGACAACCCACTATGTACTCCTACATGGCCTCTCACTGCTACCTTTACCAAATCGCATTCACACACTTAGCTCTCATCAGTAGGACATGCTCACAACTTTCCAATTCATCCCCGATGAATCAGACCTGACACAACTCTAAGCAATAGCAAGCATGACAACAAGCATGAATGAGTAGGCACATCAGGGCTCAAACAACTCCTACTCATGCTAGTGGGTTTCATCTATTTACTGTCGCAATGACAGGTCATGCAAAGGAAAGGGGTTCAGCTACTGCAGCATGTAACAGTTGAATCGTTGTTGTCCTAATGTAGTAAAAGAGAGCAGCAGCAAGAGAGTGGGATTGTATCGGAATGAACAAGGGGGTTTTGCTTGCCTGGCACTTTTGAAGATAGCACTGAGTCTTCATCAGTGTCAACGATCTCATCGCCAGAACATACGTCTACCGAGGGGGAACAATTACCGGCAACAGAGAGGAAACACAATCAATGCAATGCAACAATATGATGCATGATCATGACATGGCAATATGCTGTGGTTTGAGCTAATGCAACTAGCAACAATTTAAATGAAGTTGGTTGGAATCCAAGATTCAAATTCAAACTCCACATGTGATTATTTAAATGTCATTTAATTGATTTGACCTGATCAGTAGGTATATAAGTTGTTCCAACATGCATGAAAAAGGTACAGATGGATAGATTGAATTTTTCTGATAATTTTTCATATATAACTTATTCCATTTGGAGTTACGGTTGAATTTCTATGATTTTTAGAAGCTTGGGGTATTTTTTCTAAAATTTATAAATCATTTCTGATTTATTTTAATTCCAGAAAACTTTACTGCATCAGCATGATGTATCAGCGATGTCAGCAGGTCAACGGGCTGGTCCAGTCAACATGACCAGTGGGGCCCACTGGTTAAGTGACCCAGTGCTGCCTAGGTCACAGATAGGTGGGGTCGGGTCAATGCCCACACCAGCATAGTCAAAGCTGACACGTGGGCCCATTGTAATTAGATTAATCTTAATCTTACTTAGTTAGCCAGTTAGTTAGGCAGTGGGGCCCGGCTGTCTGTGTCCCAGGGTGTTACTAACTGTGTCATTAACCCTAACTAATCGTGCCACGTCAGCGTCGCCGGATTAAGGGCCGGCGACCTTACAGTGCGCTGGCGGCTCGCCGGGGTGGCACTAGGGCAGCGGCTGGGCGCACTGAGGGCACCACGAGGAAGCCCTCGCTCGCCCGCATCCAGGGGTGCACGCGGCTGGGCGTAGGGAGGTCGGGGTCGACGGCGGCGACCACTTGGGCGGTGGCCGGAGTTCGGGAGCAGTCGGGTTCGGCGCTAGAGAGCGTGGGAGGGGGATATTCTGGTGGCTACGGGTTCGCGGAGACGTGCTGAGCACACTGGTGTGCTCGGTTACGGGCTGCAGTGACCATGTCTGTGTCTGCGTCATCACCAGCGGCGAGGGGCTCACGGCTTCGGTCGAACTACGGCCTAGGCGAGGCAACGAGCGCAGAAGGAAGGGGGACGGCCTAGGGGCTCACAGCGCGTCGGATGATCAACTCAGCCGGCTCGGAGGAGGCTTGGGGACGACGGGGCGACGATGGCGATCCTCGTCGGCCGACAATGAAGATGACGACGATGGCGACGAAGCGGAGCTCTCCGGCTTGTTTCCTTCGACGTGGGGGCGTGGTGCTCGATGTTGGAGATGCCAGACACGGCGAAGCGGCGAAAGGGGGGGCGATGGCCATGCAAGTGAAGCACGGCGATGGCAGAGCGCTCTCGGGTGAGCTCGAGGAAGGGGGCTAGAGGGAGAAGGACCAGGGGGCTCTGGGCGTCTCCAGGCGCTCGAACGAGGGCGAGGAGTAAGCAGGAGGTGGCCGCGGCTCGGCTATGCGTGCGCCACATGCAACGCCAGTAGGCGCGAGGAAGACGACGCGCGAGGGGCTGGGCTAGGCCTAGCAGTCCGGCTGTCTACTATGCCGCTAGTGAGCTGCCAGTAAGGCCAGGTGAGTTCTCTCTCTCTCTCTCTCTCTCTCTCTCTCTCTCTCTCTCTGTTTTCTATATTTGTTTTAGTTCTCTATTTCTTTCAATATGTCTTGATTCGATTTACAAACGAAACCATTTTTTCATGTTTCTGAAAAATATTGTGGGAGCTAAATGGATTAATCCAAGGACCCACAAGATGTTTTCAGAATTATTGGAGCTATAATTTGATTTATGGAAATTATAACCCCAACTCAAGTACAATATGGTTTAAATTCAAATGCCCAAAATAATTCCTTAAAATGTTCATAAATTTTGGTTGGGCTCAAAACCTCTGCCAAAATATAACAAACATTATTTAAGGGCATTCGGAAACATTGAATGCATTTTAGTTGAACCTGGTGGATTCCTTTTGATGCTAGGGTTTGAACATCCCCCATTTCAAGTTCATTTGAAAATTTAAACATGATGCAAACATAAAGGGCTAGCCTAGTGCATACCAGGACTAGGGATGTGACATTATCTGACTTGTATAATGTTCATAAATTTGGCAAAAAATGGCGCGGGAGAGGGTCATAACACGAACACACTTGCATGTGGACCAAATTTATTTATGAAAAGGGTGGTTTAATTTTCAAATACCAAATGCAACTTTGATGTGGCACCTATCTCGCAAAGCGCACGATATTGCTTGCCCCCCCCCTTGTTTCGGCACGAAGGGAATCCTAAGCTATGAATTCATGCCCTCTCCGCCCCCAACCGAGGTTCACCTAGCAAAGTGCGAAGTAGCTAGCAGCCCCGTCCCTCGTGTCGGCACGAAGAGAATCCTAAGCCATGAATGCATGCCCCCCAATCGAGGTTCACCTAGCAAAGTGCGTAGTAGCTAGCAGCCCCCTCCCTCGTGTCGGCACGAAGGGAATCCTAAGCTATGAATGCATGCCCCCCAACCGAGGTTCACCTAGCAAAGTGTGAAGTAGCTAGCAGCCCCCCTCGTGTCGACACAAAGGGAATCCTAAGCTATGAATGCATGCCCCCCCAACTGAGGTTCACCTAGCAAAGTGCGAAGTAGCTAGCAGCCCCCCTCCCTCATGTCGGCACGAAGGGAATCCTAAGCTATGAATGCATGCCCCCTCCCCCGAACTGAGGTTCACCTAGCAAAGTGCGAAGTAGCTAGCAGCCCCCCTCGTGTCGGCACGAAGGGAATACTAAGCTATGAATGCATGCCCCCCCCCCCCCCCCAAATCGAGGTTCACCTAGCAAAGTGTGAAGTAGCAGCCCCCCTCTCGGTGTCAAAATCGGCCGATCTCGGGTAGGGGGTCCAGAACTGTGCGTCTGAGGATCGAAGGTAACAGGAGGCAGGGGACACGATGTTTTACCCAGATTCGGGCCCTCTTAATGGAGGTAATACCCTACTTCCTGCTTGATTGCCTTTGATGAGTATAGGGGTTACAAGAGTTGATCTACCTCGAGATCGTAATGGCTAAACCCTAGATGTCTAGTCTGTATGATTTGGCTTAGCCTCTACGGACTAAACCCTTTCGGTTTATATAGACATCAGAGGGGCCTAGGGTTGTACAGAGTCAGTTTACAGAGAAAGGAAACTACACATCCGGACGCCAAGCTTGCCGTCCACGCAAAGGAGAGTCCCATCCGGACACGGGGGAAGGTCTTCTGTCGTATCTTCACGGCCCATCAGTCCGGCCCATGTAGTATAGGCCGGCTCCCCGAGGACCCCATAATACAGGACTCCCTCAGTAGCCCCTAAACCAGGCTTCAATGACGATGTATCCAGTGCATAGGTTGTCTTCGGCATTGCAAGGCGGGTTCCTCCTCCGAATACACCAAAGCAGATGAACAAGAGAACTATATCCGGCTCTGTGAAACAGTTACAACCCTAAACCACAAGGGAAAAATACTTGAACAAAATAAGTCATGTCCACTGACAGCTTTTTTCGGCGAGACGTTGGACCCGGCCTTATCATTATATCGAACCGTTTTTTGGCCTCCCGCCCTGGGTTTCGAGGCACGGCCTCTATTGATACGTCTTGTCAAAGCAGAGATCATGTCCCCTTATTGCGGGATTCTCATCAATACGGGTTTGGGTAATCCAAGCGTGTCATTTGCATGACCCCTTGGGAACAGGCGAGTTTTAATACTTGAGGGGGGCGCTTGATATTCATGGCCTATATAAACGGATAAAGATCCAACCTCTCACCCCACGCCCTCTTCCTACCTCTGCCTTCCCATCCTCAAGCTCTACCACCCAAGCTTCAACCTTTCCTACTGCCACCAACCCTTCCAGCAATGTCCGGATCAGGTGCTCAAGGCAAGTGGATGGCCTCCTCCGTGACGGAGGAGAACGTCAAAGAGCTCCAGGAGGCGAGGTACCTGACTGCGGAAATCACACACAGGCTCCCCGCAAAAGGGCAAGTCATCCCCACACCAGAGCCCGGTGAGAGGGTCATGTTCATCGCTCATTTCCTCCACGGGCTACGGTTTAGCCTTCATCCCTTTGTTCGCGGCTTTATGTTCTATTATGGGCTAGATTTTCATGATCTAGCCCTGACTCCTTCCTTCACATCTCGGCGTTCATTGTTATGTGTGAAGCATTTCTTCGCGTCCCCCCACACTTCGGCTTGTGGCTCAAGGTCTTCAATGTGAAGCCGAAGGTGGTCGAGGGGCAGCACGCCGATTGCGGTGGCGCCATGGTGAGCAAGCTCCCCAAGTTCACATGGCCTAAAGGGGCCTTCATGGAGACTGTCAAGACATGGCAGCAGGAGTGGTTCTACATCACCGAACCACGCGGCACCAAGTGGGCGGCCGAACCTGCATTCAGATCCGGACCCCCGCTGCGGCTTGCGTCGTGGACCAACAAAGGTCTGGACTGGGGGTCGTCTGCCGAGGTGCTGATGCTACAGAAGCACGTCAAGAGTATCATAGAAAAGAACACCAGCCTTACTGATGTGATCCTGGTGATGCTAGTCCGTCGAACCCTTCCGTGCCAGCGACGGCCTCTCAGAATGTGGGAGTTTAATCCGGAGGGTCTGCGGACCTTGCAACGTTTCTTCGCCACGACGCACAAAGAGATTTGGAAATTGCTCTTCAAGACTCATAAGTCGTGGCCGGAGACGTCCGAGGTCATTGGCCTGGACTGTAATCATCCGGCCACCCCCGTAAGTATTAAATTTCTGAACATAGCTTTAGTTCATCAAAATAAAGAAAGGGGGAATGCTGAGGAATTCCTCCTCCAAACAGGGTTGGACAAAAAAGGCGGAGCGGATCAGGTGTCCGGCCCCACTCCCCGAAGACCCAGCCAATCCTCTGCTGATGAAGATGCTGGTCCCGACACCATACCGGGCGCCAACGAAGAAGAACAAGAAGAAGAAAGGCCAGGAGGCCGAAAGTGGCCTCCACCATAAAGGTACTCCGGACGTCGTGTCCGGAGGGACCGAGGCTCCCTCCTCCCATGAGGGGGACAAAGACGAGGACGAAGAGGAGGAAGAAGAAGATAACCCTCCTCCCAAAGGGAAGAAGAGGGTGGCCTCCATAGACCCGAAGGCGGAGGCGTCCAAGAGGGAAAAAATATCAATGTCCGATGACTCCGATACGGACGACGAAGCCGCCCCCAAGCATTGGCCAAGGGTCAAGCCCCTAGCCGAGTCGTAAGTATCTAAAGATGCTCTACACACATCCGGTTTTTTCCGAATTGTGGGAATCATATTAAATCATGTGCTGCAGTCCGGCCCGCGATCTTCCCCAACTATTTTCATCGTCGGGGAATTCACTGGCGTCAGAGATGATGGAGAGCGAATCGCCTCCGCGAACCTCCCCGCCACCTACTACGGATGATGCCGAGGTATTATCCCGAAGGACCTCTCCAGTTCATGGAGAGGCACGGGGGACTGCCAAGACGGCGCCAGAGGGTAATGCCTCGGCTGCCGAGAACATGGGGGATGAAATCCCCATGGAGACTTATGGGCGGGGCCTCGACCAATCTGGCCCCCAGCCGGGCACTACTCTGGACATCCAAGTGGCTCCGGAACCGAATAAGCGACCCCCTTCGAGGGAGGGGGGAGCGTCAACTCCAGCGGCGACCTCCGATAATCCGGAGGCGCCGAACACACTGATGGAGATGCTTCAACGCGCTTCCATCGTGGAGGAGCACCGTACCCTAATGGGTGCGGTGGTTGAAAAGGTTCAGTCCGCTAAGAGCGGGCTGAACGAAGCCTTCACTAACCTGTTAATAGGTTTCGAGGTATGCGATGTAAGAACTTTTAGCCACTGTTCATATGAAAAAAATATGCTTGTGTATAGATAGTAGCCCCTGAGACTCTGTTCGGTTTGTGGAAAAAGCGGCCGAACAGAGGATCGATAGTATTCGCAGGACATAATGTACTTGTCTATTTTGAAAAAGCAGGCATCGCTGTTAGCGGCAGCCGCCCAGGCCGCCGAAGTATCCAAGCTCAAGCGGAAGCTGGGGCTGGCTGATGAGGTTCTCGTCCGCATCAACAAGAGGTTTGATGAGGAACAGGTTATGTTTGCGAGAAAAAGAAAAATGTTTATACATTCCAAATGTGTAACCATGCGGAGGCTAAGCTCCTTTTCATTTGCAGGAAGTGTAGCCGCGGTCGAGACCCTGAAGGGCGACCTCGCCCAGGCCAAGGAGCAGGCGCGGATAAGCCAAGCGGATGCTGACAAAGCGGCCGCTGATTTAAAGGCCGAATAGGCCGCCCCCCGCCGATACAAGGAGTGGGAGATCGAAGTAGAGCAGGCACTCAAGGATCCTGTCAATAAGTGCGAGTCCTTGGAAGAGAAAAATAAAGCCCAAGCAGCCGAGCTGGCCAAGGCTCTCCAGGGAGCCAATGAGGCGCGGAACGAGTCCCGTGGGGCGCGCGAGGAGATCAAGCAGGCCAAGCAGATAGCGGCTGGTAAGTGCTTCCTTTTACAGAGTAAATTCTGCAGTCAGAAGTATGCCCTACTCACTCGACTATGGAGTTCTCCAGATGCATTCGCGGATCTTCCGAAGAGTGCTGCCGACGCCTTGCAGTTCTTTCGGGCCCAGGAGGGGCACACGATGGAGAAGCTATTCTGGTCGCATTTCATAGCGCAAGAGCGCTCATCGCTGTTGAACGACCAGATGGCGCAATGGGCCGAGCTGCACAGGGTGTCCGGTTTGGCCATGAAGGACGTTATAGTCCAGCTATGGCCGGCCGAGCCCTTTCCGAGCAGCTATTTTGGCCTAGTGCAGCGACTCGGCGATGCGCTGCCCCGAATTGATGCAATCAAGCGGTCAGCATGCATAGATGATGCGGGGATGGCCTTCGCCCGTGTCAAGATGCACTGGGCGAAAATGAAGGCCGCCGTTGTGGCAATTGAGGGCCCTCCTGGAGGCAAGGACCACCGCATGCCGGAGTGCTATTTCGGAGACGTCTTGGAGGGTGCCCGTTTGATAGAGGGTCAATGCTCGAAGGATCTTATGTTTGAATGAATGTATCCGGATTGTCCAAACTGTTTGTTTATGAAACAAGGCCTATGTATAACATGCTTGCTTTGTTTTTTACAAAGTATTTTCCTCCTGTGCGGCAGTTTGTTATATCTGAAAGTTTGCCAGTCGTCGGCTTCGGCCCCCATGTAGATGCTACGAGGGTGTTCGGAATAGCACGTGACCACACTTGTTCCAACGTCTTGTTCCGTAAAGGAGGTGATCGTGTAGTGAACGAGGCAATCGGACTATGCAGCTTTAACACTCTCACTTGGCCAGAGGAGGTTGACAATAGAATTAGAGGCGTAGCCCCTTGTGTCGTTCAATTAGCCGAACTTGGGTGCTTGAGATGCCTAACCGGGTGGAGACCAGCCCTTTATATAATACGGAAGAAATCGCTAGAGATTTAGTAAGTCACCGAATTGCTGACCAGCTCGCGTCGCATCATGACAGTCAGTTTTCGGCTTTCTCTACTGAGGTGCTTGACTGAGCGAGCCAGAAACATAATCGCAGTAGTTCTCCCTTTACTACCTTAGCTGCACAAGCAGAACGTAAGGTGGTAAGCACAGGAGCCGGGCAACCCAACTATTGACCAAAGACATGATTTGGAGCCGATGCATATAATGAGAAATTTGGGACGCCGAAGTATACTGTAAAAGTGTTCAGACTTGTTGATTTTGAATGTTTGTGGCAAAATAAAGCCCCTGGCCATTAATGCCACTTTGTGCCTGTCCATTGGTCGCGAAGACGGAATGGAGTAGGTCAATGCTGAATAAGGTAGGAAAATAAAATGTTCCATTATAGTCTGATTTGATATGTTTAAAATGTACTCTTATAGAGGATGGCATGCAGGCCAAGGCTATTTTACATGCCAAGAATTTGAATGTAAAGGAAGAGCTCCATACAGGTCCTCAAAAAGGTGGTCTTTGAAGATCCTGCCGCATGTCTGCGTCGCTTTCGTCATTGAGGGAGGTTCCTTGAAAGGAACGGTCCATGACCATTCTTACGAAACCGGGCTCGGGGAGAGTCCTTGTTCATCGTGGAATAGCTAGATTTTAATGCACCTGTGGTATTGAAGAAGAGAGGGAAAAGTAATAAAAAAGAGAAAAAAAGGTCAAGGTCATATAGGGTGTAGTCGTGCTATAGACCCATCCGTATTGTGCCTCCGTTGATGCCCAAGGTATTTTGAGTGCATAATTATTCACACGCGGTACAAATGCTGGGGGTGTGTGCAGCAATCGACGGAGGCAAAACTGCTAGGCTAGCTCTGGAGTTGCCGAGTTGTCCTCGCACACAGTTGACCGGACTTGTTTGTCCGGGGGCTTGATGGCTGATATGGTATGCGGCTTAATAGGGCCGCTTTGTACCTTGGCTGCGAGGGCCGCGGTGTGCTCCTTGGTACAGAGGGAGCGCTCCGTGTTTCCATTAACTGTAATTACACCACGGGGTCCAGGCATTTTGAGCTTTAAGTAAGCATAACGCGGGACCGCATTGAAGCGGGCGAAGGCGGTTCATCCGAGCAGTGCGTGATAGCCACTGCGGAAGGGGACTATGTCAAACATCAAGTCTTCGCTTCGGAAGTTGTCCAGCGAACCGAAGACTACTTCCAATGTTATGATGCCCGTGCAACGGGCTTCAACGCTAGGGATCACTCCTTTAAAGGTGGTTTTGGTGGGCTTGATTCTTGATGGATCAATACCCATTTTGCGGACAGTGTCCTGATAAAGCAGGTTAAGACTGCAGCCGCCGTCCATGAGGACAAGTATGAGATGGAATCCGTCGATAATTGGGTCAAGTACCAATGCTGCCGAACCTCCATGACGGATATTGGTCGGATGGTCTCTGCGATCGAAGGTGATCGGACAGGCTGACCATGGGTTGAATTTTGGGGCGACCGGCTCTATGGCGTAGACGTCCCTTAGCGCACGCTTGCGCTCCCTCTTGGTAATATGTGTAAGATATATCATATTCATTGTTTTGACCTCGGGGGAAATCTCTTCTCTCCCCCTCTGTTCGGTTGGCGAGGCTCTTCATCATCGTCCTCGCTAGGCGGCTCTTTCCCCTTATTCGGTATTGAGCTTATCGGCCTGATTAGAGACCCAACAATTTCTGTTGGTATGATTAGCAGGCTTGTCAAGGGTGCCATGAATTCGGCAAGGCCGATCGAGTATTCTGTCCAAACTGGATGGACCATCCTTGTTTTGTTTGAATGGCTTCTTTCGCCGTCCAGATTTGGAGCCGCTGAATCTTGCGTTGACCGCCGTGTCTTCGGTATCGTTATTGCTATTTCGGCGCTTATGCTTGTTGCGTCATGATCTACCGTTGTCGTCTTTGGCTTTGGAGGTGCCAGGGCCACTGGTGTTGTTGCTTTGACGAGCCAGCCAACTGTCCTCTCCCGCGCAGAAGCGGGTCATGAGTGCGGTGAGGGCTGCCATGGACTTTGGCTTTTCTTGGCCGAGGTGTCGGGCAAGCCATTCGTCCCGGATGCTATGTTTAAAGGCCGCGAGGGCTTCGGCGTCTGAACAATCAAAAATTTGGTTCTTTTTGATTAAGAACCAGGTCCAGAGCTTCCCGACTGACTCTCCAGGTTGCTGGACTATGTGACTAAGGTCATCGGTGTCCGGAGGCCGGACAGAGGTGCCTTGGAGGTTGTCTCTAAAGGCATCCTCCAAATCTTCCTAGCTACCAATAGAGTTTTCTGGTAGGCTATTTAACCAGTGTCGTGCTGGCCCCTTGAGCTTCAAGGGGAGGTACTTGATGGCGTGGAGATCATGACCGTGATCCATGTGGATATGGAGAAGAAAATCTTTGATCCATATTGCGGGATCTGTCGTTCCATCGTATGATTCAATGTTTACGGGTTTGAACCCTTCTGGGAACTAGTGCTCCATTACCTCATCGGTGAAGCATAAGGGGTGTGCGGCGCCTCTGTATTGGGCGACATCGCGATGAAGTTCGGATGACGTTAGTATGCGGTTTTCGGCCTGGGTGAGGTTGTGCTTATCGCGCCAGGCCTGATGGTCGTCCTCTCGCGTTGGGGCGCGCCCCCTTGATCCATAGATTGATCTGGTCTGACCGGCTCTATTGTCTAGGTCCTGTCGCAGGTCGTAGGTATATCCTGGGGCTGCTGTCTTCCTGCCTCTAAGGCGGGCTGGTGCAGGGTGGTGTTCAGCCTGAGTGGCCGCTCTATCCTGTCCGCGCGGTGGCCAGTCTGGTTCATCAGCGCGGTCATGTTTTAACGGTATTGGCTCGAGGGTCTCGTCGTCGAATTGTGGTGGTAACCGATGCTTCGGATAACTTCTTGGTGGGCGTTGAAGCCCATACTCTTCAGTAGCTAGTACCTTGGTCCATCTGTCGTTGAGTGTCTCCTGTTCGGCTTGGAGCTGTTGTTGCTTATTTTTTACGCTTCTCGCCGTGGCAATTAGCTGGCGCTTAAAGCGCTCCTGCTCGAGTGGTTCCTCTGGCACGACGAAATCTTCGTCACCGAGGCTTATGTCACCCTCGGAGGGTGGTAGATAGTTGCTGTCCTCCGAGTCCTCGTTCCCGACCGGGTCGTCCGGTTTAACTTGCCCCTCCTCCCATTCATCATGTTCGAATTTTTGTTCGATGGGGGCTTCCTGGTCTTCGAACGCAATTTTGAACGGCGCTGCTGACGTCGATGCTTTGGTGGTGCTTCAATAGGCTCGTCGTCAACTGGATCCTTCCTGCCGTCGCCGTCATCTTCTTTGGGTGTGACCACCATATACACGTCATATGAGGAGGTGGCCGTCCAACATCCGGTAAATGGCGGGTCTTGGCCTTGTTCGTCTCCGGCGTCGTGATTCATACCATCGATGTCTTCGAAGGCATAGTCCAGCATGTTGGTTAAATCCTCGATAGTGGCTATGAAGAGGGTGGTGGCTGGGACGTAAAATTCCCCGCTCTCAGCCCCTAGTCCGGGTTGTGCGCAATTCGGCAGTGATTCCTTTTTAATGGAGAGGGATCGCATTAAGTCCAAAGCTTCGTTTAACAGTGAGGTTTGGACGGGGAAACAACAGTCCGTGGAGCTAGGCGGGGCGGGAGCCTCCTGGCCAAGCTCACGTGACGCGGGCCTCGAGAGTTCGGAGCTTGTATCCGGAGGCGAGTCCGGTCTTCTGATGACGTGGGGAACTTGGAGTAACTCCGTTCCTGCTGGTGATGCAGTCCCCTCTGGATCTTCGGTGGCGAGCTCCACAGTTGCAGAGGGTCTGGTGGGCTCTGAACTCTCATCTTCGGTCCTGGTAATATGCTCCGGATCTAAGGCTGGAGCGGTGGTCAGGTTCGCGAACCCTTTGAAAATCAAGTCTCCTCATATATCAGCGGCATAATTCAGATTTCCAAAACTGATTTGATGACCAGGGGCGTAGCTATCGATTTGTTCGAGGTGGCCAACCGAGTTGGCACGCAACGAGAAGCCACCGAACACGAAAATTTAACCGGGGAGGAAAGTCTCCCCTGAAACAGCATCGTTGTGGATGATCGATCAAGCCATCGAACCTTCTGTCGACGGCACAGTGGAACTCTCAATGAAAGCACCAATGTCGGTGTCAAAACCGGCCGATCTCGGGTAGGGAGTCCCGAACTGTGCGTCTGAGGATCGAAGGTAACAGGAGGCAGGGGACAAAATGTTTTACCAGGTTCGGGCCCTCTTAATGGAGGTAATACCCTACTTCCTGCTTGATTGACTCTCATGAGTATAGGGATTACAAGAGTTGATCTACCTCGAGATCGTAATGGCTAAACCCTAGATGTCTAGCCTGTATGATTTGACTTAACCACTACGGACTAAAGCCTTCCGGTTTATATAGACACCGGAGCGGCCTAGGGTTCTATAGAGTCGGTTTACAGAGAAAGGAAACTACACATCCGGATGCCAAGCTTGCCATCCACGCAAAGGAGAGTCCCATCCAGACACGGGGGAAGGTCTTTTGTCGTATCTTCACGGCCCATCAGTCCGGCCCATGTAGTATAGGCTGGCTCCCCGAGGACCCCATAATCTAGGACTCCCTCACCCCCCCCCCCACACACACTTTCAGTTTGGCGGGCCAGAGAGGCATATCTCACCAAGATGGATCGTAAAATGGACCAAGAATAATCCACCTTGGTCGTACAACCTCTCTCTTGTTGTTGGTCAAAGTGATGGCCGTCCATGCGACCCGGGAGATGGGCTAGCTCGCCAATAATCGCGCAAGTAGCTAGTCCTCGAAGACAAACACTGCATGTGTGTGGCCCAAACATATGTATGGAGAGGTATGTTTTTTAGTACACAATGGAACAACTTTGATGTGGCACCATGATTTCGCACTAGAAATCCCCACACTGAGTGAGGGTTAGGTTGACGATGCATATGTATGTTACACCACACTTCAAGCCAACGTCGGGGATTCATGCATGCATGCGTGCATACTATATGCGCTCAAACTTAATTAGGTCTAAATCTCACCATGACCTATACTATGATAACACGAACCAAATGAAGAATTCGCCATGGTAACCTATCTTGTTGTCGGTCAAGGTGATCATGGATGTCCACGCGGGCCCACGAATATATAGGCTTGTCGCCGGTAACCACGCGAGGGAGTGTACCATTTGAAAGCAACCACTACATGCATATGTATGGGGGTGATGCGTGCATGCATGTTTGAATACCATTTCACAACATTGATGTGGCGCGTGCGTCGAAAATCGCACACTCCCCACACAGAGCGAGATCGGTTCATGACGTGTCGTTGTACTAGCCACTTCGACTCGATGGGAGGGATTCATGTGTACACATGCATGTGTGTGTGCTCAAACTGTATCATGCATGTCATCCCAGAGCATGACCTATATATATATATATACCGTATTACAAGCAAAAAAATCCCCTCCTAAGTCAAATTAACCTCTCTCGTTGTCAGGCAAAAAGTAGTGATGGACCAAGCGGGCCCACAGATGGAAAGCATCAATATCGCTGATAACCGCTTAAGTGGGTGCGAGAGGACAACCACCATCGCTTTGCATGTGGACCAAACATATATATGTTGAATACCCAAAATGCACAACTTTGATGTGCCACATGCCTCAAAAACCGTAAACCATGCACCCACAGAGAGCGAGGTTCATGAAGCGTACTACATATGATGGTCCCCTTCCCCCTCTTCGACGCATACTATATGCTCCTACCGTAATATGTACAACCCAAAAGAATCCTCATCGATGGTGAAATTAATTAACCTCTCCCGATGTAGGTCAAAGTGATGCATGCATGCATCAACGATGGCCTCGTGGGCCCACAGATGGAAGCGTCACACGTGAGTGTCCTAGCTAGGATAACCACCGCGTGCATGCATGTGGCCCAAAGAGGTGTTGTGTGATGTTTGAATAGCCAATTTCACAATTTTGATGTGCACGTGCCTCAGAAACTGAAAAGTCCCGACACTGAGTGAGGTGTACTGTTCACGGACTCGTACGTATAGTATATATGCTAGTACCCTCCCACCCCTTCGACGCGTACTATATACCACCATAACACAAACAAAAAAGATTCTACCTTGCTGGTTAAATTAACCTCACTTCCGGTGGTTCGTCAAAGTGATGGACGACAACCTCGCGAGCCGACAGAAAGCATCACACGCGAGTATCGAGTGTCGTGTAGGACAATCATCGACTGCATGTGGCCAAAACATGTATGTATGAAAGGGTTGTGTAATGTTTTAAATAACGAATTCACGACTATGATGTGGCACCGGCCTGCCTAACAAAACAGCCAACCCACACGATGGCTCACAACTCGTAGTGTACTACGAGCCACCCGCCACCCCCAGATGCACACACCCACACACACACCGCGAATCCACCGCAACTACGATGCATGTTAAATTAATTATCCCGCGGTGAACATATGTTACCAAAGGAGGGACGTTTTAATTTCAAAGAAAAACAAAGATCATTAAGACGTTTTAGTACATTAATTGATTGATTTTCTACGGGTATAATGTGCAAAAATCAAATTTGAGCTACATGCACACATGACAGTGCACCTAAATGGATTGCAAAAACACATGTGTCTCACTGTGTGCATGTTTACTCCCCGTGCAACAAATTTCAAACGTTGAGAATCTTGATTTTTAAATTCTAGTACATCCAAAACTTATTTGAAGTTCATGAAACTTAACGTGTTGTCATATGGACACCAATACAAAGTGGCATTGTACTTTTTTTGTCAAATTTGAGACCAGTTTTGATGTAATCTTTATCTAATTACAAACGGGATATTATTAATAATTGGGAACCAATATCCCAAACGGATTATTTATTTGAACCGTGAGCGTTAGACCAACAATGGATATGTGTCATGCTTCGGTTAATCAATAAAGCGGTAGCGTTAATCATCCAAATAGAAAAACAATATAGGTGCCGCCGCGCGACCCGTGTGCCGTGCGAGCAGGCGTGCGTTGATGGGAGGCATGCGAGCAGTCCGCCGCGCAGGCAGGCCGGGAGGCGTGCGTGTAGGTGTGTGAATTGACGGAGGCGTGCTCGCTGCGCAATGTCATCAGGAGGCGTGCAAGTGGCTGTCTGAAACTTTGGTAGGCATGCCAGTAGTCCGGTGCGCAGGCTCACCGGGAGGCGAGCCATCGGTTTGTCCATCGCCCGCCTCTCTCCCGCAACTCCCACTACTCCATATTAATGGTGCGCTCGAGCGGCCGCACCCCCCATCCTCGCCACACACATAATCCTCTCTCTCGCTTGCATCCTCGACGCCGCTCTCAGTCCTCAAAGCCGCTAGTGTATGAGGATGCCGCCGAAGCGCCCCATCGGAGGGAGTGGCGATGCCGGGGCTGCTAAAGCACTGGAGCACGGTGTGGAGATGTAGACAGAGGTTGCCATCACCACCGGTGAGTTATCGCTGCAACCTGACATCATCGACGGCGTCGAGCTTCCACAGTCGGAGGCGGAGTTCCACACCGACTCTGGTGATGACCCCAGCTACGACTCTGACGACCACTCCAGCGATGACTCCAACGACGACGGACAGCTGGTTAGTCATCTATACCCATTTATGTGTCAAATAGATCATAGGGTTTCTCTGGTTACTCCTGCCTCCCCTTTTTGGAGTAGAAATCCTACGGTTATGTTCTCCCAATCCATGAAATCTGAGTAAGTTTCGTTAGATCCGTGTAGTGTATTGATTGTTTGAATGGTACAAGTGATAAGTGATTAGTTTTTTCATCTGTGCAAATGATTTCTGCTAGTAATCCAACTAGGGTTAGTGTTCATGCTAATAATTCCTAGTCGGGACTTGACAATTGATTTTGAATGACCTACATATGTTTGTGCCATTATTTTCTGCAAGATTGGTCTGTGCATAGACGACTGTGCTTAAAAATCAAACCATAATATCTGGATATGTATAAATAAATAGCCATAAATTCCTAATCCTACTTCACGGCATGCAATCATTGATTTGATGCCAATTTGTTTTACTATTTGTATATGTGTTGTCTAACGATGTGGACAGCGAGGATGAAGATGGCCAGAGGAGGTACAAGAGGCAAATCCCGAGGGAGCTTTATGCGGGAATGCATAACAGGTGTATTAGGACCTGGAACGACAGCTATCGATGCCCATTTTGCAACCAGAAGCTTCATGACGTGTATCTAAGTGTTCTCGTGCATGCAAGAGGACGGGTCGTTGGCTCCTTCAAGCAGAAGTATTATCGCAGGGTGGCGCACGGCGCGTACGCCGAGTACCTGGAGAAGCTTCAGCATCGTGTCGGCATGTGAGATGAGATGTGGGATCGAACTATGTACGCTTGAGTACGCTTAATGACGGTTGAACTATGTACTTATGGTTGAACTATGCTTGTGTACGTGTACGCTTATTATCTATGTCTGGGTATGTTTAATCTATGTTTACTTATGTCTAACCATGGGATATGGATGCAATCAGTTCGGTTGATGGAATCTATCTCCGTCTTGGTTTATTGGTCCCCTTTGTAATTTGTGTTAAATTTTGACCAAAGGTTTAACTGACAAAATGTTAGTGGAGGTCAGCAAAAATTATATCGTTGGATGGGTATTTGAGCATAGTGTTCAATGGTACAATTTTTGGTGACATGCATAAACATTTCTTAGTTAAATATTTGGTCAAAATTTGGTAAAAATTGCAAAGGGGACCAATAAACCAGGACGGAGGTAGTATGTCAATCACACACGGTTCCCAAAATTGGAACCATGTGCAATGACTTTCATTTTGCCTGTTGCGTCAATCACACACGGTTGGCTCTAGCAAACCGTCGCCTCCAAAATTCTTTGTGGGACAGAAAACCCTCACCACCCAATTCAAAAAAGAAAAAAGAAAACCCTCACCATCCCCATGTCACAAAAATCCTCACCCCGCCCGCCACCCCCCTCTGGTCCCCATTCACACCTGCACAAGCTCCTCCGCGTCTATGCATGGCACGGCCTATCGCGGCGGTAACCACTTAGCTCGACGCCTGCCGCCGCCAGGCTGCCGGCAAAGCCCACTGCATTGTGCCACTTCCGCTTGCCGTCGCCTATCGCCATCGACTTTCTCGACGCTGCTCGCGGTCGACCCAGCTTCGCTCGGTTGGGGAATCTGCCGTACTGAGGGTTCTTTCTCATGGACAACAAGGTAACTAATTTAATGTGATATTATCTCATCTCTTATCCCAGTTCATATGCCTCCTTTAATCACCCGCCCGAAACCGCCGTGAATTCATTTTTATTCGAGCTGACTTGAGGGTTTTCTTCCGTTCATAGAGTGTATAGTGTGCGGACACATCTGGACCTTGTGGCCTCCGCCAGATATTCCATCTCACCCTAAATCGGCTGGCATGGCCTACTTTCCTGAACATATTCTAAATATTACTACATTTGGATAAAAGATGCCACATGCACCATATATGTCAAAGGGGATTTCCCCCTCTTCTTTCTATATTAGGCAAATTAATGATGTATTGTTCTTTCGATTACTCTCATATTTCCATGACATCATGTTTACCCTATCTGTTTAATTATAGATTTTTGTCCTTCGATTTCGACTGGTGTACAGTTCTTTCAATTTGGGCCCATATTTGCATGTTACCATATTTTCTTTAACAATCCTACCATTTTCTGCAGCGCATCCCTTGCTATGCAACAGAATCTGTAGTGCACAATCTTTCCCTTTACATAAATCAAGACTGCAGGGATGTCATACTGAACACAAACCATGGATTTACAATCGTTGCTACTATAAGACTTGATGAACATGGTTGACTCCTATTTTGGCACTGGGTTTTGGAAAGAAATTTCTAAGTTTTATGAACTGAGAGCTGGCACTAGAATTGCACTGCACATAAAAGGGCCTGGTCATGAGATATATGGTAACTTCCCCGACGATATCATCCATCCAGACTTTGTTCGAAGTAAGTTTTCTTTTCAACTATCTGCATGTTGACTTACCCAGCAATATCAAATGAATCGTGTAGTATTTAAGCAACCAACTGTTATTCCCTTTTCTTACTACATGCCTACCTAATAACTTCTACTTACCAATATACTTTTCTATTGCCTTGTTTTAACTAAATATTCCCTATACTCCCATTTCTATCAGAAAGCGCCACTGACAAGGAGAATCCAGAGGTGGAGAATGGGGCCGCAACAAGCGGAGGTGGGGCGAGCTAGAACCGCAAGCGAGTCCAGCAGGCCTAGACTTCATCAGCACCCTCCTCGATGATATGTTGACAGTCATCATCTCCCTCCTCCTAATCAAATATGGGGCACGGACAACCGTCCTTTCCCGGCAGTGGCGCCCCCTATGGAACTCCTCGACCACATCGACACCCACGAGCTCTGCCATGGCTATCACAAAAGCTTGGATGCATTCTCCAAGATCCGCGGCAGTCACCTTGGCCCAACCAGAGGCCTTAGAATGGGCGAGTTCTATTCCAACGGCAAGGACCGAGCCAAGTTTGATGACTGGTTCTGATCCCCCGCCCTAGATCACCTCGAGGAGCTCACTTTCGATGATGGGCATATGCGGTCGCTGCCAACGTCCGCACTCCGCCTCGCACCCACGTTGTGCGTCGCCATGTTCAGGAACTGCCATCCCCCCTCTTAATGACGCGCCCGCTCTTATTCTACCATGACTGAAGCACCTCGAGCTCATCGCCGTCTGCCTCTCAAACGGTGACATGGAGCGCCTGCTCTATGGCTGTACTGCACTCGAGTACCTTCGTCTTCAGGCGGTCAATGGATTGAGTACCTTCCACATCACCTCCATGACTCTCTGTAGTATTTATGTGTGTTGCCGGTGCGGCAGGAAGACATCACAAGATGTGTAGCACGGTATGGTCATTGAGGACACACCTACACTTGCGAGATTACTTGTAGTTGATCAAGAAGGTCCAACAAGAATCAATGTCATTTCTGCGCTGAGATTGACAGTGGTGGGCTACTCGTCTCACAAATACTCCAAACTTGTTATTGGATCCACACCCGTTCAGGTACAACAGCCGCCTTCTGCCTCTCCTTCTACAAATTAACATCATTTCTAATTTTGAAGATGTTTGTTCGTCTGTCATTCAGAAAATGATTCCGACAAGCTTGACCCCGAAACTGCGCACACTGAAGGTCTTGGCACTAGAATCTATCGGCCCCAACCTGGAGCAAGTTGTCAGTTTCCTGAGATGCTTTCTGTGCCTGGAGAAGCTATATATCGAGGTGATGTTCCTTTCCTATTAAATGTTAACCATAAGGGAGTTAAATTTGTGACACCTTTTCCAAGTTTACAATAACAATGTACTACGATTTCTGAAGGATTCTTTTGGAGGATTTTAGTACATACATGCCCCCCCCCATATTGGTTGCTTGATCCATATGGTTACAATCAATAAGCATTTTCCTTTGGATTCATCTGTACTAGTTTTCTTAGGGAACTTTTCATCCACTCCAACCTCTTGTGAAGAAGGCTACATTTTCCTAGAATGTAATCAAATGCCCATGTTAATCATGTCAGATCGAAAATGGCATGTTAGTGCATTTTAAAAATCATGCAAACCGAATAGGCCTGTAGTAATGTTCAAAACTGCATGTAGGCACTAACACGTTTTCTTCTTTTGCAGATAAGATTAGGCCCAGTGGTGGATAATGTGATACAATATAACAATCACGTCGAATGCCTAGATCTGCATCTCTCAGAAATTACTTTGAACTCCTACCGAGGGACCTTACCGGAGATTATATTCGCCAGGTTCTTTGTTCTCAGAGCAAGGTTGCTGAAGGAAATGAGGTTTGCCCTACATTTACTTCACAAAAATGAATGGTTTGTTGATCAGCGCCGGCGCCTACGGCAGAATGGAATAGGCTCCAAAAATGCTGAATTTCATTTTGGAACTTCAGAGGACAGAGTAATCGGAAGTCATCGTGTCAACCCCATACATGACTTCTTAGTGGCTGACCCCTTTGCAAAAATTGTGAGGTTTCGAAACCAGACTTAGAAGTGGTAATATTAGTTTGAACCTCTTTGATATCCATGTTCAGCTGATCAACGCGAGCGTTTGCAGCTGGTGAGCTGAATTTCATTTCTAATATCAGTTTGAACCTTGTAATCTTTGAATTTGAGCCATATACTCTGGAATTTGAACCTTGTAATATTTCGAGCTTTTGTGGTACAATCGTTGAAATGGCATCGTATGAGACTCATATATTGCTAGCACTATTTTGACCTTAATATGCAATGGTCTTAGATTTTATTAACCATTCTCGAATCTGTTTAGCTTGTCGATCTCACATCACACGATCTGTATAGCTAACTCGACTGTGATTATCGATATTATTGCACACAGTTGGTTTCTTTCACCATATGCACCGTAGAGCGCAGAATTAATTATCGCACTCGAGTGTCCATCATCACCCTTCTGTGTAACTTTGACCTCATCACCCACGGGTAAACTTATGACCGAAGTCATTCCACACACTTCGTTTTTACAAAGCTTTTTGCCAATAAACGCCCACAATTTGTCCCTCTTCTAGCCGACGCGTGGCCAAACTAGCCGGGCGGGAAGCTTGCGCGGTAGCACGGGAATAGGCTCACCGACGATACATTTGGTGCCTCTTCGAGCCCACGCGTGCGGTGCGGTGTTGTCAAGCATGCACTGGAATCCTCCGCTATGAACGCCGTGATAAGACTTGACGGTTACAGGCCGGCCGACCCCCATTTATCACAGCGGCCATTTAACACTTGTGTATCTTCAAGCTTTCGATCGCGCCCCACCATTGCAAGAAACACACCCACCGCGAGAAATTCTTAGAGGGTATCCTGCGCGGCTCCAATGGCGCTCCGAGAGGCTGCCAACGACGAGTAGCAGTTCACCATGCGTGCCGTGGTGGACAACCACAGAAGGTTCATGGACCTCTCGGTGGTGTACACCAACGACCCGGTCTGGGTGGAGCACTCCATCCACATCACGGAGCTGTTACTTTCGAGGAGAAGTACAAGGTGGTCGGGTTCGACCTCGAGTACACCCGCGCTCGTGCCGGGTCTCGTCCCAAGGTCACCGTCGCCCAGATGTGTGTGCGCCACCATGTCCTTGTCTACCACTACTGCCTGGCTACAAGGCCTTGCAAGCGTTTCGCCAGGTTTCTCAATAACCCCCACTACATGTTCGCTACGGTGGACATCACCAACGATGTAAAGGCGCTCGAGAACTCGGGCATCGCCTGCCAGAATCTTGTCGACATCCAGGGCCAATACAAGATCTGGGGCAGCAAGGAGGAGGAGAAGGACTCACTGGTTCACCTTGCTGAGGCCATCATCAACCCCTACTGCAGAGACATGAAGGATTCGTGCAACAAGGACAAGCATGGCTGGCACTCGGCCTGGATGGAGAAACTCGACAAAACTCATGTCGTGTACACGGCCAAGGAGGCGTACACGAGCTACGACACAGGCGGATCGTTGACATGAGGAAGTGCCTCCTTCCCCAAAACGGCCAGGGATCCACCGGAAGCAGAGCAATGGCAAGCGTCATCGCAACAATAAGTAGATGATTAGATCCTCGTTTCTCCTAGTTTAGTATTCATATAATTGCTTACTTTGGTGTGTGGAAATGTCATGTGTGTAGTCACTTGTGTAATTGTATGCTTAACTTGGTTAGGCAATGCTGTCCTTTTAAGTATATATGTTGATGCTCTGTAGACAGAGCGTAGATGTTGTGTGGACAAAGAAAATCACATCGCACACGGACTAAACAATGGAACCCATCGGTGATGTTTTCATCATTCACTCACAATTGTATACCAGCAATCATTTGCTCACAACACACACGGCTTGTTAGCAGCAATCGTCTGTGTTGTTATCGGACTTCGCACACGTTTCCGATTACAGACCTGTTTGACGCGTATCACACACATCTTGTTAAGTTGAACCATTTTTTTTCTCTTGTCTCAACGCAAATAGTTCATCCGAGTGAACCGCATGCCGTATATCGCACACACCTTGATCTGGCTGACCGTTTCTTTTGTGTTGCCTAATCACAAATAGTTCATCCGAGTGAACCGTATGCTGTATATCGCACACACCTTCATCTGACTACCCGTTTCTTTTATTCCTCCTAATTGCAAACAGTTAATTGAACTGAACCGTATGCCCTGAATCACACACCCAACTAAAATCTGAACCGTGTTTGATGCACCCTCCATCGCAAACATTTTGCACCTTTTTTGACCGTTTTTTACACCACCGTTTGCGATTATTGCATCGCACACAGTTTCGTCGAAGGGTCTCTGATCGTAGTGTCGCGTTAGCAGCATCCTGCAGTAGTGAGAAGGGGGTGAATGGGAGTTTTAGTTTTTTTTCGGAAAACTCAAAACTCTCAGAACCCAGTAGCAGAAACGAACAAAAAAGACTATCGTTAAGTAAAAGCAAGTACCGAAAGGAAGCTAGACATGCATCAAGACAAATCACATGATGAAAACATCGAATAAAAAACATGGATAACAGAGGTAACCAGTGGTGCTCGATAGCGATAGGGTATTTGTTCGACCAGTTCGTTCTTCTGCACAAGGACTATGTCTGGTTGGAGGGGCTATGACTTAACACGGAAGATAAACTCTGTTCACCCTATTCTCCTCAGCAGTCAATTCCTCAGCCGATGTTGATTACTCATGGTAGATATTTGAAGGCGATCTCCGAACCTTTATAGACTTATTCTTCGAGAACAACAATCACTCTTGGTCTTTGAAGAAATTGACACCTAACAGTCTAGAGAGTTTGCAGCTCTCAAGAGTAATAGGCGCAGCATACTGGACTTAGATTCAAGTGATGCTAACCACTATCTAATTCTTCACCTCTAGGGGTTTTCTCTCGGTGGATCTTAAACACATATCCCTCAGAGAGTGGGTTGCTCAACAATATTCTCTGAATCAAATGGAGCAGCCACTGGACAAAGCCTTGCAGGGTGGCTATTTATAGCAGCAGCCTTCCCAGATGGGAAATGACCATTTTGGACACGCGGTCCAACCAATGGCCAATCGGCGCGTTCACAACGGGCGGATTTTGGATTAATGGTAACATTACTTGAGGAACAAGTAATGCTAACTCCTCGGTCCGAGACAAATCTCTCGCAGCGAAGAAGATCACACTCTCTTGCTGGAAAGTATTTGCTCGAAGCACAAAGAGATTTCTCTCACAACTTTCATAGATTTGGGTTTAGCATCAGAGAATCAAAGTTTCGAACGCTAGACCCCTCTTAATAGTACAATGGTCCTATGTCTCAATGAAAGAAGAAGAACAATGAAATAAATGCCACGTCTTCACTTCGTGTTCATTCTTCCTCGAACGCAGTCATTTTTCTTCGAACAGACACAGAACCAATTGCTTGAACTTCAGCAATTTTCAGGGGTCACTCAGCATCATCTTTGGTGATAACCTTCACTACAATGCAGGGAGATTATCTTCGTCGTTTGCATCAAACTCCTCGACATCTCAGGGACCTGTTACTCTGTGTGCACTAGCAAAAACATAAGTCCCATACTGTTTATGTTAACAAACTCCAAAACATAAGGGGCCTATCATTGCACCAACAATCTCCCCCTTTTTGGACGATTGTTAACAAAACAGATAATCATCAAAGTGAAGATAGATAAGTGAAATGTCAATCGAACAAGAGTGGATTTTGCGTTAATTTACTCGATGATGAAATATGCTCCCCCTTGATGTATGTAGGGTTAATGATATGAAATAAAATTCACTTCAATTCATTGAAGTATTTGGAGGATTTTTCAATCATTCAAGGTAATGACTCGCACTGATGATATGTAATCCATCGAGTATATAGTGCAATCATTCATAGCTTCAGATAGTCTTCTGATAGTGTAATCCACCAGCAAAACAAATGTTTCGAGAGAAATAGTGCAGCAGGTGGGGTTATTAACATTACAACACAGAAGTTTAGTTTTACATCCGAGCACAAATAATATTTGAAGGAGAGCGCTCAAAAGTCTCATAAAACAGACAAATAAATAGAGAGACCAAATCCAACAGAGCAAATCTATCAAACCTCTCGATGTAATTCTCCCCCTTTTTGTCAACTAGTGTCAAAAAGGTGACGAATAACATGAGTGCAAACGAGGTGAACTTGATTCACTCTGAGGCATCGCCCGAAGAATTGCCCGAAGATGTTTCTGATTCAGAAGTGGCTGGTATATCTTCATCGTTAGCAGTAGAAGAATTCCCTTCAAGACTGGCTTGGGGCTGGGAAGATGAAGGCACATTGGGATCAGCTTGTTGATTCTTGCGAGACAGAATATTTGCTTTAGTAAGTTACTCAGTGGGTGAGGTTGCTTGTCGTGGTGGGCGCACGATAGATGCCAAGGGATGGCTAAATAGAGGACGAGACTCAAGGGCACTGGTGGGCTCCAGAGGCGAGGTCGGCATGAGCAAGCGCGGGACGCAAGACATACCCAGGTCCGGGGCTCTCTGGAGAGATAACACCCCTAGTCCTACCGAGTGTGGTTTATATGCAACAGTACAGGGTTGCTCCTAGAGATGTAGGGAGGAAGAAGGTTGGCCAAGGCTTAGGCGGCTCCCTCTCCTCGGGTGTTGCTTGCTAGGTGTGTGAGTGAGTGGATGAGTGAAAGAGTCGCATGTGCGTGTGATGGAGTTGCCCGTATGCATGAGGGCTCCGGGGGGTTTATAGATCAACCCCTAGGGGTACAATGGTAATGTTACAAGGTCGTAGGGCCGGGTTGCCAGCGTCCAGGAACCCGGTGCTGGGTCCCGCCGGGTACTAGGCCTCGCCGGGTTCCCTGGGCATGGGACCCGCCGGGTACGGGGGCATTGTTAGCCGTCTTGTCAATCGTCAGGGAGTGGTGCTACCTCTTGAGCACTGCGTTGGCTTTCCCTTGAAGAGGAAAGGGTGATGCAGTAAAGTAGCGTAAGTATTTCCCTCAGTTTTTGAGAACCAAGGTATCAATCCAGTAGGAGATCACGCTCAAGTCCCACGCACCTACACAAACAAATAAGAACCTCGCAACCAACTCGATAAAGGGGTTTTCAATCCCTTCACTGTCACTTACTAGAGTAAGATCTCATAGATATGATAAGATAATATTTTTGGTATTTTTATGATAAAGAGTAAAAGTAAAGATTGCAAAAATAAACGGTGCTAGAAATAACTAAGTGTTGGAAGATTAATATGATGGAAAATAGACCCGGGGGCCATAGGTTTCACTAGTGGCTTCTCTCAAGAGCATAAGTATTACGGTGGGTGAACGAATTACTGTCGAGCAATTGATAGAATTGAGCATAGTTATGAGAATATCTAGGTATGATCATGTATATAGGCATCACGTCCGCGACAAGTAGACCGAAACGATTCTGCATCTACTACTATTACTCCACACATCGACCGCCATCCAGCATGCATCTAGAGTATTAAGTTCATAAGAAAGTAGTAATGCTTTAAGTAAGATGACATGATGTAGAGGGATAAACTCATGCAATGTGATATAAACCCCATCTTTTTTTCCTCGATGCCAACAATACAATACGTGTCGTTTCCCTTTCTGTCATTGGGATCGAGCACCGCAAGATTGAACCCAAAGCTAAGCACTTCTCCCATTGCAAGAAAGATCAATCTAGTAGGCCAAACCAAACTGATAATTCGATGATACTTGCAAAGATAACCAATCATACATAAAATAATTCAGAGGAGATTCAAATATTGTTCATAGATAATCTTGATCATAAACCCACAATTCATCGGATCTCGACAAACACACCGCAAAAGAAGATTACATCGAATAGATCTCCAAGAAGATCAAGGAGAACTTTGTATTGAGATCCAAAGAGAGATAAGAACCCATCTAGCTAATAACTATGGACCCGAAGGTCTGAGGTAAACTACTCACACATCATCGGAGAGGCTATGGTGTTGACGTAGAAGCCCTCCGTGATCAATGCCCCCTCCGGCGGAGCACCAAAAAAGGCCCCAAGATGGGATCTCACGGGTACAGAAGGTTGCAGCGGTGGAAATAGGTTTTTGGCTCCGTATCTGATGGTTTGGGGGTACGTAGGTATATATAGGAGGAAGAAGTACGTCGGTGGAGCAACTAGGGCCCCACGAGGGTGGAGGGCGCGCTTGGGGGGCGTAGGCGCGCCCCTGCCTCGTGCTCTCCTCGTTGATTGCTTTATGTGGACTCCAAGTCCTTTGGATCACGTTTGTTCCGAAAATCACGTTCCCGAAGGTTTCATTCCGTTTGGACTCCATTTGATATTCCTTTTCTGCAAAACACTGAAATAGGCAAAAAACATCAGTTTGGGTTGGGCCTCCGGTTAATAGGTTAGTCCCAAAAATAATATAAAAATGTATAATAAAGCCATTAAACATCCAAAACGGAATATAATATAGCATGGAACAATAAAAAATTATAGATACGTTGGAGACGTATCAAGCATCCCCAAGCTTAATTCCTGCTTGTCCTCGAGTAGGTAAATGATAAAAACAGAATTTTTAATGTGGAATGCTACTTAGCATAATTTTCAATGTAATTCTCTTAATTGTGATATGAATATTCAGATCCGAAAGATTCAAGACAAAAGTTTAATATTGACATAAAAATAATAATACTTCAAGCATACTAACTAAGCAATTATGTCTTCTCAAAATAACATGGCCAAAGAAAGTTATCCCTACAAAATCATATAGTCTGGCTATGCTCTATCTTCATCACACAAAGTATTTAATCATGCACAACCCCGATGACAAGCCAAGCAATTGTTTCATACTTTTGGTGTTCTCAAACTTTTTCAATCTTTCACGCAATACATGAGCGTGAGCCATGGTCATAGCACTTTATGTGGAATAGAATGGTGGTTGTGGAGAAGACAAAAGGAGAAGATAGTCTCACATCAACTAGGCGTATCAACGGGCTATGGAGATGCCCATCAAGAGATATCAATGTGAGTGAGTAGGGATTGCCATGCAATGGATGCACTAGAGCTATAAGTATATGAAATCTCAACAAAAGAAACTAAGTGGGTGTGCATCCAACTTGCTTGCTCACGAAGACCTAGGGCATTTTGAGGAAGCCCGTCATTGGAATATACAAGCCAAGTTCTATAATGAAAAATTCCCACTAGTATATGAAAGTGATATCATAGGAGACTCTCTATCATGAAGATCATGGTGCTACTTTGAAGCACAAGTGTGGTAAAAAGGATAGTAACATTGTCCCTTCTCTCTTTTTCTCTCATTTTTTTGGCCTTTTCTCCCCTTTTTTATGGCCTCTTTCTTTTCGTCCGGAGTCTCATCCCGACTTGTGGGGGAATCATAGTCTCCATCATCCTTTCCTCACTTGGGACAATGCTCTAATAACGATGATCATCACACTTTTATTTACTTTACAACTCAAGAATTACAACTCAAAACTTAGAACATAATATGAATCTATGTGAATGCCTCTGGCAGTGTACCGGGATATGCAATGAATCAAGAGTGACATGTATGAAAGAATTATGAACGGTGGCTTTGCCACAAATACAATGTCAACTACATGATCATGCAAAGCAATATGACAATGATGGAGTGTGTCATAGTAAACGAAACGGGGGTAAGTTGCATGGCAATATATCTTGGAATGGCTATCGAAATGCCATGATAGGTAGGTATGGTGGCTGTTTTGAGGAAGGTATATGGGGGCTGTATGATACTGGCGAAAAGTGCGCGGTTTTAGAGAGGCTAGCAATGGTGGAAGGAAGAGAGTGCGTATAATCCATGGACTCAACATTAGTCATAAAGAACTCATATACTTGTTGCGAAGATCTACAAGTTATCAAAGCAAAGTATTACGCGCATGCTCCTAGGGGGATAGATTGGTAGGAAAAGACCATCGCTCGTCCCCGACCGCCACTCATAAGGAAGACAGTCAATAATTAAATCATGCTCCGACTTCATCACATAACGGTTCACCATACGTGCATGCTACGGGAATCACAAACTTTAACACAAGTATTTATCAAATTCACAACTACTCAACTAGCATGACTCTAATATCACCATCTTCATATCTCAAAACAATTATCAAGCATCAAACTTCTCATAGTATTCAACACACTCATAAGATTTTTTTACTAATCTTGGATGCCTATCATAATTAAAGCAAATTACCATGATGTTTTGTAGGACTGTCAAAATAATATAAGTGAAGCATGAGAGAACAATAGTTTCCATAAAACAAATCCACCACCGTGCTCTAAAAGATATAAGTGAAGCACTAGAGCAAAAACTATATAGCTCAAAAGATATAAGTGAAGCACATAGAGTATTCTAATAAATTTCGAATCATGTGTGTCTCTCTCAAAAGGTGTGTACAGCAAGGATGATTGTGGTAAACTAAAAAGCAAAGACTCAAATCATACAAGATGCTCCAAGCAAAACACATATCATGTGGTGAATAAAAACATAGCTCCAAGTAAAGTTACCGATGGACGAAGACGAAAGAGGGGATGCCTTCCGGGGCATCCCCAAGCTTTGGATTTTTGGTGTCCTTAGATTATCTTGGGGTTCCATGGGAATCCCCAAGCTTAGGATCTTGCCACTCCTTGTTCCATAATCCATCAAATCTTTTACCCAAAACTTGAAAACTTCACAACACAAAACTTAACAGAAAATCTCGTGAGCTCCGTTAGCGAAAGAAAACAAAACACCACTTCAAGGTACTGTAATGAACTCATTCTTTATTTATGTTGGTGTTAAACACACTGTATTCCAACTTCTCCATGGTTTACAAACTCTTTTACTAGCCATAGATTCATCAAAATAAGAAAACAACACACGAAAAACAGAATCTGTCAAAAACAGAACAGTCTGTAGTAATCTGTAACTAACGCAAACTTCTGGAACTCCAAAAATTCAGCCAAAATAGGAAGACCTAGACAATTTTCTTATTGATCAGTAGCAATTTGAATCAATGTTTTATCAAGTTCTAGTGATTTTTAACAATTATTTTCGTGAACAGAAAGTTTCTGCAATTTTCAGCAAGATCAAATAACTATCATCCAAGAAGATCCTATAGGTTAAACTTGGCACAAACACTAATTAAAACATAAAAACAAATCTAACCAGAGGCTAGATCAAATCTAACGGCCCTAACTAGGCATAAAAGCAAGGATAGATCTAGGTATTGCCTTCTTTGGTAGGCAATCCATAAGTGGCTCTCATAATAGATTCATAAGGTAATTTTATTTTCTTTCTAGGGAAGTGTTCCATGCCTTTCCTTAACGGAAATTGGAATCTAATATTCACTTCCTTCATATCAATAATTGCACCAATCGTTCTAAGGAAAGGTCTACCAAGAATAATAGGACATGAAGGATTGCAGTCTATATCAAGAACAATGAAATCTACGGGCACATAGTCCCTATTTGCAACAATAAGAACATCATTAATTCTTCCCATAGGTTTCTTAATATAGTGGAATCCGCGAGGTGCAAGCTTAAAGAACAATGATCAAATTCACGGAAACCTAGCAAATCACACAAAGTTTTTGGAATCGTGGAAACACTATCACCCAAATCACACAAAGCATAGCATTCATGATCTTTAATTTTAATTTTAATAGTAGGTTCCCACTCATCATAAATTTTTCTAGGGATAGAAACTTCCAACTCAAGTTTTTCTTCATAAGATTGCATCAAAGCATCAACGATATGTTTAGTAAAAGCTTTATTTTGGCTATAAGCATGAGGAGAATTTAGCACGGATTGCAACAAGGAAATACAATCTATCAAAGAAATCATAATTAAATTCCTTGAAGTCCAAAATAATGGGTTCATTAATATCTAAAGTTTTGATCTCTTCAATCCCACTTTTACCAATTTTTGCATCAAGATCTAAAAACTCCAAATTTTTGGGACGCCTTCTAGGTAAAGGTGACTCATCTCCAGTCCCATCATTATCAAGATTCATATTGCAAAACAAAGATTTAATAGGAGACACATCAATAACTTTTAGATCTTCATCTTTATTTTCTTAGAAACTAGAAGAACACGCTTTCACAAAGCAATCTTTTTTAGCACACATCCTAGCGGTTCTTTCTTTGCACTCATCAATGGAAATTCTCGTGGCTTTGGGAGACTCATTGATATCATCCTTAGGTGGAATAGATCTAAGTTTCAAAGAATCAACATCAAGAGAAATTCTATCAACGTTCCTAGACAATTCATCAACCTTAAGCAATTTTTCTTCAAGCAAAGCATTGAAATTCTTTTGTGAATTCATAAACTCCTTAACACTAGTCTCAAATTCAGAGGGCATCTTATTAAAATTTCCATAAGAATTGTTGTAGGAATTACCATAATTATTAGAGGAATTACTAGGGAACGGCCTAGGATTAAAGTTTCCTCTATACGCGTTGTTACCAAAATTATTCCTACCAACAAAATTCACATCCATTGAGGCATATCAAAGTAGACAAAGGCATATCATTAGGATCAAAAGAAACACTTTTAGTAGCAAATAATTTCATAAGTTCATCCATCTTTCCACTTAAAACATTAATTTCTTCTATCGCATGCACTTTTTTATTAGTAGATCTTTCGGTGTGCCATTGAGAATAATTAACCATAATATTATCTAGGAGTTTAGTAGCTTCTCCTAAAGTGATTTCCATAAAAGTGCCTCCTGCGGCCGAACCTAAAAGATTTCGGGAAGCAAAATTCAATCCGGCATAAAAATTTTGTATAATCATCCAAAGATTCAAACCATGTGTAGGGCAATTACATATCATTAATTTCATCCTCTCCCAAGCTTGTGCAACATGTTCATGATCAAGTTTCTTAAAATTCATAATATCATTTCTAAGAGAGATGATCTTAGCGGGAGGAAAATACTTAGAGATAAAAGCATCTTTGCACTTATTCCATGAATCAATACTATTTTTAGGCAAAGACGAAAACCAAGCTTTAGCACGATCTCTAAGCGAAAAAGGAAATAGCTTCAATTTAACAATATCATTGTCCACATCTTTCTTCTTTTGCATATCACACAAATCAACGCAGCTATTCAGATGGGTAGCGGCATCTTCACTAGGAAGGCCGGCGAATTGATCTTTCATAACAAGATTCAACAAAGCAGCATTAATTTCACAAGATTCAGCATCGGCAAGAGGAGCAATTGGAGTGCTAAGAAAATCATTGTTGTTGGTATTGGGAAAGTCACACAATTTAGTATTATCTTGAGCCATCGTGACAAGCAAGCAATCCAACACACGAGCAAAAAAAAGCAAGCGAAAAAGAGGCGAACGGAAAACAGAGGGCGAATAAAACGGCAAGGGTGAAGTGGGGGAGAGGAAAACGAGAGGCAAATGGAAAATAATGTAATGCGAGGGATAAGAGTTTGTGATGGGTACTTGGTAAGTCTTGACTCTACTTGGCGCGAATCTCCCCGGCAACGGTGCCAGAAATCCTTCTTGCTACCTCTTGAGCACTGCGTTGGTTTTCCCTTGAAGAGGAAAGGGTGATGCAGTAAAGTAGCGTAAGTATTTCCCTCAGTTTTTGAGAACCAAGGTATCAATCAAGTAGGAGATCACACTCAAGTCCCACGCACCTACACAAACAAATAAGAACCTCGCAACCAACGCGATAAATGGGTTGTCAATCCCTTCACGGTCACTTACGAGAGTGAGATCTGATAGATATGATAAGATAATATTTTTGGTATTTTAATGATAAAGAGTAAAAGTAAAGATTGCAAAAATAAACAGTGCTAGAAATAACTAAGTGTTGGAAGATTAATATGATGGAAAATAGACCCCGGGGCCATAGGTTTCACTAGTGGCTTCTCTCAAGAGCATAAGTATTACGGTGGGTGAACGAATTACTGTCGAGCAATTGATAGAATTGAGCATTGTTATGAGAATATCTAGGTATGATCATGTATATAGGCATCACATCCGCGACAAGTAGATCGAAATGATTCTGCATCTACTACTATTACTCCACACATCGACCGCTATCCAGCATGCATCTAGAGTATTAAGTTCATAAGAACAGAGTAATGCTTTAAGTAAGATGACATGATGTAGAGGGATAAACTCATGCAATATGATATAAACCCCACCTTTTTTATCCTCGATGGCAACAATACAATACGTGTCGTTTCCCTTTCTGTCACTGGGATCGAGCACCACAAGATTGAACCCAAAGCTAAGCACTTCTCCCATTGCAAGAAAGATCAATCTAGTAGGCCAAACCAAACTGATAATTCGAAGAGACTTGCAAAGGTAACCAATCATACATAAAAGAATTCAGAGGAGATTCAAATATTGTTCATAGATAATCTTGATCATAAACCCACAATTCATCGAATCTCGACAAACACACCGCAAAAGAAGATTACATCGAATAGATCTCCAAGAAGATCAAGGAGAACTTTGTATTGAGATCCAAAGAGAGAGAAGAAGCCATCTAGCTAAGAACTATGGACCCGAAGGTCTGAGGTAAACTACTCACACATCATCGGAGAGGCTATGGTGTTGATGTAGAAGCCCTCCGTGATCAATGCCCCCTCCGGCGGAGCACCGAAAAAGGCCCAAAAATGGGATCTCACGGGTACAGAAGGTTTCGGTGGTGGAAATAGGGTTTTGGCTCCGTATCTGATGGTTTGGGCGTACGTAGGTATATATAGGAGGAAGAAGTACGTCGGTGGAGCAATAAGGGCCCCACGAGGGTGGAGGACGCGCCTGGGGGGGGGGGGGGTAGGCGCGCCCCCTGCCTCGTGCTCTCCTCGTTGATTGTTTTACGTGTACTCCAAGTCCTTTGGATCACGTTTGTTCTGAAAATCACATCCCCGAAGGTTTCATTCCGTTTGGACTCCGTTTGATATTCCTTTTCTGTGAAACACTGAAATAGGCAAAAAATAGCAATTTGGGCTGGGCCTCCGGTTAATAGGTTAGTCCCAAAAATAATATAAAAGTGTATAATAAATCCCATTAAACATCCAAAACAAAAATAATATAGCATGGCACAATCAAAAATTATAGATACGTTGGAGACGTATCAAGTGGCCGGGTCGAGTCGGCTATAGTGGCGCTCCGTCAGGTCGCCGCTTGCAGGCATCATGGGTGACGATGATTGCTCCACGGCCACGCCAGCCCTGGTCAGCGGATAGGTGGGGGGCACTGTTGCCACGCCCGGCTGACCAGAGGCATGGGCGGGGCACTGTTGCTTAGGTCATCAGTTGGTGGAGACTCGTCCCATCGTACGGTTGGGATGGGACGGCCGCTGACCCTTGGCCGGGTTGGAGAACATGCCAAGGGGGGAGCTGGCTTGTTGGAGAAGTCTTGGTGTGCCGGGCTCGGCTGTCTTGAGCTGGTTGTTGGGGCCGAGTTGAGGAGTCTGGCCGGGTCAAGGATTAGGCCAGGTCGAGGGGCTTGGCCGGGTTGAGCGACCCAGCCAAGCGCGAGCCGGCTTGAGGGGCGATGCTGGCCCTGTTGTTTTTGAAAAGGGTCCGGGTTCCGTTGCCTGCCCGGGGTTCATCCCCTCGACAGTAGTCCCCGAAGCTGTGAAGGTCCGCCGTCTTCGGATGGGAGGGCCTTCGCAGTTTCCCCTTTTGAAGGAGGCGAATTTTGCGACCGCCGGGTCCGGCAACACCCACTGTGTGCCGGCTTCCGGAAGCCGGATCGCGGCATCCCGGCAGCGGTGGGAAACCGAGGAGTCCACCGAATCTTTGAGGCAATCTTTTGGGCTTCGCACGGGCGCCACATGGTGTTTGGGAGCCGGAGGGACCTGACAGGCCACTGATACGTCTCCAATGTGTCTATAATTTTTGATTGTTCTATGCTATATTATATTCTGTTTTGGACATTATTGGGCTTTATTATACACTATTATACTATTTTTGGGACCAACCTACTAACCGGAGGCCCAGCCCAGAATTGCTGTATTTTACCTATTTTAGAGTTTCGCAGAAAAAGAATATCAAACGGAGTCCAAACGGAATGAAACCTTCGGGAACGTGATTTTCGGAACGAACGTGATCCAGAGGACTTGGACCCTACTCAAGACATCAACCAGGAGGGCACGAGGTAGGGGGCGCGCCTACCCCCCTAGGCGCGCCCTCCACCCTCGTGGGCCCCACGTTGCTCCACCGACGTACTTCTTCCTCCTATATATACCTACGTACCCCCAAACTACCAGATACGGAGCCAAAAACCAAATTCCACCGCCACAACCTTCTATACCCGTGAGATCCCATCTTGGGGCCTTTTCCGGAGCTCCGCCGGAGGGGGCATCGATCACGGAGGGCTTCTACATCAACACCATAGCCTCTCCGATGATGTGTGAGTAGTTTACCTCAGACCTTCAGGTCCATAGTTATTAGCTAGATGGCTTCTTCTCTCTTTTTGGATCTCAATACAATGTTCTCCCCCTCTCTTGTGGAGATCTATTCGATGTAATCTTATTTTGCGGTGTGTTTGTTGAGACCGATGAATTGTGGGTTTATGATCAAGTTTATCTATGAACAATATTTGAATCTTCTCTGAATTCTTTTATGTATGATTGGTTATCTTTGCAAGTCTCTTCGAATTATCAGTTTGGTTTGGCCTACTAGATTGATCTTTCTTGCAATGGGAGAAGTGCTTAGCTTTGGGTTCAATCTTGCAGTGTCCTTTCCCAGTGACAGTAGGGGCAGCAAGGCACGTATTGTGTTGTTGCCATCGAGGATAACAAGATGGGGTTTATATCATATTGCATGAGTTTATCTCTCTACATCATGTCATCTTACTTAAAGCGTTACTCTGTTCTTATGAACTTAATACTCTAGATGCATGCTGGATAGCGGTCTATGTGTGGAGTAATAGTAGTAGATGCAGGCAGGAGTCGGTCTACTTGTCTCGGACATGATGCCTATATACAAGATCATACCTAGATATTCTCATAACTATGCTCAATACTATCAATTTCTCAACAGTAATTTGTTCACCCACCGTAATACTTAGTTTCTTGAGAGAAGCCACTAGTGAAACCTATGGCCCTCGGGTCTATTTTCCATCATATTAATCTTCCAACACTTAGCTATTTTTATTGCCTTTTATTTTACTTTGCATCTTTATCATAAATATACCAAAAATATTATCTTATCATATCTATCAGATCTCACTCCCGTAAGTGACCGTGAAGGGATTGACAACCCCTTTATTGCGTTGGTTGCGAGGATTTATTTGTTTGTGTAGGTGCGAGGGACTCGTGCATGGCCTCCTACTGGATTGATACCTTGGTACTCAAAAACTGAGGGAAATACTTACGCTACTTTGCTGCATCACCCTTTCCTCTTCAAGGGAAAACCAACGCAGTGCTAAAGAGGTAGCAAGAAGGATTTCTGGCGCCGTTGCCGGGGAGTCTACACAAAAGTCAACATACCAAGTACCCATCACAAACCCTTATCTCCCGCATTACATTATTTGCCATTTGCCTCTCGTTTTCCTCTCCCCCCCTTCACCCTTGCCATTTTATTCGCCCTCTCTTTTTTGTTCACCTCTTTTTCGCTCGCTCGTGTGTTGGATTGCTTGCTTGTCACGATGGCTCAAGATAATACTAAGTTGTGTGACTTTACCAATACCAACAATAATGATTTTTTAGCACTCCGATTGCTCCTCTTACCGATACTAAATCTTGTGAAATCAATGTTGCTTTGTTGAATCTTGTCATGAAAGATCAATTCGCCGGCCTTCCTAGTGAAGATGCCGCTACCCATCTAAATAGCTTCGTTGATTTGTGTGATATGCAAAAGAAGAAAGATGTGGATAATGATATTGTTAAATTGAAGCTATTTCCTTTTTAGCTTAGAGATTGTGCTAAAGCTTGGTTTTCATCTTTGCCTAAAAATAGTATTGATTCTTGGAATAAGTGCAAAGATGCTTTTATCTCTAAGTATTTTCCTCCCGCTAAGATCATCTCTCTTAGAAACGATATTATGAATTTTAAGCAACTTGACCATGAACATGTTGCACAAGCTTGGGAGAGGATGAAATTAATGATACGTAATTGTCCTACACATGGTTTGAATTTATGGATGATCATACAAAATTTTTATGCCGGATTGAATTTTGCCTCTAGAAATCTTTTAGATTCGGCCGTGGGAGGCACTTTTATGGAAATCACTTTAGGAGAAGCTACTAAACTCCTAGATAATATTATGATTAATTATTCTCAATGGCACACTGAAAGAACTACTAATAAAAAAGTGCATGCGATAGAAGAAATTAATGTTTTGAGTGGAAAGATGGATGAACTTATGAAATTATTTGCTAATAAAAATGTTTCTTCTGATCCTAATGATATGCCTTTGTCTACTTTGATTGAGAATAATAATGAATCTATGGATGTGAATTTTGTTGGTAGGAATAATTTTGGTAACAACGCGTATAGAGAAAACTTTAATCCTAGGCCTTATCCTAGTAATTCCTCTAATAATTATGGTCATTCCTACAACAATTCTTATGGGAACTTTAATAAGATGCCTTCTGAATTTCAGACTAGTGTTAAGGAGTTTATGAATTCGCAAAAGAATTTCAATGCTTTGCTTGAGGAAAAATTGCTTAAAGTTGATGAATTGGCTAGGAGCGTTGATAGAATTTCTCTTGATGTTGATTCTTTGACACTTAGATCTATTCCACCAAAGCATGATATCAATGAGTCTCTCAAAGCCATGAGAATTTCCATTGATGAGTGCAAAGAAAGAACCGCTAGGATGCGTGCTAAGAAAGATTGCTTTATGAAAGCGTGTTCTTCTAATTTCTATGAAAATAAAGATGAAGATCTAAAAGTTATTGATGTGTCCCCTATTAAATCTTTGTTTTGTAATATGAATCTTGATAATGATAGGACTGAATATGATCCACCTTTACCTAGAAGGCGTTCCAAAAATTCGGAGTTTTTAGATCTTGATGCAAAAATTAGTAAAAGTGGGATTGAAGAGATCAAAACTCTAGATATTAATGAACATACTATTTTGGATTTCAAGGAATTTAATTATGATAATTGCTCTTTGATAGATTGTATTTCCTTGTTGCAATCCGTGCTAAATTCTCCACATGCTTATAGCCAACATAAAGCTTTTACTAAACATATCATAGATGCTTTGATGCAATCTTATGAAGAAAAACTTGAGTTGGAAGTTTCTATCCCTAGAAAACTTTATGATGAGTGGGAACCTACTATTAAAATTAAAATTAAGGATCATGAGTTCTATGCTTTATGTGATTTGGGTGCTAGTGTTTCCACGATCCCAAAAACTTTGTGCGATTTGCTAGGTTTCTGTGATTTTGAAGATTGCTCTTTAAACCTGCACCTTGCGGATTCTACCATTAAGAAACCTATGGGAAGAATTAATGATGTTCTTATTATTGCAAATAGGAATTATGTGCCCGTAGATTTTATTGTTCTTGATATAGATTGCAATCCTTCATGTCCTATTATTCTTGGTAGACCTTTCCTTAGAACGATCGGTGCAATTATTGATATGAAGGAAGGAAATATTAGATTCCAATTTCCGTTAAGGCATGGAACACTTTCCTAGAAAGAAAATAAAATTACCATATGAATCTCTCATGAGAGCCACTTATGGATTGCCCACCAAAGATGGCAATTCCTAGATCTATCCTTGCTATTATGCCTAGCTAGGGGCGTTAAACGATAGCGCTTGCTGGGAGGCAGCCCAGTTTTATTTTTAGTTTTTTGCTTTTTCCTTCTGTTTAGGAATAAATATTTGATCTAGCCTCTGCTTAGATTTGTTTTTATGTTTTAATTAGTGTTTGTGCCAAGTTTAACCTATAGGATCTTCTTGGATGATAGTTATTTGATCTTGCTGAAAATTGCAGAAACTTTCTGTTCACGAAAATAATTGTTAAAAATCACCAGAACGTGATAAAATATTGATTCCAATTGCTTCTAATAAATAAGAAAATTGTCTAGGTCTTCCTATTGTTTCTGAATTTTTGGAGTTCCAGAAGTTTGTGTTAGTTACAGATTACTACAGACTGTTCTGTTTTTGACAGATTCTGTTTTTCGTGTGTTGTTTGCTTATTTTGATGAATCTATGGCTAGTAAAATAGTTTATAAACCATAGAGAAGTTGGAATACAGTAGGTTTAACACCAATATAAATAAATAATGAGTTCATTGCAGTACCTTGAAGTGGTGTTTTGTTTTCTTTCGCTAACGGAGCTCACGAGATTTTCTGTTAAGTTTTGTGTTGTGAAGTTTTCAAGTTTTGGGTAAAAGATTTGATGGATTATGGAACAAGGAGTGGCAAGAGCCTAAGCTTGGGGATGCCCATGGCACACCAAGATAATCTAAGGACACCAAAAATCCAAAGCTTGGGGATGCCCCGGAAGGCATCCCCTCTTTCGTCTACTTCCATCGGTAACTTTACTTGGAGCTATATTTTTATTCACCACATGATATGTGTTTTGCTTGGAGCATCTTGTATGATTTGACTCTTTGCTTTTTAGTTTACCACAATCATATTTCCTGTACACACCTTTTGAGAGAGACACACATGATTCGGAATATATTAGAATACTCTATGTGCTTCACTTATATCTTTTGAGCTATATAGTTTTTGCTCTAGTGCTTCATTTATATCTTTTAGAGCATGGTGGTGGTTTTGTTTTATAGAAACTATTATTCTCTCATGCTTCACTTATATTATTTTTAGAGTCTTAAACAGCATGGTAATTTTCTCAAATTGGGAAATTAATCCTAATATGCTAGGTATTCAAGACTAGTAAAAAACTTTCTTATGAGTGTGCTGAATACTAAGAGAAGTTTGATGCTTGATGATTGTTTTGAGATATGGAGGTAGTGATATTAAAGTTGTGCTAGTTGAGTAGTTGTGAATTTGAGAAATACTTGTGTTGAAGTTTGCAAGTCCCGTATTATGCACGTATGCTAAACGTTATGTAACAAATTTGAAACATGAGGTGTTCTTTGATTGTCCTCCTTATGAGTGGCGGTCGGGGACGGGCGGTGGTCTTTTCCTACCAATCTATCCCCCTAGGAGCATGCTCGTAGTGCTTGGTTTTTTATGACTTGTAGATTTTTGCAATAAGTATGTGAGTTCTTTATGACTAATGTTGAGTCCATGGATTATACGCACTCTTACCCTTCCACAATTGCTACCCTCTTCGGTACCGTGCATTGCCCTTTCTCACATTGAGAGTTGGTGCAAACTTTGCCGAGGCATCCAAACCCCGTGATATGATACGCTCTTTCACACATAAATGTCCTTATATCTTCCTCAAAACAGCCACCATACCTACCTATTATGGCATTTCCATAGTCATTCCGAGATATATTGCCATGCAACTTTCCACCGTTCCATTTATTATGACACGCTCATCATTGTCATATTGGTTTGCATGATCATGTAGTTGACATCGTATTTGTGGCAAAGCCACCGTTCATAATTTTTCATACATGTCACTCTTGATTCATTGCTATCCCGGTATACCGCCGGAGGCATTCAAATAGAGTCATATTTTGTTCTAGTATTGAGTTGTAATCATTGAGTTGAAAATAAATAGAAGTGTGATGATCATCATTCATAGAGCATTGTCCCAAAAAAAAGAGAAAGGCCAAATAAAAAAAAGAAGGCCCAAAAAAAGGAAAATAAAAAGGGACAATGCTACTATCCTTTTTCCACACTTATGCTTCAAAGTAGCACCATGATCTTCATGATAGAAAGTCTCTTGTTTTGTCACTTTCATATACTAGTGGGAATTTTTCATTATACAACTTGGCTTGCATATTCCAACAATGGGCTTCCTCAAATGCCCTAGGTCTTCGTGAGCAAGCAAGTTGGATGCACACCCACTTAGTTTCTTTTGTTGAGCTTTCATAAAACATAGCATGACATATTGACATCCTTCACATCCTTGCATGTTCGTGGCATGGTAGAATATATTAGTCACTTTGACCACTAAAGACTCTTAATGTTTGATGAAGTTCTAATGGAATCTTCATGATTTTTAACCGAATGAGTACGTGTGTGCTGAAATCTGCTCTACATTTAAACCCCCACATGCTAAACATGCAATTTTAGAATGTGCTTTTTCCATTTATAGCTCTAGTGCATCCGTTGCATGGCAATCCCTACTCCTTGCATTAACATCAATCGATGGGCATCTCCATAGCTCATTCATTAGCCGCGTTGATGTGAGACTTTCTCTTTTTTGTCTTCTCCACATAACCCCCATCATTATATTCTATTCCACCCATAGTGCTATATCCATGGCTCACGCTCATGTATTGCGTGAAGGTTGAAAAAGTTTGAGATTACTAAAGTATGAAACAATTTCTTGGCTTCTCATCGGGGTTGTGCATGATGAGAGCATTCTTGTGTGACGGAAATGGAGCATGACTAAACTATATGATTTTGTAGGGATGAACTTTCTTTGGCCATGTTATTTTGAGAGGAAATAATTTCTTAGTTAGTATTCTTGAAGTATTATTACTTTTATGTCAATATTAAACCTTTATCTTGAATCTTTCGGATCTGAATATTCATACCAAAATTACGAGAATTACATTGAAATTATGCCAAGTAGCATTCCACATAAAAAATTCTGTTTTTATCATTTACCTACTCGAGGACGAGTAGGAATTAAGCTTGGGGATGCTTGATACGTCTCCAACGTATCTATAATTTTTCATTGTTCCATGCTATATTATATTCTGTTTTGGACATTATTGGGCTTTATTATACACTTTTATACTATTTTTGGGACTAACCTACTAACCGGAGGCCCAGCCCAGAATTGCTGTTTTTTGCCTATTTCAGAGTTGCGCAGAAAAAGAATATCAGACGGAGTCCAAACGGAATGAAACCTTCGGGAACGTGATTTTCGGAACGAACGTGATCCAGAGGACTTGGACCCAACGTCAAGACATCAACCAGGAGGGCACGAGGTAGGGGGGCGCGCCTACCCCCCTGGGCGCGCCCTCCACCCTCGTGGGCCCCACGTTGCTCCACCGACGTACTTCTTCCTCCTATATATACCTACGTACCCCCAAACTACCAGATACGAAGCCAAAACCTAATTCCACCGCCGCAACCTTCTGTAGCCGTGAGATCCCATCTTGGGGCCTTTTCCGGAGCTCCGCCGGAGGGGGCATCGATCACGGAGGGCTTCTACATCAACACCATAGCCTCTCCGATGATGTGTGAGTAGTTTACCTCAGACCTTCAGGTCCATAGTTATTAGCTAGATGGCTTCTTCTCTCTTTTTGGATCTCAATACAATGTTCTCCCCCTCTCTTGTGGAGATATATTCGATGTAATCTTCTTTTGTGGTGTGTTTGTTGAGACCGATGAATTGTGGGTTTATGATCAAGTTTATCTATGAACAATATTTGAATCTTCTCTGAATTCTTTTATGTATGATTGGTTATCTTTGAAAGTCTCTTCGAATTATCAGTTTGGTTTGGCCTACTAGATTGATCTTTCTTGCAATGGGAGAAGTGCTTAGCTTTGGGTTCAATCTTGCGGTGTCCTTTCCCAGTGACAGTAGGGGCAGCAAGGCACGTATTGTATTGTTGCCATCGAGGATAACAAGATGGGGTTTATATCATATTGCATGAGTTTATCCCTCTACATCATGTCATCTTACTTAAAGCGTTACTCTGTTCTTATGAACTTAATACTCTAGATGCATGCTGGATAGCGGTCGATGTGTGGAGTAATAGTAGTAGATGCAAGTAGGAGTCGGTCTACTTGTCTCGGACGTGATGCCTATATACATGATCATACCTAGATATTCTCATAACTATGCTCAATTCTATCAATTGCTCAACAGTAATTTGTTCACCCACCACAATACTTATGCTCTTGAGAGAAGCCACTAGTGAAACCTATGGCCCCGGGTCTATTTTCCATCATATTAATCTTCCAACTCTTAGCTATTTTATTGCCTTTTATTTCACTTTGCATGTGTATCATAAAAATACCAAAAATATTATCTTATCATATCTATCAGATCTCACTCTTGTAAGTGACCGTGAAGGGATTGACAACCCCTTTATTGCGTTGGTTGCGAGGATTTATTTGTTTGTGTAGGTGCGAGGGACTCGTGCGTGGCCTCCTACTGGATTGATACCTTGGTTCCCAAAAACTGAGGGAAATACTTACGCTGCTTTACTGCATCACCCTTTCCTCTTCAAGGGAAAACCAACGCAGTGCTCAAGAGGTAGCACGTAGCTACAGCAATCATGTTGTCTAGAGGGGTGGAGTAATGACCCGGCGGTGTCACTACATGCTGAGACGGGGTGTTATTCATATGCGGAGAACCTGCTATGCACGGCTGACCCGACGCTCCACCCCCTGGCACCTCAACCGTCTGGTTTATCACCGGTGGGTTACTAGCCCCCGCTCCGGGTGTGTTGAAGAGATTCCTTGACTCATAAATCGAGGGCAGACGACTCTGGCGTTTTCTCCTCAAGACTTCGTTCGAAACGTTCTGATCCACCATAAGCCGGTATGAATCTGGTTGAATCCGTTGTGCCTGGGCATTTAAGACGGCCCGCTCTGCAGCCATCCTAGCGTTTTCCGCTGCCAATTCTGCCTTAGCTTGTGCTATCTCATCACGTAAATTAGCCACATCCACCTTATTTTGTTGCTGGTTGTCTGCGGTTACCTTCACTCCCATCAGAGTCGCCAGATCATCCAACAGATCTGTTAAAACTTGACGGCGGGCGAGCTGACCCGCTAGCACCAGCCGCTGTTACCGCCGCCACACTAGAAGTCATGGCCACGGCGGCTGTTGAACCGAGAACCGGCTGGGTGCCAGCCATGAAGATCGCCACTCTGTTCGGCGGTTCATGGGGGTCCGGAATACTGTCGCCATCGGAAAAGGCCCCAAGCCGTCCATCTTGCAGCTGATACATTGAATTGGTCTCGCCCGTGGACGACTCACCATCAGAGTAGATGGCCATCTCACCGCCAGACACAGAGCCTTCCAGTTCAGCCCCGTGGATGAACCCAACAAAGGCACACTTCACAGCGGGTTTAACCCGGGCGGGTCGCGCACGCCGAGTCGTCTCGATGATGTCGGTGCAGATGTCCGGCTCAGGGCCCGGTTCGCCGATCTTGCCAATGATGACGTGGATTCCACCGAAGGGGACCCGGTACCCGTACTCAATTGAGCCGGCCTCGGGGCCCCAGCCTGCATCGTCGATGTAGAGCTTGCCGCGACGACTCTTGGTCATCCGGCCTACCGCGTATCCCTTGATCCCTTTGAAGCTGCCCTTCAGGAACTCAAAACCACCGTGTGCTAGCCCCACGGCGGGCGTCAACCCGGCCCCTCCTAGGCGGGTCATATCTGATAGTTATATCCCCAACAGTATGGGAAGAATCAGAGACGAGGAAGAAGAAGGGTTAGGAGATGTAGGATCTTCATCCAACCGCCCGAAATGGTCGACTGACCCAAATGACAAAAGTCACGCGACTTGGATGCAGACATGCCTTTATATTCAATACCATCATCATACCTGCTTAGCACTGCTCCTGAATCCATCAAGCTAAACAACGTGCCACTCATAATTCCAAACTTGTTGCTCAAATACGAATCTGATATGATGCTGATATTACTAAAATAGATAATGTTTAATTGGTCAGCTAATGTTCCTACTTTACTTTCGAAAAGCACGTGCACCACATATAGAGAGACAGCAGGGATTTGCATTCTTAATGCGCTCTGGTTCATCATGTGTGGGCACTGTGCAACGAACATTCCATTATCCAAAATCTGCTTGCTCTTCTTTAGCATGTTCCTCTTCCGTTCTTTTTTAATAAGTACTCTCTCCATTCCTAAATACAAGTCTGTGTATAGATTCCACCATGGACTACATATGGAGCAAAATGAGTGAATCTACACTCTAAAATGTATCTGTATACATCTGTATGTGATTCATAGTGGAAATCTCTACAAAGATTTATATTTTGGAATGGAGGGAGTATGATAGTAGTACAGTATGTTCCTTGTAGTGAAGATGAGTAGGGACATTTGCAGTGCAGAGGTCTATATGGTCGGTTGTGATGAACACTTTGAACTCTTTGGGCCTCTTTGATTCGTAGGATTTTGTAAACATAGGAATAGGATTTGTAGTGGCCTGCCCACTTGAATCCTATAAGATTAGCAAGGAAATGCGGGGAGCTGTGTCGCCTTTGAGAGTTACACTTACATTAACAGTACCGCACCTTCAGTTAAAGAGAGCTGGTATCCGAAGCCTTTCTAGCCGTACCGGCAATACTAGCACATATATTCCAGCAAGTTCCACTTTGCTGATTTTACTCCTGATGCTTACGGTTTTCCCGTTATATCTACACTATGATCTGTGTAGCTGCTATGTGTCACACTAGCAGCAGTCCACTCTTGAAGCTAAACAACACACCAATCATAAGTCCAAAGCTTACTTCTTCAAATACGAATTGTGATATGTTACTGATATTAGTATACAGACACACATTTAATTGGTCAGGTAATGCTCCCACTTTATTTTCCAAATGCATGTGGCCACATATAGAGAGACGGCATGGAATTGCATTTCTTTGGGCGCTGTGATTCATCATGAGTGGGCAACCAACATTGTATGCAATGCAGCGGAACATCAAGAATATGCTTCCTCTTCTGTTCTTTAACATGTTCCTCTTTTGTTATTCTGTATTTAGTACGTACAATATGTTCCTTGTCCAGAAGGGGAGCAGGGACATCTGCAGTCAACAGCTGATAGTGCTGGCCTGTAATCGATAGGCTTTCAATTAGTAGCGGCAATATAACACCGTATTTTCCAGCCAGTTCCACTTTCCCGATTTATATATCGTGGTTATGGTGTACCCCATTTATGTACACTATGGTCTGCCTAGTTGCTGTGTGCTCTTGTTATCAGGGTTTGGCAATAAACTCTCTGTATAGTATATTATGAACCTATCATCTGCCAACTATCCTTACTTCTGGAACCTATTCTTTTGTGTACTTGTGCTAGATTATATTAATGCACGCACCATATTACATCACACCTAAGCTCTCTCATCAGAATCCAGTGGTAGCACACAAGGGTTTACAGGGGCGCCCCTATATTAGAATATCCTCTGCATTCCAAACATAATCTCACTACTATTCATGTTTTCATGGTTCACAGATATTATATGTGATTACAGTGAATATCAGAATCCGCGCATCAGAAGAATATTGTGGAACTCTGCAACGACTTACAGATTTGGCACCAAGGCATTGAGTGCCATTCTGGATGCAATGAGACTCATACGCTCCCCACCTGTAGATTCTTGTTCAGAATATGATCCTAGTGACTATTCTAACCTCGAGGAGTCAAAGGCAGATGGCCTGTCCTATTCACCCATCAAGGTGCCCGTTCTAATTTGGCAAGGTTTTATTGATTGCGCGTATCTTGCTTATGTTGTCTTGCATTTCTTCTACTTTGTTGCACCGCCATCTGCTTAGTTTACTCATCATATATGTCAAGATGCCATGCCCATCCATTATCAATACATATTCCATCTGTCATCATACCATGTTTATCCACTCAAATGTTGTTCTTGTGCATTAGACATCAAAAAGGAAGAGGGTGATTGCCGAACCTGAAGGAGCACCAGCAAAGTCCTTGAAAAACGTGGTGGTGTCGGAGAAATCAGACAACACCCCACTTATATTGGCTGTACAACTAGTGACACAAAACGTAGGACCGACTCCAGCAGACTGTACCCATACTTCACTGGCCACACCACTAGCCCCACCACACAGGACCTGCACTCCGGCAAAAGGTATGCCGATTTCACTTGCCATAGCACCAGCCGTACCACAGAAAAATCCCACTCCAGCAAAAAGTACAGTAAGTCCACCGGTCGAAGACCTATCCCAACTGCAGAGACGACCAATTCCTGCAGATTGGAACCCCATTCCAGTTATTCCTAGTTTTAAAGACAATGCTTTTAATTTTTTTAGGGACTACATGCATATATTCCCATCATGGGAAGATTATAGTGAAGACAAACACCAATTTCACATCTTCCTGTCCCACTTACGTGTAAGTGCTATTATTCATGGTGATTATTTTCCTGTTTTCTGCTGATTGAACACATCAATGATTTACATTACATTGTTGTAAGTAGGCGAGGGTCAATCTGGATAGTTATGACGAGCAAAGCTTGCTTGCGCTTTTCAAGGAAGCATTGCAGCAGTACCGCTGTTACCTGAGGAAATCACACTTTGATGGCAAGTCTAGAAACGAATTTCCGGTGATGTCTCCTGTGCTAAATTTAGAAGACACTGAATGGAAAAAGCTTGTTATGCACTGGTCTCGTTCCCAGGATGAGGTATTGTCTATGATATCACATGACAATTTGAACTCTACTTTTTCGCATGTGCCTTACAAAACTTTTTTGTAGGAAATCAGCTTGAAGAAGAATTCCGGTTTGAAGAGAACGACAGGATATCGCAAATATGCTGCCCGCTGCTTTGCTCTTGTTAGTACCTGTTGTCATATATCACTGTACTTGCATTCATACCTGGTTGATTATGTGACAGCAGTATGCATGATAGCTTGCTTATCAATTGTTCGCTCCAAATTATCTGATCTGTATGAATGGTTACATTAGTGTAGAATATATCCAATGCCAATGGAATTTTTTAGCTCTGCATTGTTCTTGTAAGTACCTGATGTCCTTTATCAGTGTACTTATATTGACAGGTAGTTGTTCATGTACCATCACTCTCCAGCTTATTTTCCTTTGCCCTCCATTTTCTACGCATCAGATCTATATTTACTCTTACCATAAGGTTGGATAACACCGATGGTCCTGAAGAAGTTTAGGTCTGGATTGCTCTTGGCTTGTACCTTTTGCCTGTATCGATGTACTTATATTTATAGCTACTTGGTCATGTAGCATCACTCTTCATCTTATGTTAAATATTCTCCATTTTTTCTTATATTATCACATCTATATTTACTCTTAACAAAATGTAGAATAAAGGCAATGCTTATGAAGAATATTCTTAAGTGAACTTCTTGAATTACCCCCCCATCAGCATGGACAAGGGCTTTATAGAGCCTGTCTTCACCAATAATGTAAGTTTGTCCTTCTCAAGCCTTCAAACTTTTTTGTGTATATTTGGTTAGGGATGACTGCAACAGCTGTTTATTTTTGGTGTTTGCATAAAATTGCATGTTTAAAGTTTATTATGTAGTTCATAAACAAAAGTTTGTCCTTCTCAATTTAAGTTTTCAGTTGTACAACCAAGTTCCTTCTTCATACCATGTAAATTAAACTATACAGAGCAAGTGATCTTCTTTTGCACTGCATGTATGCTTTTGTACTTGATCCGTAATCTAGTGGTGTAGTGAACCTACCCACTACAACACAATGTCATATTCTGCAATGTCTTAACTATGAACAATGTCATATCATTCTACTATTATTCAAACCGTCTCTTTATTTGCCAATCTGAAATGGGATAAATATACAGCACACTAACCATTGATACTTATGAGTTCTTGATCTGTAATCCAGTGGTGTCGTGAAGTTGCCAACTGCTTCACAATATTATTTCCTGCCATGTCTTAACCTGAACAATACCATATTGTGTTAATGATATTTTAAACGGTGTCACTTTATTCGTCAGTAAGAAATGTGATGAATTGTCAACACTGATACTTATATGTGCAAAACCTATCATCTGTCTGCTTGTTTATCTTTCAGAGTGAGGAGGATATATGTGTCAAACAAGCGCCGTCTCATCAGCTTGCTCAGCTGCTTGCGCTGCAGCTCCCGAGTAGGCTAACCTTTCTTGAACTCTATTGAAGTGTTGTCGGTTTTGTATATTATTTTTTCGGCGTGTTTATTTGCACTGGTGGCGATCTTTGATGCCCAGTGTATGTAATTTGTTACCTGGTTCTGCTTTATTATCATAGTGGCGAACTTTGATGCCCAGTGGATGTAATATGCTGTAATTTTTTTATTGTATAGTCTAGGTTTTTCTTATTCACGATGCTGCAGTTATTTTACTATATATATATATATCATGTCTTCGCAGTAAACCGGCCACACCGTAAAATTACGGTACATAATCGGGTCGTCATGCTAATCACTACATAATCGGTCCGTTAACAGGCCTAAATGTAAACTGGCCCACTAGTAGATTTGGGCCTCTAATAGGCCGAGTAAACCGCCGGCCCTATTTTCGCAAGAAAACTCAATGGGCTTTTAGGACGCTGAAAAGTGGGTTGGGCCTGAAACATGCCGAACAGCTCATGGGCCGGCAGCAGTCCGAAATAGACCCTGGCCCATGATTGTGCGAATCACATCACGGGCTATTAACAGGCCAAAATTGTCTCGGTCCTTGTTTGCCCCAATCAGATTATCGGTTGTGAGCAGGCCGGATGCAAACCGGGCCGTAGTTAGGCCCAACTATATGACGGGCTTTTAACAGGACGAAATAAATATAGGGCCGAAATGTTAAACATGCCTTTAACAGGCCGCAACTAATATCAGGCCGAATTACTAAATGGGCCTTTAGCAAGTGGGCCCAAAAGCATAGAGTCCAGTTGACAGGCCGAATCTGATATGGTCCATAATTTAGCCCAAAGCCTCTTAAAGGGCCGGATCTGATCTGGGCCGTAATTTGGCCCAGAACATGGTAGGCTTTTAACGGGCCGGATATCATATGGGCCTTTATTGGGTCCGGAACGTGGCAGGCTGGTTATGGACCGGATAAAATATGGGCCGGCATTTGGCCCAAAACATGGCAGCCTGTTAACGGGCCGGCCCATTAGTGTCCTCGAAATCTTGTGGGCCTTTAGCTGGGCCGGCCCATTATGGTCTGCAAAATCTTGTGGGCCTTTAGCTGGGCCGGCCCATTATGGCCCGCTAAGTCTTGTGGGCCTTTAGTTGGGCCAGCCCATTTAATCTTTATGGGCCACTTTTGGGCCGGTCCACGTGTCAACGTATCATAGGCGCATCTCGCCCGTTGGATGAGTGACACCTGTGGCAACACGGAGCTGACATGTGGTTCCGTCAGCCAATGAGAATTTTACACGTGGAAAATCGGCATTGGTCGTGGCTGTTAGCGGGTTATCGGATCCAAAACTGGACCCAATAGCTTAACAGCGTCCCTTTACGGTGGATGCCATGTGTCGGTCACCCTTGACGAAAGCACTTCTATGACGCGCGATTTATCGTCATGGAACACTTCTACGACAGCACAGGTATGACTATCTTGATTCGTCATAAATTTGTCATGGATGTACATGCATGACAGAAAACGTGACCTACTGTGACAAACACGTATCATCACGGAAGTGTATTTTTTTGTAGTGTCCATCTACGGCGCCATCATGTGTTGTAGCAACCGGGTTGAAAAGAAAAGGGGTAGCAAAGCAACTGTGAGTACTCATCGAAAGTACTCGCAAGACTTACATCAGATCTACACTACGTACGCATCGGTATTAATAAAAAAGGGTAGTATTTGTGGATTAAACTGCAGAATGCCAGAATAAGGGGGAGAAGCTAATCCTATCGAAGACTACGTCTTTCGGAAACCACCATATTGAAGCAGTAGGAGTGAGTAGCTGGAATGCTAACAAGTATCATTGTATAGCAATAATCCTACCCTGAGATCCTCTCCTCGTCTTCCTATGAAAGAGCAATCACTTGGCTGTATCTGTGACTTATCTGGTGTGTTTTATCAAGTATCCGGCTTTAATTGTAAGAGGTCGGAATACAACTACAAGTTGTCCTGTTACCGTGGACACGGCTATCCGAATAGTTTACTTCCCTGCAGGGGTGCACCACGTTACCCGATATGCTCAATCACCTCTGGTGGGACACACTTTTCTTGGTAATGACCGGCCTCGGAAGATCAACACGTCGTAGTCCTAACTAGCCTCTTCAGAGAGGTCGGCATGTCGGTCTACATCCTAAGTGCTCAGGGGTCTTGGGCCCATCGCCCTTTGCACTCCTGCATGTTGCGTGGGCGGCTGGGCCTCGTCCTGGCTACCTCTTTATACAAAGCAGGTAATTACGCGGACCACCCGGACGCGTGCCGCTCGTTTGTGACATCTGAAAAGCTTTCGGGAGAAGAAGAGGAGGAAGAGACAGTAAACATAAAGCACGCAGATGCAACACAAATGTATGAAAAGTCGGTAGGCTATGCTAAGGGTGACCTAACACAGTACTAAGTGTTATAGGTGGAGCGGGAAAATACTCGGGAATATTTTCCCGGCTCTAGGAATTTATCGGTCAGACGATCTGGAGGGTAAGGTTCCATATTCATCATGCTAGAGGCATGTGAAAGATGAGTGGATAGCATATTCAGATTCATCACTTTTTTGAGCAATTTTTGTTGTGAAATGTAGTAATTAAAAAATATTCCTACGATCACGCAAGATATATCTAGGAGAACCATAGCAACGAGCGGGGAGCGTGTGTCCACGTACCCTCATAGACCAAAAGCGGAAGTGTTTAGTAACGCGGTTGATGTAGTCGAACGTCTTCGCGATCCAACCGATCCAAGTACCGAACGTACGGCACCTCTGTGTTCAGCACACGTTTAGCACGAAGACGTCCCTCGAGCTCTTGATCCAGTGGAGGGTCAAGGGAGAGTTTCGTCAGCACTACGACAATATGACTGAGGCGGTAAACTGTGGAGGGGGGCACGGCACATGGCTAAGAAACAACTGTTGTCCTTTGGGGTGCCCCCTGGCCACGTATATAAAGGAGGGGGGAGGAGGAGGCCAGCCCAAGGGGAGGCGCGCCAAGAGGGGAGAGTCCTACTAGGACTCCATTCCTAGTAGGATTCAGCCCACCCCCCTCCTTCCATCTAACGGAGAGGGGAAAGGGGAAAGGAGGGAGAGGGAGAAGGAAAGGGGGGCCACGCCCCCACCCCTTTTCAAATCGGATTGGGCTTGGGGGGCGCCACCTCTTGTGGCAGCCTCCCTCTCTCCACTATGGCCCGATAGGCCCATTAACTTTCCCGAGGGGTTCCTGTAACCTCCCGGTACTCCGAAAAATTCCCGATCTTCTTCGAAACCATTCCGGTGTCCATATATAACCTTCCAATATATCAATCTTTACCTCCTGGCCATTTCGAGAGTCCTCGTCATGTCCGTAATCTTATTCGAGACTCCGAATAAACATCGGTCACCAAAAACACATAACTCATAATAGAAAATCATCATCGAACGTTAAGTGTGCGGACCCTATGGGTTTGAGAACTATGTAGACATGACCGAGACACATCTCCGGTCAATAACAAATGGCGGAACCTGGATGCTCATATTGGCTCCTACATATTCTACGAAGATCTTTAGCGGTCAAACCGCATAACAACATATATCATTCCCTTTGTCATCGGTATGTTACTTGCCCGAGATTCGATCGTCGGTATCTTCATACCTAGTTCAATATCGTTACCAGCAAGTCTCTTTACTCGTTCTGTAATGCATCATCCCACAACTAACTCATTAGTCACATTACTTGCAAGGCTTATAGTGATGTGCATTACCGAGAGGGCCCAGAGATACCTCTCCGATACACGGAGTGACAAATCCTAATCTTGATCTATGCCAACCCAACAAACACCTTCGGAGACACCTGTAGAGCATATTTATAATCACCCAGTTCGTTGTGACGTTTGATAGCACACAAGGTGTTCCTCCGGTATTCGGGAGTTGCATAATCTCATAGTCAGAGGTATATGTATAAGTCATGAAGAAAGCAATAGAAATAAAACTTAACGATCATTATGCAAAGCTAACGGATGGGTCTTGTCCATCAAATCATTCTCTAATGATGTGATTCCGTTCATCAAATTACAACACATGTCTATGGTTAGGAAACTTAACCATCTTTGATTAACGAGCTAGTCTAGTAGAGGCATCCTAGGGACACTCTGTTTTGTCTATGTATTCACACATGTACTAAGTTTCCGGTTAATACAATTCTAGCATGGATAATAAACATTTATCATGATATAAGGAAATATAAATAACAACTTTATTACTGCCTCTAGGGCATATTTCCTTCAGTCTCCCACTTGCACTAGAGTCAATAATCTAGTTCACATCGCCATATGATTTAACACTAATAGTTCACATCTTTATGTGATTAACACGCATAGTTCACATCGCCATATGATCAAAACCTAAAGGGTTTACTAGAGTCAATAATCTAGTTCACATCGCTATGTGATTAACACCGAAAGAGTACTAAGGTGTGATCATGTTTTGCTTGTGAGGGAAATTTAGTCAACGGGTCTGCCTCATTCAGATCCGTATGTAGTTTGCAAATTTCTATGTCTACAATGCTCTACACAGAGCTACTCTAGCTAATTGCTCCGACTTTCAATATTTATCTAGATTGAGGCTTTAGAGTAATCCAGATCGGTGTCAAAGCTTGCATCGATGTAACTCATTACGACGAACTCTTTATTACCTTCATAACCGAGAAATATCTCCTTAGTCTTCTAAGGATAATTTTGACCGCTGTCTAGTGATCTACTACTGGATCACTATTGTACCCCTTTGCCAAACTCATGGCAAGGTACACAATAGGTCTGGTATACAGCATGGCATACTTTATAGAACCTATGGCTGAGGCATAGGGAATGACTTTCATTCTCTTTCTATCTTTTGCCGTGGTCGGGTTTTAAGTCTTACTCAACTTCATACCTTCCAACTCAGGCAAGAACTCCTTCTTTGACTGATCCATTTTGAACTCCTTCAAAAACTCATTGAAATTCTTATCAAACGTCTTGATCTATCTCTATAGATCTTGATGCCCAATATGTAAGCAGCTTCACCGAGGTCTTTCTTTGAAAAACGACTTTCAAACACTCCTTTATGCTTTCTAGAAAATTCTACATCATTTCCGATCAACAATATGTCATACACATATACTTATCAGAAAGGCTGTAGTGCTCCCACTCACTTTCTTGTAAATACATGCTTCACCACAAGTTTGTATAAAACCATATGCTTTGATCACCTTATCAAAGCGTATATTCCAACTCCGAGATGCTTGTGCCAGTCCATAGATGGATCGCTGGAGTTTGCACACTTTGTTCGCACCTTTAGGATCGACAAAACCTTTTGGTTGCATCATATACAACTCTTCTTTAAGAAATCTATTAAGGAATGTAGTTTTGACATCCATTTGCCAAGTTTCATAAAATGTGGCAATTGCTAACATGATTCGGACAGACTTAAGCATCGCTACGAGTGAGAAAATCCCATTGTAGTCAACACTTTGAACTTGTCAAAAATCTTTTTCGACAAGTGTAGCTTTGTAGATAGTAACACTACTATCAGCGTTCGTCTTCCTCTTGAAGATCCATTTATTCTCTATGGCTTGCCGATCATCGGGCAAGTCAACCAAAGTCCATACTTTGTTCTCATACATGGATCCTATCTCAGATTTCATGTCCTCAAGTCATCTTGCGGAATCTGGGCTCATCATCGCTTCCTCATAGTTTGTAGGTTCGTCATGGTCTAGTAACATGACTTCCAGAATAGGATTACCGTACCACTCTGGTGCGGAACGTGCTCTGGTTGTCCTACGAGGTTCGGTAGTAACTTGACCTGAAGTTTCATGATCATCATCATTAACTTCCTCACTAATTGGTGTAGGCATCACTCGAACTGATTTCTGTCATGTACTACTCTCCAATTCGGGAGAAGATACAATTACCTCAACAAGTTCTACTTTCCTCCCACTCACTTCTTTCGAGAGAAACTCCTTCTCTAGAAAGGATCCATTCTTAGCAACAAATATCTTGCCTTTGGATCTGTGATAGAACGTGTATCCAATAGTTTCTTTTGGGTATCCTATGAAGACGCACTTCTTAGATTTGGGTTCGAGCTTATCAGGCTGAAGCCTTTTGACATAAGTGTCGCAACCCTAAACTTTAAGAAACGACAGCTTAGGTTTCTTGCCAAACCACAGTTCATATGGTGTCGTCTCAATGGATTTAGATGGTGCCCTATTTAACGTGAATGCAGCCGTCTCTAAAGCATAACCCTAAAACGATAGTGGTAAATCGATAAGAGACATCATAGATCGCACCATATCTAATAAAGTACGGTTATGACGTTCGAACAGACCACTACGTTGTGGTGTTCTAGGTGGCGTGAGTTGTGAAACTATTCCACATTGTTTCAAATGAAGACCAAACTCATAACTAAAATATTCACCTCCACGATCAGATCGTAGAAACTTTATTTTCTTGTTACGATGATTTTCCACTTCACTATGAAATTCTTTGAACTTTTCAAATGTTTCAGACTTATGTTTCATCAAGTAGATATACCCATATCTGCTCAAATCATCTGTGAAGGTCAGAAAATAACGATACCCGCCGCGAGCCTCAACACTCATCGGACCGCATACATCAGTATGTATTATTTCCAACAAGTCTGTTGCTCGCTCCATTGTTCCGGAGAACAGAGTCTTAGTCATCTTGCCCATGAGGCATGGTTCGCAAGCATCAAGTGATTCCAAAAGCCCATCAGCATGGAGTTTCTTCATGCGCTTTACACCAATATGACCTAAACGGCAGTGCCATGAATAAGTTGCACTATCATTATTAACTTTGCATCTTTTGGCTTCAATATTATGAATATGTGTATCACTACAATCGAGATTCAATAAAAATAGAACACTCATCAAGGGTGCATGACCATAAAAGATATTACTCATATAAATAGAACAACCATTATTCTCTGATTTAAATGAATAACTGTCTCGCATTAAACAAGATCCAGATATAATGTTCATGCTCAACGCTGGCACCAAATAACAATTATTCAGGTCTAAAACTAATCCCGAAGGTAGATGTAGAGGTAGCGTTCTGACAGCGATCACACTGACTTTCAAACCATTTCCCACGCGCATCGTCACCTCGTCCTTAGCCAATCTTCGTTTAATCCATAGCCCCTGTTTTGATTTGCAAATATGAGCAACAGAACCAGTATCAAATACCCAGGTGCTACTACGAGCATTAGTAAGGTACACATCAATAACATGTATATAAAATATACCTTTCACTTTGCCATCCTTCTTATCCACCAAATACTTGGGGCAGTTCCGCTTCCAGTGACCAGTCCCTTTGCAGTAGAAGCACTCAGTTTCAGGCTTAGGTCCAGACTTGGGCTTCTTCACTTGAGCAGCAACTTGCTTGCCGTTCTTCTTGAAGTTCCCCTTTTTCCCTTTGCCCTTTTTCCTGAAACTAGTGGTCTTGTTAACCATCAACACTTGATGCTCCTTCTTGATTTCTACCTCCGCAGCCTTTAGCATCGCGAAGAGCTCGGGAATTGTCTCATCCATCCCTTGCATATTATAGTTCATCACGAAGCTTTTATAGCTTGGTGGCAGTGATTGAAGAACTCTGCCAATGACACTATCATCCGGAAGATTAACTCCCAATTGAGTCAAGTGGTTGTGGTACCTAGACATTCTGAGCATGTGTTCACTGACAGAACTATTCTCCTCCATCTTGCAGCTATAGAACTTATTGGAGACTTCATATCTCTCAATTTGGGCATTTGCTAGAAATATTAACTTCAACTCCTGGAACATCTCATATGCTCCATGACATTCAAAACATCTTTGAAGTCCCGATTCTAAGCCATAAGGCATGGCACACTGAACTATAGAGTAGTCATCAGCTTTGCTTTGCCAGACGTTCATAACATTCGGAGTTGCTCCTGCAGCGGGTCTTGCACCTAGCGGTGCTTCGACGATGTAATTCTTCTGTGCAGCAATGAGGATAATCCTTAGATCATGGACCAAGTCCGCATCATTGCTACTATCATCTTTCTACTTATTTTTCTCTAGGAACATATCAAAAATAAACAGGGAGCTACATCACGAGCTATTGATCTACAACATAATTTGCAAATACTATCAGGACTAAGTTCATGAATTAAAGTTCAATTAATCATATTACTTAAGAACTCCCACTTAGATAGACATCCCTCTAGTCATCTAAATGATCACGTGATCCATATCAACTAAACCATGTCCAATCATCACGTGAGATGGAGTAGTTTTCAATGGTGAACATCTCTATGTTGATCATATCTACTATATGATTCACATTCGAGCTTTCGATCTCAGTGTTCCGAGGCAATATCTGCATATGCTAGGCTCGTCAAGTTTAACCCGAGTATTCTACATGTGCAAAACTGGCTTGCACCCGTTGTATGTGAACGTAGAGCTTATCACACCCGATCATCACGTGGTGTCTCAGCACGACGAACTGTAGCAATGGTGCATACTCAGGGAGAACAGCTATACCTTGAAATTTAGTGAGGGATCATCTTATAATGCTACCACCGATACTAAGCAAAATAAGATGCATAAAGGATAAACATCACATGCAATCAAAATATGTGACATGATATGGCCATCATCATCTTGTGCCTTTGATCTCGATCTCCAAAGCACCGTCTTGATCTCCATCGTAACTAGCTTGATACCTTGATCTCCATTGTAGCATTGTTGTCGTCTCGCCAACTATTGCTTCTACGACTATCGCTACCGCTTAGTGATAAAGTAAAGCAATTACATGGCGAATGCATTTAATACAATAAAGCGACAACCATAAGGCTCCTGCCAGTTGCCGGTAACTTTTACAAAACATGATCATCTCATACAACAATTTATATCTCATCACGTCTTGACCATATCACATCACAACATGCCCTGCAAAAACAAGTTAGACGTCCTCTACTTTGTTGTTGCAAGTTTTACATGGCTACTATGGGCTTCTAGCAAGAACCGTTCTTACCTACGCATCAAAACCACAACGATTTTTCGTCAAGTGTGCTGTTTTAACCTTCAACAAGGACCGGCCATAGTCAAACCTGATTCAACTAAATTTGGAGAGACAAACATCCGCTAGCCACCTGTGTGCGAAGCACGTCGGTAGAACCTGTCTCATGAACGCGGTCATGTAATGTCGGTCCGGGCCGCTTCATCCAACAATACTGCCGAATCAAAGTAAGACGTTGATGGTAAGCAGTATGATTATTATCGCCCACAACTAATTGTGTTCTACTCGTGCATATATCATCTACGCATAGACCTGGCTCTGATACCACTGTTCGGAAATGTAGTAATTCAAAAAAATTCCTACGATCACGCAAGATATATATAGGAGAAGCATAGCAACGAGCGGGGAGAGTGTGTCCACGTACCCTCGTAGACCGAAAGCGGAACCGTTTAGTAGTGCGGTTGATGTAGTCGAACGTCTTCACGATCCAACCAATCCAAGTACCGAACATACGGCACCTCCGTGTTCAGCACACGTTCAGCACGATGACGTCCCTTGAGCTCTTGATCCACTAGAGGTTCGAGGGAGAGTTCTCTCAGTACGATGGCGTGGTGACGGTGTTGGTGATGTGATCCGCGCAGGGCTTCTCCTAAGCACTACGACAATATGACAGAGGTGGTAAACTATGGAGGGGCGCACCGCACACGGCTAAGAAACAACTGTTGTTCTTTGGGGTGCCCCCTGGCCACGCATATAAAGGAGGGGGGAGGAGGAGGCCGGCCCAAGGGGAGGCGCGCCAAGAGGGGAGAGTCCTACTAGGACTCGTTCCTAGTAGGATTCGCCCCCCCCTCCTTCCATCTAACGGAGAGGGGAAAGGGGAAAGGAGGGAGAGGGAGAAGGAAAGGGGGGCCGCTGTCGGTGTCAAAACCGGCGGATCTTGGGTAGGGGGTCCCGAACTGTGTGTCTAAGGCGGATGGTAACAAGAGGCGGGGGACACGATGTTTACCCAGGTTTGGGCCCTCTCGATGGAGGTAATACCCTACTTCCTGCTTGATTGATCTTGATGATATGAGTATTACAAGAGTTGATCTACCACGAGATCGTAGAGGCTAAACCCTAGAAGCTAGCCTATGGTATGATTGTTGTTGTCCTACGGACTAAACCCTCCGGTTTATATAGACACCGGAGGGGGCTAGGGTTACACAGAGTCGGTTACAAGGGAGGAGATCTACATATCTGTATTGCCAAGCTTGCCTTCCACGCCAAGGAGAGTCCCATCCGGACACGGGACGAAGTCTTCAATCTTGTATCTTCATAGTCCAACAGTCCGGCTAAAGTATATAGTTCGGCTGTCCGAGGACCCCCTAATCCAGGACTCCCTCAGTAGCCCCCGAACCAGGCTTCAATGGCGATGAGTCCGGCGCGCAGATTGTCTTCGGCATTGCAAGGCGGGTTCTTCTCCAAATTCTGAGTACCTGTCGAGTAGTGTCCGGCTTCCCATAAATGTTGCACTCCTTGGCTTTCGCGCCTAATAATGGCTATCTTCCACATGTCAAGCGAATGCGAGAAGCCAGGGCATTTTTACATTTGCCACCCTAGCCATGTGAGTAAATCGTCTATTAAAGAGACGGGGATTCTCAGATCCAGATCACACCGTCCTCCCACAGTGAGTATCCATCAGAGCGCGCCCAGAAAAAATCCATTCCAACATGGCCGGCCATCGCAGCTCCTCCTCTCGCTCTGGTTGCCCTAAGCCCGGCAATTGGAAGAAGTGTTCTGTCCCCCATAGCCAATTAGTAGAGTTACAGACCCAGGGATTTCTCCCTCCAGCGTATATGGTCCCCGTTCGAGCCAGGCTCGCCACCTACAATGGCGGGGAGCAAGCGGAGAGCTTTCCTAACCCATCCATGGGGGAGCAGGTATGCCTTGTCCCTTACTTATTAAGAGGGCTTGGATTTCCAATTCATCCGTTACTCCGCGGGCTCCTGGAGTTCTACGGCCTCCAGCTGCATAATTTTACTCCCGCCTCCATATTACACATTGCTGGCTATGTCGCCCTTTGCGAGCTGTTTCTGGGCTGTGAGGCTTATTTCGAGCTATGGAAGAGGCTATTCTGCCTCGTACCCCATACACAGGAGGGGTCAATATACCAAGTGGGCGGAGTCAAAATATGGCGCATCGCCGGGACCGGATATCTGTCCGGTACTCCGAAGAAGACATCCGAAGATTGGCCTTCGGAGTGGTTTTATATGGAGGACGTCCCCCTTCCGGACCCTATTCGGATGGGCCTTCCTGAGTTTAATAATGCTCCCTTGAAGAAATGCCACAGCTGGCGCGCTCGGAGCCCTCAGGAGGAAGATAACGGGGAAGTCCTTTATCTGATGGGCGGGATACAAACGCTGGCCAAATCAGGATTGACAATAGTCGAGGTTATGTCAATATGTATAATGCGGGGGGTGCAGCCACTTCAATATCGGGGACAACCCATGTGGCACTTCAATGGAGAAGACGATGCCACCCGCTGCGGTCGTAAAAGTCCGGACACCGTCGCTGCTCTAGCGAAAATACTGTCCGATTTATACAAAGGAGAGGAAGAGGAGTTCAGCCGTATCAAGCCACGGGATGGATTCTCCATGTACAACCCCCCAAACTGGGTGAGCTGCTACTTTTTACTCTAGACCTTCCCGCGTTATTTGTCATAAATATTTACCTTGCTATTTCATAGCAGGAGCTGCGAAAAGCTGTGAGGGAGGTCCACAGCCCGCCTCCACAACCAGAGGAACCTGACTGGGCCCTTGACCCCGGACTCGAATAAGATCCGGACACATTTGTGGAGCTGATTGACAGGACGTTCTATCAACTGAGCTGCGATGATGCAATGGTGGCCATCATAGCCGATTATGCTAGACTACTCCCTGCATCGCATGTAAGTAAAACCGGAGTCCCAACTTCCGAGAAGGATCCCTTTTTCTGCACTTCACCTACCACACACATATGGTGTCTTACAGGGAAGGCCCTCGAGACGCCATGCCGAACCCGTAGTGACTCACCAACAAGGGGCACCGAAGCCGGGTAGGCTTAAAAGGAAGGCGGTCAGGACTGAGACGTCGTCGCAGAGGTATGAAACAGAACTCTCCTCCGTGATTATCGTCTTTTAAAACATAATAACGCCCATGTTTCCTAGTAGGAAAAACGCTCGCCGGACTATATCTAGAGAGGTTGCCGGTCACGCCTCCACCACTCGGGCTCCAGAGCCGGACATAGAGGCAGACGCTAACATGGGGCGAACACCGGATGTTCCTCCTACAGAGGATGCGGATAGGCTATCCGCTACAAATTCCGAAGTGGAGAGGGCCATGAATCACAGGCGTCGCCGGGCCGTACTCCGTGACGCTTGTTTCTCCCAAGAGGCGTTCGATGCCTTCAACTCAGGAGACGCGTACATCCGAGCTGCTTAAAATGGTCTTGCCAGAGCCACGGACCAGTATGTAAAGGATATACGGGTAGTGTCGTGGAATTAACACGTCAGATGTCCTAGGTGTAAGGACTTAGTCGTGAGGCCAGCGCATCTATGTAGTAGTTGAGAGGGGTTGATTGGGATGAGAGACGCAGGGTGGTCCAACGCATGAGACAAGGGTTTAGACAGCTTCGGGCCCCGGGAAACATCATCCGGTAACAACCCTACATGCTGTTTGAGGCTAGGTCTCATTATGATCACGGGAGAGTCGCCGGCTCCGGCTCTCGGTGTTTAGCCCTAGAGATTATTTCTTGTTTCCCGTCCCTCTTCGGGGAGCCCTGCCCCTCCTTATATAAGTTAGAGGGGCGGGTTACATGTGGAGTCCTAGTAGGACTAGGACTAGTCTATCTTCTCTTACAAGTTAATTACAAGTCCGGGTCTTGCTTCCTTGTAAAGGAAATATTCGTCATCCCTTTCCTTTTAATCCGGCCCATCATAACGTGAGCCGGCCTTCTGGGCTTTAGGCCTTGTTGTCCATCTGACCCGCCCGCCGGGTTACTAATGAGTCGCCAAGATCGGCCAGGTTATCTGTGAATCACCAAGCTCCGGGCGGGTTACTAGTGAGCCGCCAATTCCGGCCGGGTCATACCGCGGGGTATATCCCCGACATTAGCCCCTAGTTTAATTTGGATTTATCCATGTTAAACTGATCCTGTAAAATAAACACAAGAACAAACTTGATAGGTTGTGCTCCGGGTTAAATTTTTGTAAGCCGGCACCTGATCATCTTTAAATCCTTGTCATTTCCTTCTTGATACATGCCCATGAACTCATCGCAAATCTCCTTTAGTAGATATGTTCAAACTTTGTGAATGCAAAAAATCCAGATACTTCTTTTAAGAAATCCTGGTCAATAGGCCAGCTTCAGAGTCAATTTGCTCGCATTGGTCTCTTGTAGAGAAATATTGTAAGAAATAATCCACTTGAATCGGCTTTCAATGCTCTGACTTGACAAAAATATTGGTCTGCAAATATTCAACTTATATTCATCCGGCTTAAAGATATAAAACTTGCCGGTTTATGAGTACCAAAATTGCCGGGTTATAAATAGATGATGCCAAGTCATAATTGTCGCCGACGCCGGTTTATGATTTTTTGCAGACACCAGGTCAATCTGACTTACTCAAAACTGAGAATTTGAAGATATTTCTCCCTTATATCCATATTACCTGTAGCCCCCAAGGGCCGGTTTAATCAGCATGAATAAGCCGGGACTTATCACCATGGCTTTAAATAAAATCCAGTTGTGTAGCCCCATGAGTCGGCTATAGTCATAGTAGTGTAGCTGGGTCATCCTAGAATTGTCTTGAATTGTTTGACAGGAGCAATTGGCAGTCCCCAAGGGCCGGCTCATTACGATGTGATGAGTCGGGTCTTCAATGAGGTGAGCAAAAATTGGCTTTGCATTAGCCCCCAAGTGCCATGGTGCATGCTGGCAGTGACATGGGACTTGCATATTTGATGTAATCTCAATTTGAATAATGTAGCCCCCAAGTGCCGGGTTGTAAGCCTGCAGCGTCTCGGGACTATTCTTTCCATTGTAGAATAAAAAATAATAGCCATTGCGCCAAAGCGACTTTGAATAGCTCATCAGCTGATAAGTTAATCCGGAGCTTAAATACTCGGCGGCTCTTGGCCGATGGCGATTTAATACGCCTCCATTGTAAGCCGGAATTTGTACAACCCGGTGGCTTATAGCCTTTGAGAAAATCAAGAATTGATAACCCTTTTGAGACACCAATTTCAATCTGGGATATTGAATTTTCACTGCCGGTTTATGTGACCTGTGCAGTAAGGGTGACAACCCTATCTTTGATACGTGCATGATTCCAATGGCGCAATTCAAAACATGCCGGCGGCTTAAAGTCCATAGCCAGGGCCAGTTTAAACATAACCATGTATAAACAATATCATACCTGTGATATTGAATTGTACTGCCGGCTTATGATACCTGTGCAGCAAGTGTGATAACCCAATCCTTAGAAGCCAATGCTTCCACATAGATGATGATTGTCATAAGCCGGCGACTTATCATCGAAAATCAAGCCGGGTTTAAATAGAAACCACTCATATACACTTTAGATGTGTTCAAAAGAGCTTTCAAATAAAATCCCAAAAATTATTTGCAAAATGAGACTTCAAAATTTTTGAGGCTTCTGATTCGAATACAATCAGAAAACCGTCCCAAAGGGGTTAAGCTAAGATTCGAATACGATCATATAGCCCCCAGTGGCTTTGGCGCTGCCGATCAAGAGGGTACCGACAGCTATGTTCTCTTTGGTTCGAATACGACCTATGTTTGAACAGGAAGCCCCCAAATGACCTTGAGAGTTGTTTAACGACGCTGATTCGAATACGATCCACGTCGGTTCCCAAAGGGGGTTGAGCTATGGTTCAAATATGACCAAGAAACTCCCCAATGAGCTTGGCAGTGTGCCGATCAAAAGGGTATCGACAGCTATGTTCTCTTTGGTTCGAATACGACCTATGTTTGAACAGGAAGCCCCCTAGTGATCATGAGAATAGTTAACGACTCCGATTCGAATACGATCAGGGTCACACCAAAAGGGTTAAGCTAAATTCGAATACGAACAGCTCCCGATGGTCATTAAAGCAGGGTACCTTGAGTCGGACGTTTGAACCGGATTTGAGAGCTTCAAAACCTTGCGGGAGAAAGATATCTCTTGAACCGGATTTTAAACCGGAATCTTTATTTGAACCGGCAATATTCTGACGGCCTTTAAAGTTTCATCAATATGGTAGCAGCCTCCGGAACCGGGTTATCATTCCCTCCAACGACCAGGGGTTCCCGAGTCATGTCACTGTAGCCCCCGAGTCTCAAGATGACTCGAGGAGTTGGCTTGAGATTCTCCATATTTAACCGTGATATAAACCGGCATAACTTGTATGTCATTGGTGTTGATAACACGATGTGTATCCACAGAAGGTTGAGGTGACTGCGGCGGGTTATAAATGATCCCTTATGAGCCGTGTCAGCAACTCGGCCAATGGTTCCTTCCAACTGGTTGTTTGAAGCTTAACCAAACTGTAGTGATGGCGACTTGTGCGCATGTCCATTGAGCTGTCCAGGTGCAGACGGCGGCTGATAACATATGATAATTTGCCTCCAATTTGTTGGAAGAAAACCGGGCTTCCCAAGTAGTGACCTGCTCATACTCAATACACAGCTCATGCAGATAAGTGCTGCTCGGTGTGTTGATGTAGACCAGGCCGCGAGAGGCGGACGGAAAAGATGACCTCAGCATCAGAGGCGGCCCAGACAGACGAACCGTCCGCGGTGTTATAAACCGGCGCAGTCGGGCGAGTTAACCACACCGTTTTGATGTAGTGAACAATTGTCCTGCATCAACAATATTGCAGACCTAGACAAAGATAAACTTCTCTTTGACAAAATAATATGTACCAATAAAATATATTTTAGATGGATATCACCTGATGTGCCAGGACGGAAATAATCTGCCATGAAATTGATGATCGCTAGGTGAAGTTGAAGTCGCTCACGGGTGAACCGGCCACGGCGTGGTAAACCGAAGTGGACGGGTGAATCGGTCGTGACTTTTGTAAGCCGGCGCGGACAGCGAGTCGGCCACGGCGTTGTAAGCTGGTGCAGACACGTGAACCGGCCACGAGGGCGGACGGGTGAGTCGTCCCTGACATTTGTAAGCCGGCGCGGACACGTGAACCGGCCGCAAGGGCGGACGGGTGAGTCCTCCGTGGCGTTGTAAGATGGTGCGGACGGGCGAGTCGGCCGGCGCGTTTGATGTAAACCGGACCGCGATACGTGTGTCCGTGAAGCTGCGCGGCACAACCGAACATGCCTCCGTATCCATGGTATAACATTACTTTCGTCACAAATAACTATCCTGCATAAACATTGCAAGACAGAATAACTGTACAAAAACATATTATTGTACACAGATGAAATAGATAGGACAGGATCACCTGATATATTTTTCGAAGGTAGTAACTGTTAACCGAGTGAAAGCCTTCACGTCCAATCAACTAACCACTTATCCATCAAATTTTGAAATGGGTCGTTCCCATCAATCTGTAGCACACTTAGCTCAGACCGTGAATCCTTTAGCTTGTTTCTTTGTGTGAGAGCTTGCTCCCTCTCACTTTTGGCATGATTTGCTTTCTGATATGGCACGCATACACACACAGCTTATTATTGGCATCCCCACCTCCAACCTAGTATTTTAATCACCAGGCCTCCTGCCACTTGAACCCGTTACCTCCACAGAATAACACAACACAGATCGGTGGGGCAACAATCAGAAGACGGGTCACATTGGCCGAGCCCGTAGTAGAAAAGGTGAACCGGCGGAAGTCAGAACTGTTCACTGGCGACTCGCGGCAGCTCAAGACGGTTCGCAGACATGGAGATTTGAAGATGGTAGCTCGGGGGTGCCGGTTCAAAGCAATGAGGCTGTGTCGAATTGATCCGGCGCCGGTTCAACACCAGGACTGCGTCTCCACGCACACGGAGGCGAGTCAAAGCAGGAGCAATAACAGGTTGCTGCTGCGGCGAAGGCAGCAGATGTGGCTCGGATGGCCAGGGAGTCGACGGTCCGTCGGCGGCGACCCAACCACGGCAGGGATGGTGACAACCCGGGCGGCGGCAGCGGGTTATGGCAGCGGAAAGGTATGGCAGCTTAATGCGCCAAAGTGGATATGGCAGCGCCGGTTCTGCAGCGGCAATAACCCGGCGCCGGTCTTCAGCAGCAGAGGAGGCCGAGGAAGGCCCGGCGCGTCTAAAGAAGTGGCGAGTTATGGCAGACAGCTCAGAGGAGGCTCCATCCTCTCCCGGTGCTCCACCATGGAGAAGACACCCATCTCCTGCACCTCCGTCCTGGCGGTTTGAAGATGAGCGCGAGGCCGGGAAGCTGAGCACGCGAAGCCGGGGCGGTCTCAGAGGCACTCGGCCACGACCCGCGACAACCCAGAGGAAGCGATCCGGCCAGGCTGGAGTACGGTTTAGGCTGGGCTGGTCTGTTGAGGCCGAGGGCGGCTCGGAGCGAAGTTGCGGAGTCGTGGGTGACTTGGAGTATCGGGCCGGCTCCTTGGCGAATTGGTGGCATCAGCAGTAGCGAAAAGCAGGGACGGTCTTGAGGCGAGCCATGGCAGCGGCTGCATGTACTCAAGGCTGGGACAGCGGAGGTAAACCGGTGAGACAGGCCAATAGGCTTAGGCAAGCGATGACAGTAGAGGCGGGGGTGGTTTGACGAGGGCAGCTCGAAGCAGCCGGCCGGCGAGGCGCGACTGAACCAACGGCGGATCGGAGAGGCGCGGCTGCGGGTCGGCGATGGCGACTCCGAGGAAGCGAGGCGCGACTGAACCGGCAGCGGGTTGGAGAGGCGCGGCTGCGGGTCGGCGATGGCGAATCGCAGGAGGAGTCCGAGCCAGTATCCTCCGCTGAACGTTTGAACATCAGTGATTGCATCAAGCCGGCCGGTTCACAGCAACTTTGAACATCGGTGGTTTAAGATGATTTGTTCTGACCAACATGGAAATAGCAGCAGCCGGCCGGCAACGACGGTTCAGCCGACGCGAGGGCATGAGCAGCAGAGGCCTGGGTCTTCGGTCAAGTCTGTTTCCGGGCCGCATGTTTTTTTTCGAATCCACGTCCGGCTCTTCATGATCCGGATGATCGCGAACTTCTCGAACCCTAGGAGAGATCCCTCCAAGAACTCATCACCACCGTGCGCCACCGCCCCACGGTGGGCGCCAACTGCCCCCCACGGTGGGCGCCAACTGTCGTGGAATTAACACGTCAGATGTCCTAGGTGTAAGGACTTAGTCGTGAGGCCAGCGCATCTATGTAGTAGCTTGAGAGGGGTTGATTGGGATGAGAGACGCAGGGCGGTCCAACGCACGAGACAAGGGTTTAGACAGCTTCGGGCCCCGGGAAACATCATCCGGTAACAACCCTACATGCTGTTTGAGGCTAGGTCTCATTATGATCACGGGAGAGTCGCCGGCTCCGGCTCTTGGTGTTTAGCCCTAGAGATAATTTCTTGTTTCCCGTCCCTCTTCGGGGAGCCCTGCCCCTCCTTATATAAGTTAGAGGGGCGGGTTACATGTGGAGTCCTGGTAGGACTAGGACTAGTCTATCTTCTCTTACAAGTTAATTACAAGTCCGGGTCTTGCTTCCTCGTAAAGGAAATATTCGTCATCCCTTTCCTTTTAATCCGGCCCATCATAACGTGAGCCGGCCTTCTCGGCTTTAGGCCTTGTTGTCCATCTGACCCGCCCGCCGGGTTACTAATGAGTCGCCAAGATCGGCCAGGTTATCTGTGAATCACCAAGCTCCGGGCGGGTTACTAGTGAGCCGCCAATTCCGGCCGGGTCATACCGCGGGGTATATCCCCGACAGGTAGGGAAATCTAATAATTATGTATATCAGTAGCCCCTGAGACTTGAAACAGTTGGCACAACTGATTTAAGGATCATTGTTTGCATAGGTTCTTACTGAGAAGAATACCCAGTTGTCTCTAGAGCTGGAGGAGTGCAAAGCCCAGCTTCAGGCCGCAATTGCCGCAGTAAAGGAGTCCGAGAAGGCCCCATCTGGCAACATTTATTTCTATTGCAAAGAATGACAGGTACCAGGTAGTATGCGGCATGCATGCAAATCTAATAATTGATTCTGCAGATGACTCCGGAGTGAATCCGGAGGTCGTGATAGGGGATGAGCCGCATGCTCAACGACAGCTAAAGGCTGGCGAGCGCGTGCTTACACGGGTTAGGCGGGAGAAAAACGATCTCCAAGACACCGATATCCAGCTGGGCGTGGAACTGAAAGATGTTCGAGCCCAGCTTGTTGACTTCGTAAAGGAGAATAAGAGGCTTCGACACGGCATTTTTAGTAAGTGCTTGAACGAACTTTTAAAGAGTTCGGCGAAGAAACCAGCCAAAAAAGTTATGTCTGCAGGTATGCTGACGGGTCGTCCCACGGAGGAGATGCCCGGGTCTGCGGGTGATCTTCTGCCAGAGCTCTCACAACTGCACGAACAAGTTCGGCAGGTGATGCAGGGCATTGCCCAAGCGTTGTGGCCATCCGCCTCCCCGCCAGGAGGCATGGGTGAGCTTATAGAAAAGCTCAAGGGAGCGCGGCGGCGCTTCCGATTATGGAAGATATTAGCCTGCCGACAAGGTGCGAGGGAAGCCTGGGCCATGGTGAAGACGCGATATACCAAGGCTGACCCGAACCACATGGCCGAGGTCGGACCTGTGGGGCCTGATGGGAAAGAGATCCCCATCAGTTTGGTGTATGACCAAGTAGAATTAGCCGCAAAGTATTCCTGTCACGCCCAATATGCGACCCTATCCGAGAGGAACTCGAAGGTCCCATCAAGGATAGACCCGCGTGGGCCGAAGAAAAGGCCGCATTGGTGAACCGGGCTGAACAGGCGGAGAAGGCTCTCTCCGAAAAGACCGCCGAGCTCTCCGGCCTAAAGCGCCAAGTGTCCCAGATGGTGGCCGCAATCTTCGGTAAGTCGTCGCGCCGGCTTTCATCAAGTTTAGAATGTTTATATCTCATAATTTCATCCTTGTCGGAGGCTTATCTGACTCTGTTAAACAGGTCCCAGAAGTGCTAACCTCAACCAGAGCGTGGTAACCAAGCTGAAGGCCGTGTATACCCTGGTGGAGCAGCTCTACACCGGGTCACAACGTGCCTTAGCTGTGGTGGCCCTATCCAACGAGGTGCTGACTCACCTGGCAGAAGTCCTTCGCCGGCTCGCTGTACTGCCTCAACGGATCCAAGAGCTGCGACGGGCCTCTGCAAGAGCCGGAGCGATCGCCGCGCTGAGCCGGGCCAAGGCATTCCTGCCGGAGTTAGACCCGGCGGACATCGCCCTTGGCTATCCAAGCCTGAAGGAAGACGGCTCAGCTTTCGATCAGAAGGACTTCGCAGCTTGCGTGAAGGCCGTACGCCTGGTGGCCACCCTTATCGGGAACGACACAGATCTGACCAAGTACCAGCCGGGTTACAATGCGGAGAATCCGAGGATTCCAACCCCTCGCTATGAAGCCCTCAACTTGATCCCGCCGGCTCGTAAGCACACGTTCGCCCCGGAGATTGACCCGGCCGGGTTAATTGACGAGGAAGCCCAATTCAAAGCTCTCAGCGACATCGACTGGAAGTCATCAACTTTCCAGGTCTTGGGATCAGCCGGAGGAGAAGACAGGAACGAGCCGGAGACTTCAACTCAGCAAGCGTCGTAACTCGGCTGGCGGTTTACCAAATAATGCCTCACCCTTTTGGACTCAACGAGTCTTGTAATAGAGTAGGACCAACACTTTATTTTTGCCGTGTCACCGTGCACGCCTTGAATGCTGAAGTCTTTTGAAGTTCTCTTTGATGTTTCTCCGGGTCATAATCAATCCTTTGTTTTTCTTAACCTTAAAAGAGGTGCCCTTAATTATCCTGCATAGAAGGGCAAATAACAAGTCTCGAGGCGGCTTACCGCCCTGAGAATCATAAGTTTTAGATAACCCGGAACATGAATCAAAAAGGACTTGTCTTCAATAATATCCTGAATACAGCCGTAAGAACATACTTAACAGCCTGCAAGCATACGTCCGGGTTAGATAACCCGGATAAGAAGGTTGGTACCGCAACTCCAGTTTACCTGTCTTATAACACCCATTGCATTCAGCAATACTGTAAACCCAAGTTAAGCCGGCAAAGTGAGACCCGGCCGTACACACTTGGAATAATCAGATAAAACTGACTATAAACTGGAAGAACTTAGGGGCTTCCGGTTCGAATACGACCAGAGACACGGCCCAAAGGGGTTATGCTAAGATTCGAATAAGATCATATAGCCCCCAGTGGGTGTGGCGATGCCAATCAAGAGGGTATCGACAGCTATGTTCTCTTTGGTTCGAATACGACCCATGTTTGAACAGGAAGCCCCCAAGTGATTTTAAGAATTGTTTAACGACGCTGATTCGAATACGATCCACGTCGGCTCCCAAAGGGGTGAAACCATGATTCAAATATGATCAAGGAAAAACTCCCCAATGAGCTCGGCACTTTGCCAATCAAATGGGTATCGACAGCTGTGTTCTCTTTGGTTCGAATACGACCCATGTTTGAACAGGAAGCCCCCAAGTGACCTTGTTGCTTATGGCTAGATTCGAATACGATCATAAGCCGGATCCTCCTTCAAGTCATCATGTAATCTTGCAATGAAAACAACACGTGCATATTTGGAGGAGAAAAAAGGACAGAGGTCCTGCTTTATTGCTTATCATAATATATACATGGCTGAGAGAAATATGTACATCACGAGAGCTGGTGACTCAAGTGTAGTAAGGCCGAAGCTGAGCTATGTTCCACGGCCAACGGGTCTCTTCCTCCGACTTACGTGAATCTTTATGCTCCCGAATGTCAATGAGGTAATATGACCCGTTATGCAAGTTCTTGCTGACCACAAAGGGTCCTTCCCAAGGCGGGGAGAGCTTGTGCGCATCTGTTTGATCCTGGATGAGCCGGAGCACGAGATCGCCTTCCTGGAAGACCCGGGTTTTAACCCGGCGACTATGATAGCGGCGCAGGTCTTGTTGGTAAATTGCTGAACGGGCTGCTGCCACATCACGCTGTTCATCCAACAAGTCAAGAGCATCCTGGCGCGCCTGTTCATTATCCGCCTCAACGTAAGCCGCCACTCGAGGTGAGTCATGACGGATGTCACTGGGGAGTACTGCTTCTGCCCCATAAACCATGAAGAAAGGCGTAAAACCTGTAGACCTGTTAGGAGTAGTGTTGATGCTCCATAACACGGAGGGCAACTCCTCCACCCAACAACCCAGCGTCCGTTGCAAAGGGACCAAAAGCCGGGGCTTGATACCCTTCAGAATCTCCTGATTAGCTCTCTCAGCTTGACCATTGGATTGAGGATGAGCAACTGAGGAGACATCAAGTCGGATATGCTCTCGTTGACAAAACTCTTCCATGGCGCCTTTGGATAGATTGGTGCCATTGTCAGTTATAATGCTGTGCGGAAAGCCAAAGCGGAAAATCACCTTCTTCATAAATTGAACCGCCGTGGCCGCATCGCACTTGCTAACTGGCTCAGCTTCCACCCACTTGGTAATTTTTTCAACCGCCACCAATAGGTGGGTCTTCTTATCTTTGGACCTTTTGAAAGGTCCAACCATATCAAGCCCCCAGACCGCAAAGGGCCAAGTGATTGGGATCATCCTCAGCTCTTGAGCCGGTACGTGAGCCCGTCGTGAGAACCTCTGGCAACCATCACATTTACTGACCAAGTCCTCTGCATCAGCATGAGCCGTCAGCCAATAAAAACGATGGCGAAAAGCCTTGGCCACAAGAGACTTTGAGTCGGCGTGATGGCCACAATCCCCTTCGTGAATCTCACGAAAGATCTCTTGACCTTCCTCAGGGGAGACACAACACTGAAATGCTCCTGTAACACTGCGATGATGCAACTCGCCATTGATAACAATCATTGACTTAGCCCGCCGGGTTATTTGTCTGGCCAAAGTTTCATCCTCAGGCAACTCGCCCCGGGTCATGTAAGCCAGATATGGCATTGTCCAGTCTGGTATGATATGGAGAGCCGCCACCAGTCGTGCCTCCGGGTCAGGGACAGCCAAATCTTCCTCTGTAGGCAACTTAACAGAAGGGCTATACAGGACGTCCAGGAAAATGTTAGGCGGCACCGGCTTTCGCTGAGAGCCTAGCCGGCTTAGAGCATCAGCCGCCTCGTTCTTCCTGCGATCAATGTGCTCTACTTGGTAGCCCTGAAAGTGCCCAGCAATGGCATCAACTTCGCGGCGATAAGCCGCCATGAGAGGGTCCTTAGAGTCCCACTTGTCTGATACTTGTTGAGCCACCAAGTCTGAGTCACCGAAACACCTTACCCGGCTCAAGCTCATCTCCTTAGCCATCCGAAGACCGTGGAGCAAAGCCTCGTACTCAGCCGCATTGTTAGTGCAAGGAAACATAAACTATAGCACATAAGGGAATTTGTCACCTTTAGGGGAAGCCAATACAACTCCAGACCCCGAGCCTTCCAACTGCCTGGACCCGTCGAAGTGAATAGTCCAATATGTGTTATCCGGCTTCTGCTCGGGCACCTGTGACTCTGTCCAATCATTGATGAAATCCACCAAGGCCTGAGATTTAACAGCAGTGCGTGGCACGTATTTGAGACCATGAGGTCCCAGTTCTATAGCCCACTTAGCAATTCTCCCTATGGCCTCTCTGTTTTGAATGATATCACCAAGAGGGGCAGAACTGACCACAGTTATGGGATGACCCTGGAAATAATGCTTAAGCTTCCGGCTTGCCATGAACACACCATAAACAAGCTTCTGCCAATGCGGATACCGCTGTTTGGACTCGATGAGCACTTCGCTGACATAATAAACCGGCCGCTGAACCGGATGCTCCTTACCCTCTTCCTTGCGCTCCACCACTATAGCCACACTGACGGCTCGTGTGTTCGCCGCCACGTATAATAATAAGGGCTCCTTATCAGCCGGAGCAGCAAGGACTGGAGGCTCTGCCAGCTGCTTCTTCAATTCCTCAAAGGCGGTATTAGCTGCATCATTCCAGACAAAGTTATCAGTTTTCTTCATCAACTGATATAAGGGCATGGCCTTCTCACCCAAACGGCTTATAAACCGGCTTAAAGCAGCGATGCGGCCCGCCAAGCGCTGAACGTCATTTATACACGCCGGCTTAGCCAGGGAGGTGATGGCCTTGATCTTCTCCGGGTTAGCCTCAATGCCTCTGTCAGAAACCAAGAAACCCAAGAGTTTGCCTGCAGGAACACCAAAGACACACTTGGCCGGGTTAAGCATCATCTTGTAGACCCGGAGATTATCAAAGGTTTCTCTCAAATCATCTATCAGGGTTTCCTATTTTATGGACTTAACCACAATATCGTCCACATAAGCATGAACATTACGTCCAATCTGTTTATGAAGACAGTTCTGCACGCAACGCTGATAAGTCGCCTGTGTACACTTGAGTCCAAAGGGCATAGATACATAGCAGAAGGCTCCAAAGGGAGTGATGAACGCCGTCTTCTCCTGGTCCTTAACCGCCATTTTAATCTGATGATATCCAGAATAAGCGTCCAGAAAACTTAAACGCGCACAACCGGCCGTAGCATCAATAATTTGATCAATACGGGGAAGGGCAAAAGGATCAGCCGGACATGCCTTATTTAAGTCCGTGTAGTCCACACACATCCGCCAAGTGCCGTTCTTCTTGAGTACGAGCACCGGGTTAGCTAACCATTCTGGGTGGAAAACTTCAACAATAAACCCGGCCGCCAAGAGCCGGGCCACCTCTTCACCAATAGCTTTCCGCCTCTCTTCATTAAACCGCCGAAGGAACTGCCTGACCGGCTTAAATTTCGGATCAACATTGAGAGTGTGCTCAGCGAGTTCTCTAGGTACACCTGGCATGTCAGAAGGTTTCCATGCGAAGATGTCCCTATTCCCACGGATGAACTCGATGAGCGCGCTTTCCTATTTTGGATCCAGATTGGCACTGATGCTAAACTGCTGAGATGAGTCACCTGGAACAAAATCAACAAGTTTAGTCTCATCAGCCGATTTAAATTTCATTGCCGGCTCTTGCTCTGTAGTTGGCTTTTTCAGAGAGGTCATATCTGTTGGGTCAACATTGTCTTTGTAAAACTTCAACTCCTCTGTTGCACAAACAGATTCTGCATAAGCCGCATCACCTTCCTCACACTCCAGAGCCACTTTCCGGCTGCCGTGAACCGTAATGGTCCCATTGTGACCCGGCATCTTGAGCTGTAAGTACACATAACACGGCCGTGCCATGAACTTGGCGTAAGCCGGCCGTCCAAATATAGCATGGTATGGACTTTATCTTGACCACCTCAAAGGTCAATTTTTCCACCCTGTAGTTGTTTTCATCTCCGAAGGCCACTTCCAATTTGATCTTGCCGATTGGATAAGCCGACTTACCAGGTACCACACCATGGAAGATAGTGTTTGACTGGCTGAGGTTCTTATCAACCAACCCCATACGGCGAAAAGTCTCATAATAGAGGATGTTGATGCTGCTGCCTCCATCCATGAGCACCTTTGTGAACTTATATCCTCCCACTTGAGGAGCCACCACTAAGGCCAAGTGGCCCGGGTTATCCACCCGGGGAGGGTAATCCTCCCTACTCCACACTATAGGCTGCTCAGACCACCGCAAGTAGCGTGGAACCGCCGGCTCAACGGCATTCACAGCCCTCTTATGAAGCTTCTGATCTCGCTTACACAGGCTGGTGGTAAACACATGGTACTGTCCACCGCTAAGCTGCTTTGGATTGGTCTGATAACCCCCTGCTGCTGTTGATGACCCTGGCCAGACTGTTGATTGAAGCCCCCTTGACCGTTCTGAGGATTAGAATTTGAGCCGCCGCCCGGGCCATGAAAACCGCCGGCGCCTGAGCCGCCGCCCGGGCCATTGTAATTCTTAAAGGCCTTCATGATTGCACAGTCCTTCCATAGATGAGTCGCTGGCTTCTCTCTAGAGCCATGCCTTGGACAAGGCTCATTCAACAGTTGCTCCAGCGTCGGGCCTGACCCGCCGCCTCGGGGAGGGGGCCTCCCTTTGCGTCGCTGGTTATTACCTTGTGAGCTGGCGTTGGCTACAAACTCTAAGCTGCCATCAGCCTTGCGCTTGCTTCCTCCTTGGTTCCCCGGGTTATGCTGAGGACCCTTGCCATTGCCGTTCTTCTTTCCCTTCCCTGTCCTTTCATCATCTGAAGGGGGATCCTTGGTACCATCAGAATCGGCGTACTTGACAAGAGCCGCCATTAGTGTACCCATATCATTGCAGTCGCGCTTAAGCCGCCCGAGTTTCATCTTCAGGGGCACAAAACGACAATTCTGCTCCAACATTAAGACTGCTGAGCCGGCATCCATCTTATCTGACGAATGTATGATCTCCTTGACCCGGCGAACCCAATGCGTCGTGGATTCACCCTCCTGCTGCTTACAGTTAGTCAAATCCACAATTGACATAGACTGCCTGCAGGTATCCTTAAAGTTTTGGATGAACCGGGCTTTCAGCTCAGCCCAAGACCCGATGGAGTTCGGTGGTAGCCCTTTCAACCAAGTGCGGGCAGTCCCATCCAACATCATGGTGAAGTACTTGGCCATTGCCGCCTCACTGACCTCCAGTAGTTCCATGGCCATCTCGTAACTCTCGATCCAGGCTGCGGGTTGTAAGTCAGCCGTGTAATTGGGCACCTTCCTAGGGCCTTTGAAGTCCTTGGGTAGACGTTCATTGCGGATAGCTGGCACCAAGCAAGGGACACCCCCAGTCCTGGTAGGGATGCCCACATCGACGGACGTCGTCGGATAAGCCGGGGGAGTCTGGTAAGCCGTCAACTGAGGCACCTGCTCCGCCTCTTGCCGTGCTCTATCTTGGTCTGCTGCGTGAAAGGCTCCATTATGAGCCGGGCCATGGCCAGGGGGCGGGTCATGGCGTCGGACGTTACTTGAGCCGGTCGCTGAGACCATGTGCCGGCTGTAACTCGGGCTCCGGCCTGGACGAGGGGTCGAGTGGATCCTGTCCCGGCTGTAGGAGTACGCCTCTTGCTGTGCCAGTGCTGTCTGAAGGAGTTCCCTGACCCGGCGGGTTTCGATAGCTGTCGGAGAGTCGCCGTCAACCGGGAGAGCCGCCAGCCGTGCTGCCGCAGCGACCATGTTCTCCAGTGGGTTATTATAATGACCCGGTGGTATTGGTACGTACTGAGGCGGGGCAGGGGGCATCTGGGGAGGCCCCATTATTTGTGGCTAAATAGGGGTCCCCGACCCGGGCACTATGACCCCTGGCGGGTTACTAGACCCTGCACCTGGCGTGTTGAAGAGGTTGCGTGGATCGTAAACCGGAGGGAGTCGAGATTGGGCCTTTTGATGCCTCCTTCTCAGGACCTCATTGGCCGCGTTTTGATCCATCGTGAACCGGAAGGACTGCGCTTGAATCAACTGGGTTTGGGCATCGAGAGCCGCCCGCTCCGTAGTCATCCTGATCCCTTCCGCTGCCAGATCCTCCTTACCCTTCACTAGATCCAACTTTAACTGTGCCACCTCCGCATCATGCTGAGCTTGATCCACCAGGTCAACCGTAGCGGTTAACAGGGCCGTCATCTTGTCCGTGAGATCCATTAGCACCTGAGCCAGCGAGGGCACCGGGTTTCCCGCTCCAGCAGCGGGGTTCTGAACAGGCTGCGCACCGGCCATAAAGATTCCAACCCGGCTTGGCGGCTCAAATAGGTCCGGAATACTGTCACCATCGGAACAACCCATGAGCCTGCCATCTTGAAGTTGATACAACGAGTTTGACACATCGGTGGCCGACTCGCCGTCAGAGCCGGCGGCCGTCTCATCACCAGATCCAGATCGATCAGAGAGTCCTCCATGGATACACCCCATGAAAGCCTGCCTTAAGGCAGGCCGGGCCCGGGCGGGTCGTGCACGCTGAGCCGTCTCGACAAGCTCGGCGCAGAGACCCGGCTCAGGGCCCGGCTCACCAATCTTGCCAATGAAAACATGAATTCCGCCGAAGGGGACCCGGTACCCGTACTCAATTGAGCCGGCGTCGGGGCCCCAGTTTGCATCGTCGATGTAGAGCTTGCCGCGACGACTCTTGGTCATCCGGCCCACAGCGTATCCCTTGAGCCCTTCGAAGCTGCCCTTCAAGAACTCAAATCCACCGTGCGCTGGCCCCACGGTGGGCGCCAACTGTCGTGGAATTGTCACGGCAGATGTCCTCGAGCTAGGACTTAATCGTGGAGCCATCGCAGCTAGGAAGCTTGAAGGGGTTAAGTGGGACAAGGAACACGAGGGTTTATACTGGTTCGGCCCCTTACGGTGAAGGTAAAAGCCTACGTCCAGTTTGAGGTGGTATTGATTAGGGTTTCGATGACCAGGGAGCTAACTGCTATGCCTGGCTTTCGATGAGATTGTTCTTGTCCCTAAACCGCTGCCGGGTCGTCCCTTTATATAGGGAGGCTGACGCCCAGCAGCTCTCAGAGTCCCGGCCGGCTCATAAGAGTGTCCGGCTCGGACTCTCAACTATTCTTGCCTCACACTACAAGTTCTACCATAATAATGATTGCAACTACGGGCTTTAAGCCATATCCGGGTCTTAAGCCCATCTCTGGCCCATCATCTTCAAGCTTGGCTCCGGGCTTCTGGTGATGACCATATGAGTAACCCGGCCCCTCCTGGCGGGTGACTCTAAGGTCTATATCCTCAACAGGGGGTATAGCGCAAAACTTGAGAAGTCTTCGTGAACCACCGGTAGGGCTGGAAAGAACGAATGAATTGATATGATAACAACAGAAAGAATCTTGAACGAGCCACCGTAGGAATTGAAACGTATGACGAAAAGAGAATGAATCACCGGAAAGAATTAGAAAAGCACGAAGATACTTGAGGGAATCTAGAGACAAGAGAACGAAGAGATCGCAAACTGATTAAAGAGCAAACCACCGGAAGAATATGGAGACGAACGAAAAGGCATGAATATAGAATAATCGGAGAATGGATTTGAAAACTTAGAACGAAGAAATATTCTGAAATGGAGGCCTCCGGATAATTGAGACGGAAAACAACTCCTGAGATACTCCGGATGGGTGAAAATAATTGCACGACTTGTAACAATTTGATAGGATGACCATCGAGCTAGCACCGCAAATTTCCGAGAGAACGGGCAAGATTTAAAAGAAACTCTTCTTCGGTCCTCAAATGTTGAGAATGACGACGAGAAACCACACCAAAATTGATGAGATACTCCGGGAGAATGAAAAGTGGAAAAGGTTGACCCGATCATGAAAGAATTTAAAAGCGATCTTGGAGAAGCATCTGACTGATGAAATTCATACTTACGTCAAACTTCAAAAAGGATTTGAGAATAACTCCGGGAAACTTAGAAGAGTCAGGTAAGATCCTGGGAAAAGACCTGTGGGTTAGGGCCCACTAAAAAGAAAACACCGATGGAAAAGGATCGAGAAAGAGAAGATGCACCGGAACAATTGAAAGATTTGAATGAGGTGTCAACCTCGAATTAATTCGATCACAGACGAATCTCCTGAGATGTCTTCATCACACCGGAACGATTAAACGACGAGAGGGGAACGAGCAACGGGAAACATTTGAGCTGAGGAAAGAATATAATCACTACCGAAAATTGGAATTGAATCCACCGGAGAAGAAAAGAGATGAAGAATGTCAAACGAGATGAGAATTCACCGGTTGAAATATTTTACGAAATACTGAAAAGGTTCCGCACGAATAAAATTGATGCTCGAAAGAGACTCAGGCTCCGGGAATAAGAGGGTGGGAGGGCGGGAAAAACAAAGGCGACTTGAAAAAGGAGAACCAACGAATAACTTGCAGAGAAAGCACCGGTTGAAATAATGCAAAGGCTTCGCACGAGTAGGATGGATACTCGATTACGGACTCCGGTTCCGAGAAGAAAAAAGGGTGGGCGGGTGGGAAAAATAAAACAACTGAGGACAGAGAAACAACTTCGTTGAGAGAGAACTGAGGATTGAACTTGCAAAAACAAAGAGGTCGAATCGACTTGACAAGAAAATGCACCGGATGAAAAGAGCTGAGAACCCACGATAGAAAAACTAATTGCGTGATCCTAAGAAAAGTTTGAAGGGGAAGAGGAGTAATTCAAAACACCTACGTCAAGATTCCTCAACAGAGCGATGAAAGGGGCTGAGGAGTAAAAAGAATTCCTACTCTCCAATATAACTAGACTCAGAAAACAGTTTTCTTCTAGACTCAACAACGGCCAAACTACACGATCAATCAAGGGGGCTCCTATGGTCGGTCGAGGCTCTGATACCAACTTGTCACGCCCAATATGCGACCCTATCCGAGAGGAACTCGAAGGTCCCACCAAGGATAGACCCGCATATTGAAACGCTTTTGCAAGGTGGATATCATTACATCAACATTACATAATAGATGGGGATACATACAAAAGGCACAAACGCCCCAAGGATACACCAATACATCATACATAAGATCAACATCCGGCTACGGATGAAACACAAACAGAAACTCAAACGGCATCCATCGTGCTAGCCCGGGCTACCGACCTGGAACCTATCCCCTGATCAAAGAAGAAGCAGAAGAACTCCAAAACAAATAACATCGCTCTCGCATCATGATCACCCCGCAACCTGTACCTGCAACTATTGTTGTAGTAATCTGTGAGCCATGATGACTCAGCAATCCCATTAGCATGGGTATCAAGACTGGCAAATCTTAAAGGGTAAGGAAGGGGTAAAGTGGTGAGGTTGCAGCAGCGACTAAGCAAGTATGGTGGCTAACATACGCAAATAAGAGCGAGAAGAGGAGCAATGGAACGGTCGTGAAGCTAGCAATGATCAAGAAGTGAACCTGAAACTACTTACGTCAAACATAACCCAAAACCGTGTTCACTTCCCGAACTCCGCCGAAAAGAGACCATCACAGTTACACACGCGGTTGATGCATTTTAATTAAGTTAAAAGTCAAGTTCTCTACAATCGGATATTAACAAATTCCCATCTGCCACATAACCACGGGCACAGCTCTCGAAAGTTTATACCCTGCAGGGGTGTCCCAACTTAGCCCATTATAAGCTCTCACGGTCAACGAAGGATATTCCTTCTCCCGGGAAGACCCGCTCAGTCTCGGAATCCCGGTTTACAAGACATTTCGACAATGGTAAAACAAGACCAGCAAAGCCGCCCGAATGTGCCGACAAATCCCGATAGGAGCTGCACATATCTCGTTCTCAGGGCACACCGGATGAGCAATCCGTACAACTAAAACCAGGCCTCAAGTTTCCCTGAGGTGGCGCTGCAAAGGGCTCTAGTTTGGACCAACACTCAGAGGAGCACTGGCCCCGGGAGTAAAATAAAGATGACCCTCGGGAGCGCGACTCCCAAGGGAAAAGAAATAGGTGATAGGCAAATGGTAAGACCAAGGTGGGGCCTTGCTGGAGGAGTTTTATTCAAAGCGAACTGTCAAGGGGTCCCCATAACACCCAACCGCGTTAGGAACGCAAAATCAAGGAACATAACACCGGTATGACGGAAACTAGGGCGGCAAGAGTGGAACAAAACACCAGGCATAAGGCCGAGCCTTCCACCCTTTACCAAGTATATAGATGCATTAATTAAATAAGAGATATTGTGATATCCCAAATAAACATGTTCCAACATGGAGCAATCTTCAACTTCACCTGCAACTAGCAACACTATAAGAGGGGCTGAGCAAAGCGGTAACATAGCCAAACAATGGTTTGCTAGGAAGGGTGACAAAGGTTAGAGGTGGTTTCATGGCAATTTGGGAGGCTTGAAGAGCAAGTGATAGGTAGCGCAGCATAGCGATAGAACGAAGCAACTAGCATAGCAATGATAGTAGTGAGGTCCAAGGTTACGGTCATCTTGCCTGAAATCCTGCTAGGAAGAAGAACGAGTCCATGAAGAAGATGAAGCCACGAAGACGAACCAAGTGCAGACGAACGAATCCTCACGATCGCAACAAAACAGGAACTATCGAGAAGAAGCACAACCGGAAAGAAGCAAACAACATGGTAAACACACAACATGGTAAACACACAACACATAAACATGACATGATGCACAACCAAGCATGATGCATGACAAAGGCTACATGCAGCTACTCATGGCAAGAGATGATGCATACAAGAGCAACACATCAAAGCAAGTTTAAATGAGGCCGGAAACAACATATGACAATTTCGGTAAGTCCCCATATGCAAATTTCGAAATTGGTCCAGATCTGAATAAACCTTATGTTCAAGTAGTTAAACAGCTAGTTAAAATGCACCAAGATGATCTACACGAAATTCTAGTCAAGTTACATATAAAGTTCATTTAGTTCGGAGCTACGGCCTAGAAGATATGAGCAAAACAAGTTAAACATGGCATTGATGCAAAATGCATTCAAACATCAAGCAAACACCTCAGAACAAGGATGCAACAAGGTAATATGAAACTACATGCAAAACTAAGCAAGTTTCATATAGAGCAAGCTCAAAACGGAGCAACGGTGCAACACATACATTGCAAACAAGATATGGCAACAATCTGTCCAAAACAGCAACTAGGCATCTTGCAAGCATCATGAAAATATGCTACAGCACCTCAACATGAAAACAAAAGGCATGGGCATGATATACAGGTAAAGCATTACAAAACAGGAACACTGAGCCATCTCCAGAAAACATTATAACATGCTCAAAAGGACATGGCAAGATTACAAATAATAACAGTTTCACAGCCTTAGCAGAATTTCACTAGACATGACAGGAATAACATTAGGTTACAATATTTAGAGCTATCAAACAACATGCTACAGAAACAGATCATAGCAAACAAAGGCATGGCATGATTCTACTAATTTCATAGAACAAAAGTCCCTTACTAATCATGAGCCAAAAAGGCACAGAAGATATGATGGCACCCATGTAAACATAACAAGTAATATGACAGATTCAGACTTAGCAGAAAAACTGAGCAAGGCATAAACAGAATTATGAAGGCATCTTTGCGAGATCAAATCACTCATCAAAAAGCATTTCATGGCATGTGAAGGCATCCAACAGTAATATGGCATAAATATGAAGCTAAGCATGGCAAGAGAAAGTTCATAGGGTCCATGGATCACTAGAAAAACACATGTCAAAACTGAACTTCATGTTAACAGGCTGACAGCAACATTATTTAGGAAGTTTGGAGCAAGATTACAACAAGCTATAGTAGGCTATAAATGCAAACAAGGGAACGGATTGATACATCATAACATGTATAACAAAACACCCTTAGTGAATATCTCCAGATTATGCATAGAACTCATGGTGACAGCAGGTTTACATGGCAACAAAATATAACAGACTCGGACTTAGCAGAAATGACCTAGTCACAGAAATCAGCAACATCATGGAGGCTATTTTGCATGCTTGTGCTATTCACCACATAGATCACAAAAATACAAGACAATCACCCCTGTAAAGATGGCATGATGTAGTTCAAAACTCATGTAGAGCTCATACTCATAGGATGCACACACGAAATGCAATGAAAAAGACAAATCATCAAGTTATGTAAACAGACAGCAGTTAAGATCATATAGCACTATTGCAATGATGATTAGGGCATCAAGATGGACTCAAACAAGCATGGCACAATGGAATTAAATGAAGAGCATCTCACAAGGAACATTTTGACATATTATGCATGCAAAACGGATCTATATGCATGAAGATATGAGATGATTAACTTGGCAGCAGAATGCAATTTTAAGGACTTGGAAAATTTCGGGGGTCAACCTGAGAATTCCAGATCTGGATCGGGGAGCGCGGGAAACGAGGCGGGGCTGGGCACTCGCCGGAGCATGGCCGGAGACGGAGGGGACGGGCGGATCCGCGGCGAGGGACGCCGGATCCGGCCGCGGGACGACGCGCGGGGGCCGCCGAGCTCGCGGCCGGAGCGCGTGGCCGCGGCGAGGACGGCGCCGGCGAGGAGCTGCGGGGGCGGCGGAGGAGATCGGCGACGGGCGGCGCGGCAGCGTGGCGCGCCGGCGAGGCGGCGGCCGGACGGGCGCGGGAGGCGACGGCGCGGGACGGCGGAGGACCGCGCGGGCGGCGTGGGCCCGGCGTGGCCCGGTTCGACCCGGGGCGGGCCGCGGATGGGCCTGCGGGCTGCAGCGGTTGGTGGGAGGGGAGTGGAGGTGAGGTGGCGGCGCGGGAGTGGTGGAGGGCCGCGGCGGCGACGACGTGGCACGACGGGATTGGCCGGAGCAACGTGGCTGTGGGGCGGTGGACATGTCCGGCGCGGGTGGACACGTCCGGCGGCGCGAGGAAGAGGAAGGCTAGGGTTTCGTCCGCAAATTTCGGGGGAGAGGGCATATTTATAGGTAGAGGGAGCTAGGAGAGTCCAAATGGGGAGTGGTTTTCGCCCACACGATCGTGATCGAACGGCGGAGAGCATGGAGGGGAGATGGATGGGCTAGGTGGGCTGTGTGAAGAGGTGCTGGGCTGCAAAGAGAGGGGTTTTTTGGTTAACTCGGTTAACCGTTGGGGCATCAAACGACCTCCAAATGGAACGAAATTTGACGGGCGGTCTGCCGGTGATATACCAAGGACACTCAGCAAATCTCGGCCCATTCCGAGAACATTTTTCTCCCGCTTACGAAACAAGGTCTGAGAGGGGCGACGGGCGCGTGCGAGTGTGGTTGGGCTTAGGACGGACAACGGAAAGAACTGGGAGGACCTGAACGAATGCAAGTTTTGAAAAACATGTAGATGAAATACAGATGATGACATGGCAAAATGCAACACGCAAGCAAAAGACATGGCAATGACGGTGAATAACTGGCGGACACTTGGCGCATCGAATCCGGGGCGTTACAATTCCCTACAGGATTGTAGGCTAGACAGCCTGTTGGATGGTATAGAAGAAGAATTTAGTCAGTCTAAGTGACTGTGTACTTCAAGTGACATGTATTGTCCCTAGCCGGATTGTAAATCATTTGTCATGGCGGACCTTTTCGCTTCGACCTCTGATCTGACAGTCCGAAGTGTATCCGAATACCCGCTCAGTTATGAAAAAACCGGGGTACGCGTGGAAACAAGGCATAGGGGTCATAAGTGCTTGAACAGACAAGTACCCAACTAGCTATGTTATATTACATGGATAGTAAGAAACATATTCCAGGGAGAATAGTTCCATTAAGGGTTCCTTTCCCTGGGTACGCATGCCCTAATATGCATGTCCGAGCTGCGAAAAGAGACGCAGGATGTCGTGGAATTGTCACGGCAGATGTCCTCAAGCTAGGACTTAGTCATGGAGCCATCGCCGCGAGGAAGCTTGAAGGGGTTAAACGGGACAAGGAACACGGCGGTTTATACTGGTTCGGCCCCTTACGGTGAAGGTAAAAGCCTACATCCAGTTGAGGTAGTATTGATTAGGGTTTCGATGACCAGGGAGCTTAACTGCTACGCCTGGCTCTCGACGAGATCTTTCTTGCCCCGTAAACCGCTGCCGGGTCGTCCCTTAATATAGGGAGGCTGACGCCTAGCAGCTCTCAGAGTCCCGGCCGGCTCATAAGAGCGTCCGGCTCGGACTCTCAACTATTCTTGCCTTACACTACAAGTTCTACCATAATGATGGTTGTAACTACGGGCCTTAAGCCATATCCGGGTCTTAAGCCCATCTTTGGCCCACCGTCTTCAAGCCGGGCGCCAGGCTTCTGGCGATGACCATTATGAGTAACCCGGCCCCTCCTGGCGGGTGACTCTAAGGTCTATATCCTCAACATTAGGCCCCAGATTGATTTGAGCCGGCTCATGTCAATCTCCAATTCTTTCGACAGAAAATCTCCGGCTTACAATTGCGTGAAGGCCATAACCCGGCGTGACGTCATCCTCTAGATTCCGGGTAATCAGCCGTGACGTCATCTTCCATTAAATCCATTTTTTACTCCACCATATCCGCAACGGATATTATCTTTACTGCCATCCTGAAAATCGAGGCGTTTTATGGGTAGATAACCACGCCGTGGTCTCCTCGTTTCTCGCGCCCACTTATGAGTCTGGCCTTATAAATAGTCCGGCCCGATGAGCCTTCAGCCACCCGTCTTCCTCCTCGCGCCACTGCTCTTCCGCTCGAGCTCTGTTGCTGTCGCCGCCGCGGGTCTTCTCGTCCTCACCGACTCCGGCCGCTGCATCAACCTGTTGTGTCTAGAGAACGGCAGCGACCTCCGCGACTCACCAGCACCTGTAAGTCCTTGCTGCCCCGTAGAACAGATCTGCAGTAGGGTTTCTTCTTGTTCTTCCTGTGTTCTTCACCGTTCTTCGCAGGCCCTCGGTAGATTTGATTTTTACCACCCCTTTTGATCTTAGACTTGTATAGATCCACTGCGGTAGCTGTTTCACTTCCATTCCTAATGCAAATACATCCCATTTTTACTGCATAGATGCTTCGTTCAAACCCGCAGACTTCTTCTGCGTCTGTTTTTAGGTCTAGGAATTTTCCTTTTCAACCGACCGTTTTGATCCAAATTATTTACTGCGATGTGTGAAACCTGTTTTCACCACACTTAGTAAAAAACTACACCTGCCGAGTCGTGGCAGTTTACGTTTCCGGCTTAAAGAAGCCACGTACTGTAAACAAATTCCGGCTCATTTGCAGCAAGGCTGTAGATAATTGAATTGCTCTCAATACCTCGGGCGGCTTAGATAACCCGACGCACCTAGATATATGTCATTAGTCCCCTCCATAAGCCGCCACTTTAACATTGAACGGTAAATTTCCTCCGGCTTATAATTAAACCGGGCATGTTTTCCTTTTATCATAGGCTTCCGACTTTCACCATGCCTCCCAAAGCTCCTAAAGCATCCATCACTTGCAATTGGATGAGGTCCAATGTCACCGACGAGACCTTAGCGGATTTTGTAAAGTCGGGTTACCTGCCTAAGAAGGACGTCATGTCCTACCGTGCCCCTGACCCGTCAGAGGAGAGACCACAGCCAAAGGACGGGGAGGTAGTGATTTTTGCGGATCACATGAGCCGGGGCTTCGCACCGCCCGGCTCAAAGTTTTTTAGAGATGTGCTGAACTTCTTTGATCTGCGGCCACAAGACATAGGACCCAATTCTGTGTCCAATATATGCAACTTCCAAGTGTTCTGCGAAGTCTACCTTGGAGAAGAGCCCAGCCTGCTGCTCTTCAGAGAGCTCTTCTACCTGAACCGCCAGAACGAGTGCGCCAACGGGCCAAGCTTGGAACTTGGCGGAATCTCCATTCAGCGACGGAGAGACTGCCTTTTCCCTTACGCCGAGCCGCCAAGCCACCCAAAGGACTGGAACCAGACGTGGTTCTATTGCCAAGACACGTCGCCGGCTGACGAGAGCCCGCTGCCCGGCTTTCGCCCCTCGCGTCTGGAACCAACACACCCTCTGTCAGACAAGCTAACTCAAGCGGAGCGCCAACCTCTGCTCCCCACCATTAACAAGATCAAGGCTCTCCTGGGCAATGGCCTCAATGGAATTGACCTGGTCCGGGTCTGGATCTCGTGGCGGGTGATCCCCTTGAGCCGCCGCCCCGGCTTAATGTGTGAGTACACAGGCCGGAAAGATGACCCCCTGCGACACAGCCGCAACGATCTTCCTGAAGACGTTGCTGAGGACATGACCAAGGCTCTCTTGAACGAGAGCTTGGCAGACTGCGGGAGGACCGGCTTAAGCCCCTTCTGCAAGACCAACCCGGCCCCAGCGGTAAGCCGCTGATCTGAACATCTTATTTTCTCCTGTAGATAACTTTCATCCGAACCTTAAGAAATCGTCATTGTATTTTTCAGGCTGATGACAAATTCTGGAAGGTCAAATATGACCATGAGGCGGCCAAGAAGGCCAGGAAGGCTAAGAAAGCCGCCAAGAGAGCCGCTCCCCGCAAGAAGGGAAGTAGGCCTACTGCTTCAGAGCTGCTGCAACTAAGCGACAGCTCCGAGTCAGAGGTAACCCCTGAACCTGTAAGCTCTTGTTGTATTTGTTGTTTATTTCTGTCCACCTTATCAATACTGTTCATCAACAGGATGACACCGGAGCAAGTAACCCGGTGGTTGAAGAGGTAATGTCACTTTCCTCCGACTCGGAGCCCTTGCCAAGGCTGAAAGTCCGAAGGGTAACCCGGAAAGTAAGATTTTCACATCCTTTAGCTTATCAAGATCCTCAATTTCTTTTGAAGCGACAGACTCATGAGAGCCGGCGGCACACCCGGACCAACAAGGACGCTGACCTCTCCTCCGGTTTACCTGACGCGTCGAGGAAACACCGGACCGAGGTTATCTCCCACTTGTACCCTTTTCATCCTTTGGCGGGTGTTATACGTCAACCGCTCAATTCCTCCGATTCAAACTATCAGGAAACCTCACCCTCTTCTGGTGACTCGATGCAATCAAACCTGCCGGCCTTCAAGACCGTACCCGGGTAATGATAATCATCTCTTGTTGTGCTTATCTTTACTCATACTTTTGTACTAACCTTTTTGTCCTTTCAGTGCCCAGGCAAAGCTCAGCAAGCGGGCGAAGAAGAACAAGCTGGTCGAAGAGCCGGACTTGCCTGAACCAAAGGTTGCAGCTCAAGAAACGCCAGTTGCCTCTGCCCCTTCAGCTCAAGAACCTCAAGAAGCTTCTGCTAACCCGGAGACATCCAGCCTGGCTCACCCGGTCAATGACCCAGACGTGGTAATCACCCGGACGGAGTTTGTTGAGCCGGGGAGACCTACTGCGCTGGCCAAGTGCTCCGCCAAGGAGGAGTTGCTAGGGCGTCGCCGGGCTAATCTGGACCTCACCGACTACGCCAATCTGAGCATCGGAGAGATCGTCTCCGGCTATGTCAGTCAGGTGCACAAGAGCCAGGACTTAGAGATCGACATGGTGAATCAGATTCAGCAGAAGTCTGAGGTACCACTCTTCTTGCTTACTGCATAGTTATCTTTACCATACTAGCCCCCAAGTCGATGACTTATGATTGAATATGTTGTAGACTTAAGTTCCGGCTTACTTCCATGAACCGGTAATTTTGTAGATAGGAACGTTCGATATGCATTAGCCCCCAAGTGCCAAGTGTCTTTGCTTGGAAAACGCTTGGGACTTTAAATTTGCATAGTAACTGTTCATGCTATAACCCGAAAATTATGCAGGCTGCTTGCAAGAAGTTTGAGGCTGACATCTCCGATTTAAAGACCCGCCTGAAGACGCAAGAAACTGAGACCCAGAAGGCCAATGCCAAATTTGTGTCCAGTATTGTTGCGCAAGAAAAGCTGAAGACGGACTTTGACGCTGAACGGAAAGCTTGGGCCGAAGAGAAGGCTACTCTGGTGAACCGGGCCGAACAGGCGGAAAAGGCTCTGACGGAAAGAACCACCGAACTCCCGGTTTAAAGCGCCACGTGTCACAGATGGTCGCCGCAATCTTCGGTAAGTCATTCCACCGGCTCTCGTCCAGTTTATAACCTTTATGTCTCATAATCCATCATTGCCAGCGGCTTATCTTACTCTGTTAAACAGGTCCCAGAAGCGCCAACCTCAACCAAAGTGTGGTGACCAAGCTGAAGGCCGTGTACACCCTGGTGGAGCAACTCTACACCGGGTCACAGCGCGCCTTGGCCGTGGTGGCCCTATCCAATGAGGTGCCGACTCACCTGGCGGAAGTGCTTCGCCGGCTTGCCGTTCTTCCTCAGCGTGTCCAGGAGCTGCGACGGGCCTCCGCAAGAGCCGGAGCCATAGCTGCTCTGAGCCGGGCCAAGGCGTTCCTTCCAGAACTAGACCCGGCGGACATTGCCCTTGGATATCCCAGCTTGAAGGAAGACGGCACCGCCTTCGACCAAAAGGACTTCGCAGCCTGCGTGAAGATCGTACGCCCGGTGGCCACTCTGATTGGAAATGACACGGATCTGACCAAGTACCAGCCGGGTTACGATGCAGAGAATCAGAGGATCCCCACTCCGCGTTATGAAGCCATCAGCTTAGTCCCGCCGACTCGTAAGCACACCTTTGCCCCGGAAATTGACCCGGCCGGGTTAATTGACGAGGAAGCTCAATTTGAAGCTCTGAGCGGCATTGACTGGAAGTCGTCAACTTTCCAGGTCTTGGGAACAGCCGGAGGAGCGGAGAGGGATGAGCCGGAAACTTCAACCCAGCAAGCGTCGTAACTCTGTAGGCGGTTTATTGAAACAATGCTTCACCCTTTTGGACTCGATGAGTCTTGTAATAGAATAGGATCAACACTTTAACTTTGCCGTGCCATCGTGCACGTGTTGAATGCTGAATTCCATTGAAAGTTGCTTCCTTATATTCTCCGGGTCATAGTTGATCATTCATGTTCCTTAAGCTTAAATAGTTGTCTTTAACTATCCTGCATAGAAAGACAAATCACAAGTCTCGAGGCGGCTTACCGCACGGAGAATCATAGTCTTATGCATATAACCCGGAATATGAATCACAAAAGACTGGTCCTCAATTATGTCCTTGATATAACCGTAACAACACACTTACCAGCCTGCAAGCACACTTCCGGCTTAGATAACCCGGGCAATAAGGTTGGTACCTCAATTCCGGTTTACCAGTCTTAATAACGCCGATTGTATTCGACTAGCACTGTAAATCAAAGTTAAGCCGGCAAAGTGAGACCCGCCGTGCATACTTGAAATAATCAGAAGAACTCGCTATAAATCAGAAAAACTTAGGGGCTTCCGGTTCGAATACGACCAGAGACCCGTCCCAAAGGGGTTATGCTAGGATTCGAATGCGATCATATAGCCCCCAGTGGGTGTGGCGATGCCAATCAAGAGGGTACCGACAGCTATGTTCTCTTTGGTTCGAATACGACCCATGTTTGAACAGGAAGCCCCCAAATGACTTTAAGAATTGTTTAACGACGCTGATTCGAATACGACCCACGTCGGTTCCCAAAGGGGGTTGAACTATGATTCAGATATGATCAAAGAAAACTCCCCAATGAGCTCGGCACTTTGCCAATCAAATGGGTATCGACAGCTATGTTCTCTTTGGTTCGAATACGACCTATGTTTGAACAGGAAGCCCCCAAGTGACCTTATTGCTACGGCTAGATTCGAATACGATCATAAGCCGGATCCTCCTTCAAGTTATCATGTGATCTTGCAATGAAAACAACACGTTCACATTTGGAGGAGAAAAAAGGACAGAGGTCCTGCTTTATTGCTTATCATAATATATACATGGTCTTAGGGAAATATGTACATTATGAGAGCCGGTGGCTCAAGTGTAATAAGGCCGAAGCTGAGCTATGTTCCATGGCCGACGGGTCTCTTCCTCCGACTTACGTGAATCTTTGTGATCCCGAATGTCAATGAGGTAATATGACCCGTTGTGCAAATTCTTGCTGACCACAAAGGGCCCTTCCCAAGGCGGGGATAGCTTGTGCGCATCTGTTTGATCTTGGATGAGCCGGAGCACCAGATCGCCTTCCTGGAAGACCCGGGATTTAACCCGGCGACTATGATAACGGCGCAGGTCTTGTTGGTAAATCGCTGAGCGAGCTGCTGCCACATCACGCTGTTCGTCCAACAAGTCAAGAGCATCTTGGCGCGCCTGTTCATTATCCGCCTCAACATAAGCCGCCACTCGAGGCGAGTCATGACGGATGTCACTGGGGAGGACTGCTTCCGCTCCATAAACCATGAAGAAAGGCGTGAAACCTGTAGACCTGTTAGGAGTAGTGTTGATGCTCCACAACACGGAGGGTAACTCCTCCACCCAACAACCCGGCGTCCGTTGCAAAGGGACCAAAAGCCGGGGCTTGATGCCCTTCAGAATCTCCTGATTAGCCCTCTCAGCTTGACCATTGGATTGAGGATGAGCCACTGATGAAACATCAAGTCGGATATGCTCTCGTTGACAAAACTCCTCCATGGCGCCTTTGGATAGATTGGTACCATTGTCAGTTATAATGCTGTGCGGAAAGCCAAAGCGAAAATCACCTTTTTCATAAATTGAACCGCCGTGGCTGCATCACACTTGCTAACTGGCTCCGCTTCAACCCACTTGGTAAATTTGTCAACTGCCACCAAGAGGTGGGTCTTCTTATCCTTGGACCTTTTAAAAGGCCCAACCATATCAAGCCCCCAGACCGCAAAGGGCCAAGTAATTGGGATCATCCTCAGCTCCTGAGCCGGCACATGAGCCCGTCGCGAGAACCTTTGGCAACCATCACATTTACTGACCAAGTCCTCCGCATCAGCATGAGCCGTCAGCCAATAAAAACCATGACGAAAAGCCTTGGCCACAAGAGACTTTGAGCCGGCGTGATGGCCACAATCCCCTTCATGAATCTCACGCAAGATCTCTTGACCTTCCTCAGGGGAGACACAACGCTGGAACGCTCCCGTAACACTGCGGCGATGCAACTCACCATTGATAACAACCATTGACTTAGACCGCCGGGTTATTTGTCTGGCCAAAGTTTCATCCTCAGGCAAATCTCCCCGGGTCATGTAAGCCAGATAGGGCACTGTCCAGTCCGGTATGATGTGGAGAGCCGCCACCAGTCGTGCCTCCGGGTCAGGGACAGCCAAGTCTTCCTCTGTAGGCAACTTAACAGAAGGGTTATGCAGGACGTCCAGGAAAGTATTAGGCGGCACCGGTTTTCGCTGAGAGCCCAGCCGGCTTAAAGCATCAGCCGCCTCGTTCTTCCTGCGATCGATGTGCTCTACTTGGTAACCCTGAAAGTGCCCAGCAATGGCATCAACTTCGCGGCGATAAGCCGCCATGAGAGGGTCCTTGGAGTCCCACTTTCCTGATACTTGTTGAGCCACCAAGTCTGAGTCGCCGAAGCACCTTACCCGGCTCAAGCTCATCTCCTTAGCCATCCGAAGACCGTGGAGCAAGGCCTCGTACTCAGCTGCATTGTTGGTGCAAGGAAACATCAATTGTAGCACATAATGGAACTTGTCACCTTTAGGGGAAGCCAATACGACTCCAGCCCCCGAGCCCTCCAATTGCCTGGACCCATCGAAGTGAATAGTCCAATATGTGTTATCCGGCTTTTGTTCGGGCACTTGTAGCTCTGTCCAATCATTGATGAAATCCACCAAGGCCTGAGATTTAACAGCAGTGCGTGGCACGTATTTCAGACCATGAGGTCCGAGCTCTATAGCCCACTTAGCCACTCTCCCTGTGGCCTCTCTGTTTTGAATGATATCTCCAAGGGGGGCAGAACTGACCACAGTGATGGGGTGACCCTGGAAATAATGCTTAAGCTTCCGGCTTGCCATGAACACACCATAAACAAGCTTCTGCCAATGCGGATACCGCTGCTTGGACTCAATGAGTACTTCGCTGACATAATAAACCGGCCGCTGAACCGGATGCTCCTTACCCTCTTCCTTGCGCTCCACCACCACGGCCACACTGACGGCTCGTGTGTTAGCAGCCACATACAGCAATAAAGGCTCCTTGTCAACCGGAGCAGCAAGGACTGGGGGCTCGGCCAGCTGTCTCTTCAAATCCTCAAAAGCAGTATTAGCTGCATCATTCCAGACAAAGTCATCAGTTTTCTTCATCAACTGATATAATGGCATGGCCTTCTCCCCCAAACGGCTTATAAAACGGCTTAAAGCAGCGATACGACCCGCCAAGCGCTGGACGTCGTTTATACACGCCGGCTTAGCCAGGGAGGTGATGGCCTTGATCTTCTCCGGGTTAGCTTCAATGCCTCTGTTAGAAACCAAGAAACCCAAGAGCTTGCCTGCAGGAACACCAAAAACACACTTGGCCGGGTTAAGCATCATCTTGTAGACCCGGAGATTATCAAAGGTTTCCCTCAGATCATCTATCAAGGTTTCCTCCTTCCTGGATTTAACCACAATATCATCCACATAAGCATGAACATTGCGCCCAATCTGGTTATGAAGACAGTTCTGCACGCAACGCTGATAAGTCGCCTGTGCACTCTTGAGTCCAAAGGGCATAGACACATAGCAGAAGGCTCCAAAGGGAGTGATGAACGCCGTCTTCTCCTGGTCCTTAACTGCCATTTTAATCTGATGATATCCAGAGTAAGCATCCAAGAAACTTAGGCGCTCACAACCCGCCGTAGCATCAATGATTTGATCAATACGGGGAAGGGCAAAAGGATCAGCCGGACACGCCTTGTTCAAGTCCGTGTAGTCCACACACATCCGCCAGGTGCCGTTCTTCTTGAGTACGAGCACCGGGTTAGCTAACCACTCTGGGTGAAAGACTTCAACAATAAACCCGGCCGCCAAGAGCCGGGCCACCTCTTCACCAATAGCTTTCCGCCTCTCTTCATTAAACCGCCGAAGGAATTGCCTGACCGGCTTAAATTTCGGATCAACATTGAGAGTGTGCTCAGCGAGTTCTCTAGGTACACCTGGCATGTCAGAAGGTTTCCATGCAAAAATGTCCCTATTCTCACGGATGAACTCGATGAGCGCGCTTTCCTATTTTGGATCCAGATTGGCACTGATGCTAAACTGCTGAGATGAATCACCTGGAACGAAATCAACAAGTTTAGTCTCATCAGCCGACTTAAACTTCATTGCCGGCTCATGCTCCGTAGTCGGCTTTTTCAGAGAGGTCATATCTGTTGGGTCAACATTGTCCTTTGTAAAACTTCAACTCCTCTGTTGCACAAACAGATTCTGCATAAGCTGCATCGCCTTCCTCACACTCCAAGGCCACCTTCCGGCTGCCATGAACCGTAATGGTCCCATTATGACCCGGCATCTTGAGCTGTAAATACACGTAACACGGCCGTGCCATGAACTTGGCGTAAGCCGGCCGCCCAAATATGGCATGGTACGGACTTCTTATCTTGACCACCTCAAAGGTCAATTTTTCCACCCTGTAGTTGTGCTCGTCTCCAAAGGCCACTTCCAACTCGATCTTGCCGACTGGATAAGCCGACTTACCAGGTACCACACCATGGAAAATAGTGTTTGACTGGCTGAGGTTCTTATCAATCAACCCCATACGACGGAAAGTCTCATAATAGAGGATGTTGATGCTGCTGCCTCCATCCATGAGCACCTTAGTGAACTTATATCCTCCCACCTGAGGAGCCACCACCAAGGCCAAGTGACCCGGATTATCCACCCGGGGAGGGTGATCCTCCCTACTCCACACTATAGGCTGCTCAGACCACCGTAAGTAGCGTGGAACCGCCGGCTCAACAGCATTCACAGCCCTCTTATGAAGCTTCTGATCTCGCTTACACAGACTGGTGGTAAACACATGATACTGTCCACCGCTAAGCTGCTTTGGATTGGTCTGATAACCCCCCTGCTGCTGTTGATGACCCTGGCCAGACTGCTGATTAAAGCCCCCTTGACCGTTCTGAGGATTAGAATTTGAGCCACCGCCCGGGCCATGAAAGCCGCCGGCGCCTGAGCCACCGCCCGGGCCATTGTTACCGTTAAAGGCGTTGGAATTCTTAAAGGCCTTCATGATTGCACAATCCTTCCATAGATGAGTAGCTGGCTTCTCTCTAGAGCCATGCCTTGGACAAGGCTCATTCAACAGCTGCTCCAGCGTCGGGCCTGACCCGCCGGCTCGGGGAGGGGGCCTCCCCTTGCGTCACTGGTTATTACCCTGTGAGCTGGCGTTGGCCACGAACTCTAGGCTGCCGTCGGCCTTGCGCTTGCCACCTCCTTGGTTCCCCGGGTTATGCTGAGGACCCTTGCCATTGCCGTTCTTCTTTCCCTTCCCTGTCCTTTCATCATCTGAAGCGGGGTCCTTGGTACTATCAGAATCGGCGTACTTGACGAGAGCCGCCATCAGCGTACCCATATCATTGCAGTCGCACTTAAGCCGCCCGAGTTTCATCTTCAGGGGCAGAAACGACAATTTTGCTCCAACATTAAGACTGCAGAGCCGGCATCCATCTTATCAGATGAATGTATGATCTCCTTGACCCGGCGAACCCAATGTGTCGTAGACTCACCCTCCTGCTGCTTACAGTTAGTCAAATCCACTATTGACATAGACTGCCTACAGGTGTCCTTGAAGTTTTGGATGAACCGGGCCTTCAGCTCAGCCCAAGACCCGATGGAATTCGGCGGTAGCCCTTTCAACCAAGTGCGGGCAGTCCCATCTAACATCATGGTGAAGTACTTGGCCATCGCCGCTTCACTGACCTCCAGCAGTTCCATGGCCATCTCGTAACTTTCGATCCAGGCTGCGGGTTGTAAGTCAGCCGTGTAATTAGGCACCTTCCTAGGGCCCTTGAAGTCCTTGGGTAGACGTTCATTGCGGAGAGCTGGCACTAAACAAGGGACACCTCCAGTCCTGGTAGGGATACCCACGTCGACGGAAGTCGTCGGATAAGCCGGGGGAGTCTGGTAAGCCGTCAACTGAGGCACCTGCTCCGCCTCTTGCCGCGCTCTGTCTTGGTCTGCTGCGTGAAAGGCTCCGTTATGAGCCGGGCCATGGCCAGGGGGCGGGTCATGGCGTCGGACATTACTTGAGCCGGTCGCTGAGACCATGTGTCTGCTGTAACTCGGGCTCCGGCCTGGACGAGGGGTCAAGTGGATCCTGTCCCGGCTGTAAGAGTACGCCTCTTGCTGCGCCAGTGCTGTCTGAAGGAGTTCCCTGACCCGGCGGGTTTCAATAGCCGTCGGAGAGTCGCCGTCAATTGGGAGGGCCGCCAGCCGTGCTGCTGCGGCGACCATGTTCTCCAGCGGGTTAGCATAATGACCCGGTGGTATTGGCACATACTGAGGCGGGGCAGGGCTCACCCGGGGAGGCCCCATCACTTGTGGCTGAACAGGGGTCCCAGACCCGGGCACTATGATCCCTGGCGGGTTACTAGACCCTGCACCTGGCGTGTTGAAGAGGTTTCGAGGATCGTAAACCGGAGGGAGTCGAGATTGGGCCTTTTGATGCCTCCTTCTCATGACCTCATTGGACGCGTTCTGATCCATCGTGAGCCGGAAGGACTGCGCCTGAATCAACTGAGTTTGGGCGTCGAGAGCCGCCCTCTCCGCAGCCATCCTGATCCCTTCCGCTGCCAGATCCTCCTTGGCTTTCACTAGATCTAACTTTAACTGCGCCACCTCCGCGTCATGCTGAGCTTGATCCGCCGGGTCAACCGCGGCGGTCAACAGGGCCGTCATCTTGTCCGTGAGATCCATCAGCACCTGAGCCGGCGAGGGCACCGGGTTTCCCGCCCCAGCAGCAGGGTTCTGAACAGGCTGCGCACCGGCCATGAAGATTCCAACCCGGCTCGGCGGCTCAAACGGGTCCGGAATACTGTCACCATCGGAACAACCCATGAGCCTGCCATCTTGAAGTTGATACAACGAGTTTGACTCATCTGTGGACGACTCGCCGTCAGAGCCGGCGGCCGTCTCATCACCAGATCCAGATCCATCAGAGAGCCCTCCATGGATACATCCCACAAAAGCATGCTTCAAGGCAGGCAGGGCCCGGGCGGGTCGTGCGCGCTGAGCCGTCTCGATGAGATCGGCGCAGAGATCCGGCTCAGGGCCCGGCTCACCAATCTTGCCAATGAAAACATGAATTCCGCCGAAGGGGACCCGGTATCCGTACTCAATTGAGCCGGCGTCGGGGCCCCAGTTTGCATCGTCGATGTAGAGCTTGCCGCGACGACTCTTGGTCATCCGGCCCACAGCGTATCCCTTGAGCCCTTCGAAGCTGCCCTTCAAGAACTCAAATCGACCGTGCGCTGGCCCCACGGTGGGCGCCAGCTGTCGTGGAATTGTCACGGCAGATGTCCTCAAGCTAGGACTTAGTCGTGGAGCCATCGCCGCTAGGAAGCTTGAAGGGGTTAACGGGACAAGGAACACGAGGGTTTATACTGGTTCGGCCCCTTACGGTGAAGGTAAAAGCCTACGTCCAGTTGAGGTGGTATTGATTAGGGTTTCGATGACCAGGGAGCTTAACTGCTATGCCTGGCTCTCGACGAGATCTTTCTTGCCCCTAAACCGCTGCCGGGCCGTCCCTTTATATAGGGAGGCTGACGCCCAGCAGCTCTCAGAGTCCCGGCTGGCTCATAAGAGTGTCCGGCTCGGACTCTCAACTATTCTTGCCTTACACTACAAGTTCTACCATAATGATGGTTGTAACTACGGGCCTTAAGCCATATCCGGGTCTTAAGCCCATCTTTGGCCCACCGTCTTCAAGCCGGGCGCCGGGCTTCTAGCGATGACCATTATGAGTAACCTGGCCCCTCCTGGCGGGTGACTCTATGGTCTATATCCTCAACACAGGATATAAACATCTGGGGGCATGTATTACAATAAATAAGGATCATCTTTTATTCACTGACCGAGTATTCCCTTAAGAACGCTAGCTTTCAGCATCACCCAGTCTGAGGTACACATCCGGCTGACCCGGCAGTAACAATCGCAGAGGTGCTCCCCTTATGCCCTAGCCGAATTAACGGGAACGTAGGGCATAAACACAAGAGCCAGGCAACCCAGCTTGGCCAAAACTTAAGTCATATCGATGCATATAATGGCGAAAAAAGGTACATGTGGAAGAATAACACATGTGTGGGGCATAGAGCTCGGAAAATAGTTATATTAAGCTTCTGTATAAGAAGCCCCGGGGTATAATGAGCGCGGCTAGCGCGTCAAGATTGTGTAGTCAAGACACAGTTTAGCCTTTTAAGGCCTTGAAGAAAAAGGGAAGAAAGAAAGAAATAAAAGACAGATAAAAGATATATAAAAAATTGACGGAGGTAAGGAGACGAACATAGAGTCCGACACTAGGCGTAGAACCTTTGGAGTCTGGCTGCATTCCATGGGTTTGGCTCGAGTCGATTGTCCGATGCATCCCGCAGACGGTACGCTCCACCGGTCAGAACTTGGTCAATAACGAAGGGACCTTCCCATTTGGGCTTGAGCTTGTTCCTTTTCTTCTCCAGTAGGCATAGAACGAGTTCGCCAACGTTATAAGTTTTGGCCCGTACTTCTCTGCTTTGATACCTTCGGGCCTGTTGCTGATAGAATGTGGAACGGGCTTTTGCCACGTCACGCTCCTCCTCCAGGGCGTCCAAACTGTCCTGACGATCAAGCTCGACTTCTTTCTCTTCATACATGCGCACTCGAGGTGAGTCATGAATTATGTCGCAGGGCAGTACCGCCTCTGCGCCGTACACCATAAAGAATGGTGTGTATCCGGTAGTGCGATTCGGCGTGGTCCGCAGCCCCCATAGTACGGAGTCAAGCTCCTCTACCCAGTGCGTATCGGATTCCTTCAAGGATCGCACTAATCTAGGTTTAATGCCGCTCATGATAAGACCATTTGCTCGCTCGACTTGACCGTTAGTTTGCGGGTGATAGACGGAAGCATAATCGAGCTTGATGCCCATGTTGCTGCACCAAAGTTTTACCTCGTCGGCTGTAAAGTTCGAGCCGTTATCGGTGATGATGTTGTGGGGGATGCCATAACGGTGTACAACCCCGGATATGAAGTCTATCACTGGTCCGGATTCGGCCGTTTTAACTGGTTTGGCTTCTATCCATTTGGTGAATTTGTCCACCGTGACCAATAGGTATTTTTTATTATGGCTTCCCCTTTAAGGGGTCCGACCATATCAAGCCCCCAGACCACAAAGGGCCAAGTGATGGGGATTGTTTGGAGAGCGGTAGGCGGCATATGGCTTTGGTTTGCAAAAAGATGGCAACCGACGCAACGTTGAACAAGGTCCTGTGCGTCTGCTCGGGCCGTCGGCCAGTAGAAACCTGTACGGAAGGCCTTGCTTACAAGGGCCCGGGCTGCGGCGTGGTGGCCGCCAAGTCCAGCATGAATTTCTGCCAAAAGTTTCCGTCCTTCCTCTTCGGAGATGCACCTTTGAAGGACTCCGGTAGCGCTTTTCTTATAAAGCTCTCTTTTCGTGGACCTTGTAGGCTTTAGACCGCCGCACAATGCAGCGCGCCTCGTTTGGGTCCTCGGTTAATTCCTGCCGAGTTAGGTAGGCCAGGAATGGTTCTGTCCACGGGGCGATGACAACCATTATCATGTGGGCGGAAGGTGTTATTTTGGTGGCAGAGCCTCCGATTATGTCAGAGTGTTCGGTATCTGTTGTTGTGGCCGGGTCCGGACTATTGTTACCGGTCTCTCCTTCCCATACCACGGATGGCTTAAACAGCCTTTCCAGGAAGATATTAGGTGGGACAGGGTCGCGCTTAGCGCCGATGCGGGCGAGGATATCCGCCGCCTGATTGTTTTCCCGGGCCACATGGTGGAATTCAAGCCCCTCGAACCGAGCTGACATTTTGAGGACGGCGTTGCGATAAGCCGCCATTTTTGGATCCTTGTCGTCGAAGTCTCCATTTATTTGAGATATTGCGAGCTTCGAGTCCCCACGCACCTCCAGGCATTGAATGCCCATGGAGACTGCCATCCGGAGACCATGTAACAGGGCCTCATATTCTGCTGCGTTGTTGGAGTCTGTGTATAGTATTTGGAGTACATATTGGACTGTATCTCCGGTGGGGGATGTCAAGACGACGCCAGCCCCCAGACTAGCCAGCATTTTAGAGCCGTCAAAGTGCATAATCCAATTGGAGTACATGCCGTACCCTTTAGGGAGTTCGGCTTCTGTCCATTCGGCGACGAAATCAGCCGGTACTTGTGACTTAATGGCTCGCTGTGGTTTGTATGTTATGTCGAACGGGAGGAGCTCAATAGCCCATTCAGCAATCCGGCCCGTGGCCTCATGGTTGTTTATTATGTCGTTGAGTGGTACTTCAGAGGCCACCGTAATTGAACACTCTTGAAAGTAGTGTCATAGTTTCCGGGATGCCATGAAGACCGCGTATGCTATCTTTTGATAATGTGGGTACCGTGATTTGCATGGAGTGAGGACAGTGGATACATAGTATACCAGCTTTTGAAGCGGGAACTTATGTCCGTCCATCTCTCGTTCGACGACGAGCACTGCGCTTACAACTTGGTGTGTTGCCGCTATATATAGCAGCATTGGTTCGCCGACGTTAGGTGCGGCCAAGATTGGGTTTGTGGCCAAAACGGCTTTTGTTTCTTCAAATCCGGCCGTGGTCGCATCCGTCCACTCGAAGTGTTCGGTGCGTCAAAGAAGGCGATAAAGAGGCAGTGCCTTTTCTTCTAATCGGGAGATGAAGCGGCTTAAGGCAGCCACGCATCCAGTTAGTTTCTGGATTTGCTTGAGGTCTGTTGGGATGGCCAACTGTGACAGAGCTCGGATTTTAGCCAGATTTGCTTCGATTCCTCTGTTGGAGACGATGAAGCCTAAGAGCTTTCCGGCGGGCACGCCGAAGACGCATTTTTCTGGATTGAGCTTAATGTCGTATGTTCGGAGATTGTCGAACGTGAGCCTCAAGTCGTCTATTAAGGATTCGACGTGTCTGGTTTTAATGACCACATCGTCTACGTATGCCTCCACTGTTTTGCCAATCTGTGTCTCCAAGCATGTCCGAATCATGCGTTGATAGGTTGCACCGGCGTTTTTGAGCCCGAAAGGCATGGTGTTAAAACAGAAGGGACCGTATGGAGTGATAAATGCCGTTGATGCTTGATCGGACTTCGCCATCTTAATTTGATGGTATCCGGAGTATGCGTCGAGGAAACACAATGAGTCGTGTCCTGCGGTAGCGTCGATAATTTGATCGATGCGAGGGAGGGGGAAGGGATCCTTTGGGCAAGCCTTATTAAGATCCTTGAAGTCGACGCATAGGCGCCAGGATTTGTCCTTCTTTGGTACTATTACCAGGTTTGCTAGCCAGTCTGGATGCTTTATTTCTCGAATGAATCCGGCCTCCAGTAACTTGGCTAGCTCCTCTCCCATGGCTTGTCGCTTAGGCTCAGAGAAGCGCCCAAGAGTTTGCTTGACCGGCTTGAATCCCTTTAGGATGTTAAGGCTATGCTCGGCCAGCCTGCGTGGGATTCCTGGCATGTCTGAAGGATGCCAGGCGAAGATGTCCCAATTCGCGCGCCAGAACTCCCGTAGCGCAGCGTCTACTGTGGGGTTTAACTGTGCCCCGATGGATGCTGTTTTTGTAGGGTCCGTTGGATGGACTTGGAATTTGACTATTTCATCCGCTGGTTTAAAAGAGGTGGACTTGGATCTTTTGTCAAATATCACGTCGTCCCTGTCCACTATGGAGCGCAGCGCAGTTAATTCCTCGGCCGCGAGGGCTTCGGATAACGCCTCGAGTGCCAGTGCGGCTGTTTTATTTTCGGCGCAGAGTGCTATGTCCGGATCACTAGTTAGAGTGATGATTCCATTGGGCCCGGGCATTTTGAGCTTCATGTACCCGTAATGGGGTATAGCTTGGAAGATCGTGAATGCCTCCCGCCCTAGAAGGGCGTGGTATCCGCTATTGAAGGGGCCACTTGGAATGTGATTTCTTCAGACCTATAATTCTCCGGCATGCCGAATACCACATCAAGTGTGATTTTCCCAGCACATCGTGCCTCTCGACTAGGGATGATTCCTCTGAAGGTCGTGCTGCTTTGCTCAATGCGGCTTCTGTCTATTTCCATTTTTCGAAAAGTCTCCTCATAGATGAGGTTTAATCCGCTTCCGCCGTCCATGAGCACTTTAGTAAGCCGGAAGCCGTCCACAATTGGACTAAGGACCAAGGCGGCTGGTGCTCGGGCTGTCCGGAATTTAGGTTCGTCGCTGGCATTGAAGGTGATAGCCGTATCGCTCCATGGATTTATTGCTGCCAAGTGGCAGACTTCGGCAAGGCTGCGGAGTGCTCGCTTACGCCTATTATTTGAGGCGAAGGTCTCGAAGACTGTCAATACTGTATTGTTGTTCTCCACGGGATGGTGCTCTGCGGTATTGTTGATGAGGAGATCCTCACCGCTCTTGGCCACCTGCCGGAGTACCCAACATGCTCTAAGGCTGTGTGTTGGCATGGTATCCGATGTACTGTGAATTTTGCATGGCCCATTAAGCCATCCCTCCAATACGGTTCCACGCCCTGTAGTGGGCTTTTGCTTCTTTGTAATTGGATCGGGTGACTTACGAGAGTACACCCTTTTAGTTCGGATTGGGGGTTTTGTCAGAGCCGGAGGATCCCAAAATTTTGTTTGGGTTTTCCAGGCGCTTTCCATCGCAAAGTACTTCTGTACTATGGCCGCCAAGTCAGCGAAGTGTGCTATGTCACGGCGACTTATGGCGTTGAGGATTCCCCTGTCCGTGCAATTTTTGCAAAAGAATGAAATTGCGTCTTCCTCGCGACAGTCCTTAACCTTGCTCATTACAAGGAGGAATCTGGCCCAATAGTGGTGTACTGTCTCTTGGGGCTCTTGTATAATGTGGGAAAGATCACTTATATCTGGGTGGGTGGGTAGATTTAGGTCCGAACCCTGACCCGATCTGAGACCCAGGGGCGGAGGAGTTTCCGATCTTGGAAGCTTGGGCTCCGGGATGTTGCCCGCTAGGTCTGGCCCGCTGTCTGATTCTTGGTTCAAGGCTTGGGCCATGTCCTCCCGTAGACGGGTATCCGGCTCGCAGAGCTCAGGAATCTGGACATAGTTCGTCCTCAAGATGGAGGAAGAATTGCTAAGTTACTCCTCCACCACCGCTATCTGATGGGTGACCGGCGGAGAGTTAATCTCCCTTTGGTCGGGTTTAAGCCCAATCCGATCATAGTCCGTAGCGACTCCCAAAGAGGCGATGCGATCCAAGAGCTTGTTCAAGGAGGAGAGCTCCATTGGATCCATCTGCTCGGTGAGTCCCGAGCCGATGCGGAGGCGGTTTTTGATGACCCGAGAGGTCATCGTCGGCGCAGCGGCCGAACGGGCGGTCATGATGAAGTCGCCTAATCGGAGAGTTTGGCCTACAGCCAGGGCTCCCCCGGAAGTGATGTTGTCCTTGAAAACAAGACGAGCCATCAAGCCTTATGATGACGACACAATGTAACTCTCAATGAAAGCACCAATGTCGGTGTCAAAACCGACGGATCTCGGGTAGGGGGTCCCGAACTGTGCGTCTAAGGCGGATGGTAACAGGAGGCGGGGGACACGATGTTTACCCAGGTTCGGGCCCTCTCGATGGAGGTAATACCCTACTTCCTGCTTGATTGATCTTGATGACATGAGTATTACAAGAGTTGATCTACCACGAGATCGTAGAGGCTAAACCCTAGAAGCTAGCCTATGGTATGATTGTTGTTGTCCTACGGACTAAACCCTCCGGTTTATATAGACACCGGAGGGGGCTAGGGTTACACAGAGTCGGTTACAAGGGAGGAGATCTACATATCCGTATTGCCAAGCTTGCCTTCCACGCCAAGGAGAGTCCCATCCGGACACGGGACGAAGTCTTCAATCTTGTATCTTCATAGTCCAACAGTCCGGCTAAAGTATATAGTCAGGCTGTCCGAGGACCCCCTAATCCAGGACTCCCTCAGCCGCGCCCCCCACCCCTTTTCAATTCGGATTGGGCTTGGGGGGTGCTCCACCTCCTGTGGCAGCCTCCCTGTCTCCACTATGTCCCAATAGGCCCATTAACTTACCAGGGGGGTTTCGGTAACCTCCCGGTACTCTGAAAAATCCCTGATCTTCTTCGGAACCATTCTGGTGTCCGTATATAACCTTCCAATATATCAATCTTTACCTCCCGACCATTTCGAGACTCCTCGTAATGTCCGTAAGCTCATCCGGGACTCCGAACAAACTTCGGTCACCAAAAACACATAACTCATAATACAAATCATCATCGAATGTTAAGCATGCGGACCCTATGGGTTCGAGGACTATATAGACATGACCGAGACACATCTCTAGTCAATAACCAATAGCGGAACCTCGATGCTCATATTGGCTCCTACATATTCTGTGAAGATCTTTATCGGTCAAACCGCATAACAACATACGTCATTCCCTTTTGTCATCGGTATGTTACTTGCCCGAGATTCGATCGTCGGTATCTTCATACCTAGTTCAATCTCGTTACCGGCAAGTCTCTTTACTCGTTTCGTAATGCATCATCCCGCAACTAACTCATTAGTCGCATTGCTTGCAAGGCTTATAGTGATGTGCATTACCGAGAGGGCCCAGAGATACCTCTCCGATACATGGAGTGACAAATCCTAATCTTGATCTATGCCAACCCAACAAACACCTTCGGAGACACCTGTAGAGCATATTTATAATCACCCAGTTACGTTGTTACGTTTGATAGCACACAAGGTGTTCCTCCGGTATTCGGGAGTTGCATAATCTCATAGACAGAGGAATATGTATAAGTCATGAAGAAAGCAATAGCAATAAAACTTAACGATCATTATGCTAAGCTAACAGATGGGTCTTGTCCATCACATCATTCTCTAATGATGTGATCCCGTTCATCAAATGACAACACATGTCTATGGTTAGGAAACTTAACCATCTTTGATTAACGAGCTAGTCTAGTAGAGGCATACTAGGGACACTCTGTTTTGTCTATGTATTCATACATGTACTAAGTTTTCGGTTAATACAATTCTAGCATGAATAATAAACATTTATCATGATATAAGTAAGTATAAAAAACAACTTTATTATTGCCTCTAGGGCATATTTCCTTCAATTTTCATATATAATTTATTTTCATCTGACTTACGGTTTATTTTCTGTATGAATTGTCAAGGTTTATATGATTTTCTAAATTTAATTTAATTCAAAAATAACAGTAAAATACATTTTATACCCACTGCGGGCTAGCCACAGCGGATGATAGGTGGAGCACTGCCGCTTCGGTGCAACCCTCTCTCGGTGGTTCGGTTGCAGATGCAGCAGCCTCGACGCCTCTGGCGTCCATGGGGCCCTCGGCGCCCCCGGCGTCCCGCTCCACCGGCACGCTATCGCCCGGCGTGTCGGCGGTCTCCACCAACTCAGCCGCCACTGGTTCTTCACCATCATTATCACTCGTAGCTGTGCGGGACCCGCTGCCCCGCCCTATGACTCGGTCTCGGGCTGGCGTTCATCGCCCGAGCATGCGGTATACCAGCGATGAGTATCTTCTTGGTGCCTCTACATCCACGCCATCACCTCTCCCATCATCAGCTCGAGCTGCCCTCCATGATCCTCATTGTCTTACTGCGATGCAGGAAGAGTTCGACACTCTCTAGCGGAACCGCACTTGGTAGCTCGTCCCTCGGCCTCGTCATGCCAATGTCATCAGTGGCAAGTGGGTCTTCTGCCACAAGACTCGTCTGGACGACACTATCGAGCGGTATAAGGCTCCCTGGGTCGTTCGTGGTTTCCGTCAGCATGCAGGAGTTGACTTCACTGAGACGTTTGCACTGGTGGTCAAGTCGGGTATGATCCGCACGGTCCTTCACCTCGCGGTCTCTCGTGCCTGGCCGGTACATCAGATGGATGTCTCCAACGCCTTCCTACACGGCCACCTCACCGAACAGGTTTATTGCCAGCATCCCACCGACTTCGGCGACGCTACTCATCCCGGCTATGTATGTTTGCTTTCCTGGTCTCTTTATGGCCTAAAGCAAGCACCTCGTGCCTGGTGCCAGCGCATCGCCGGTTTTCTTCAGCAGCTTGGGTTCTCCATCACTCGCTCGGATGTCTCACTGTTCGTCTATCATCACGGCCATGCGACTTCCTACCTCCTACTCTACGTCGACGAAATTATCCTGACAACCTCTTCCGCCGAGCTTCTTCAGCAGATTACTACTCGGTTGCGCGATGAGTTTGCTATCAAGGATCTGGGCGCTTTGCATTATTTTCTTGGCATTTAGGTGGTTCGGTGACCATATGGGTTTTTCCTTCACCAATGGAAGTATGCACATGAGTTGCTTGAGCACGCTGGCATGCTTAATTGCAAACCCTTTGCTACTCCTGCCGATACGAAGGCCAAGCTCTCTGCACTTGATGGCTCTCCCACGCGGATGCTTCGTTTTACCACTCCATTGTTGGTGCTCTCCAATACTTGACACTCAACAAACCAGGTTTGCAGTATGCGGTTCAGCAGGTGTGCCTTCATATCCACTCCCCGCATGACTCTCATTGGAACCTGGTGAAGCGGATTCTACGATATATTCGAGACACTATGGCTCTCGGTCTGACGTTGACGGCGTCTTCCTCTATGGATATGGTGGCTTACTCCGTTGCTGACCGGGCTGGCCGTCCTGACACGCGCCGCTCCACATCTGGCCACTGCGTCTACATCGGTCCCTCCCTCATCTCGTGGTCGTCTAAACGACAACCTACGTTGTCGTGCTCAATCGTGGAGGCCGAGTACCGAGCTGTAGCTGTTGGAAATATGCCCTAGAGGCAATAATAAAATGGTTATTATTATATTTCCTTGTTCATGATAATTGTCTATTGTTCATGCTATAATTGTGTTATCCGGAAATCGTAATACATGTGTGAATACATAGACCATAACATGTCCCTAGTGAGCCTCTAGTTGACTAGCTCGTTGATCAATAGATGGTTACGGTTTCCTGACCATGGACATTGGATGTCATTGGTAACGGGATCACATCATTAGGAGAATGATGTGATCGATAAGACCCAATCCTAAGCATAGCACTAGATCGTGTAGTTCGTTTTCTAAAGCTTTTCTAATGTCAAGTATCATTTCCTTAGACCATGATATTGTGCAACTCCCGAATGCCGTAGGAATGCTTTGGGTGTACCAAACGTCACAACGTAACTGGGTGACTATAAAGGTGCACTACAGGTATCTCCGAAGGTGTCTGTTGGGTTGGCACGGATCAAGACTGGGATTTGTCAATCCGTATGACGGAGAGGTATCTCTGGGCCCACTCGGTAATGCATCATCATAATGAGCTCAATGTGACCAAGTAGTTGGTCACCGGATCATGCATTACGGAACGAGTAAAGTGACTTGCCGGTAACGAGATTGAACGAGGTATTGGGATACCGACGATCGAATCTCGGGCAAGTAACGTACTGATTGACAAAGGGAATTGTATACAGGATTGCTTGAATCCTCGACATCGTGGTTCATCCGATGAGATCATCACGGAATGTGTGGGAGCCAACATGGGTATCCAGATCCCGCTGTTGATTATTGGCTGGAGAGGTGTCTCGGTCATGTCTGCATGATTCCCGAACCCGTAGGGTCTACACACTTAAGGTTCGATGACGCTAGGGTTATAAGGAAGGTTTGTATGTGATTACCGAATGTTGTTCGGAGTCCCGGATGAGATCCCGGACGTCACGAGGAATTCCGGATTGGTCCGGAGGTGAAGATTTATATATGGGAAGTCATCATACGGTCACCGGAAATATTTGGGGGTATACCGGTATTGTACCGGGACCACCGGAGGGGTTCCGGGGGTCCACCGGGAGGGTCCACCCGCCCCGGAGGGCCTTATGGGCTGTAGGTGGAAGGGAACCAGCCCCTAAGTGGGCTGGGCGCCATCCCCCCAGGGCCCATGCGCCTAGGGTTGGGGGGAACCCTAAAGGGGGGCGCCCCCCCTTGCTTGGGGGGGGGCAAGCCCCCTTCCCCTTGGCCGCCGCCCCCCCTCTAGATCTCATCTAGAGGGTTCGGCCCCCTTCCCCCTTCTCCCTATAAATAGAGGGGTGAAGGGAGGGCTGCAGGAGCACATCCAAGGCGCAGCCCCTCCCCTCCCCAACACCTCTCCTCCTCCGCGTGAGCTTGGCGAAGCCCTGCCGGAGAACTGCCACTCCATCACCACCACGCCGTCGTGCTGATGTTGGAAACCTCTTCCTCAACCTCTCCCTCCTCCTTGCTGGATCAAGGTGCGGGAGACGTCACCAGGCTGCACGTGTTTTGAACGCGGAGGCGCCATTGTTCGGCGCTAGGATCGGAATCCACCGCGATCTGAATCGCTACGAGTAAGACTCCCTCATCCGCGTTCTTGCAACGCTTCCATCTCGCGATCTTCAACGGTATGAAGATGCACTCTCCTCTCTCTCGTTGCTAGTTACTCCATAGATTGATCTTCGTGATGCGTAGAAAATTTTAAATTTCTGCAACGATCCCCAACAGTGGCATCACGAGCTAGGTCTATGCGTAGTTTCTATGCACGAGTAGAACACAAGTTGTTGTGGGCGTAGATTTTGTCAATTTACTTGCCGTTACTAGTCTTATCTTGATTCGGCGGCATCGTGGGATGAAGCGGCCCGGACCGACCTTACACGTACGCTTACGTGAGACAGGTTCCACCGACTGACATGCACTAGTTGCATAAGGTGGCTAGCGGGTGTCTGTCTCTCCCACTTTAGTCGGATCGGATTCGATGAAAAGAGTCCTTATGAAGGGTAAATAGAAATTGGCATATCACGTTGTGGTTTTGGCATAGGTAAGAAACGTTCTTGCTAGAAACCTACAGCAGTCACGTAAAAATTTGCAACAACAATTAGAGGACGTCTAACTTGTTTTTGCAGCATGTGTCATGTGATGTGATATGGCCAGAAGAATGTGCTGAATGATATATGTGATGTATGAGATTGATCATGTTCTTGTAATAGGAATCACGACTTGCATGTCGATGAGTATGACAACCGGCAGGAGCCATAGGAGTTGTCTTGATTTATTTATGACCTGCGTGTCAACTGAAACGTCATGTAATTACTTTACTTTATTGCTAACCGTTAGCCATAGTAGTAGAAGTAATAGTTGGCGAGACAACTTCATGAAGACACGATGATGGAGATCATGGTGTCATGCCGGTGACGATGATGATCATGGCGCCCCGAAGATGGAGATCAAAAGGAGCAAAATGATATTGGCCATATCATGTCACTATTTGATTGCATGTGATGTTTATCATGTTTTACATCTTATTTGCTTAGAACGATGGTAGCATAAATAAGATGACCCCTCGCTAAAATTTCAAGAAAGTGTTCCCCCTAACTGTGCACCGTTGCGAAGGTTCGTTGTTCCGAAGCACCACGTGATGATCGGGTGTGATAGGTTCTAACGTTCGCATACAACGGGTGTAAGCCAGATTTACACACGCAACACACTTATGTTGACTTGACGAGCCTAGCATGTACAGACATGGCCTCGGAACACAAGAGACCGAAAGGTCGAACATGAGTCGTATAGCAGATACGATCAACATGAAGATGTTCACCGATGATGACTAGTCCGTCTCACGTGATGATCGGACACGGCCTACTTGACTCGGATCATGTATCACTTAGATGACCAGAGGGATGTCTGTCTGAGTGGGAGTTCATTAATAATTTGATTAGATGAACTTAATTATCATGAACTTAGTCCAAAACCTTTACAATATGTCTTGTAGATCAAATGGCCCACGCTAATGTCAACCTCAACTTCAACGCGTTCCTAGAGAAAACCAAGCTGAAAGACGATGGTAGCAACTATACGGACTGGGTCCGGAACTTGAGGATCATCCTCATAGCTGCCAAGAAAGCATATGTCCTGGAAGCACCCGTCCCAGCAAACCAAGACGTTATGAACGCCTGGCAAGCACGTGTTGATGACTACTCCCTGGTTCAGTGCGGCATACTTTACAGCTTAGAACCGGGGCTCCAAAAGCGTTTTGAGCAGCACGGAGCATATGAGATGTTCCAAGAGCTGAAAATGGTTTTCCAAGCTCATGCCCGGGTCGAGAGATATGAAGTCTCCGACAAGTTCTACAGTTGTAAGATGGAGGAGAATAGTTTTGTCAGCGAGCACATACTCAAAATGTCTGGGTTACACAATCGCTTATCTCAGCTCAGAGTTAATCTCCCGGATGACGTGGTCGTTGACAGAATCCTTCAGTCACTCCCACCTAGCTACAAGAGCTTTGTGATGAACTTCAATATGCAGGGGATGGAAAAGACCATTCCTGAGGTATATTCAATGCTGAAATCAGCGGAGGTGGAGATCAAAAAGGAACAGCAAGTGTTGATGGTCAATAAAACCACTAGTTTCAAGAAAGGCAAGGGTAAGAAGAACTTCAAGAAGGACGACAAGGGGGTTGCCGTGCCCGGTAAGCAAGCTGCCGGGAAGAAGACAAAGAATGGATCCAAGCCTGAGACTGAGTGCTTTTATTGCAAGGGAAACGGTCGCTGGAGGCGGAACTGCCCCAAGTACTTAGCGGATAAGAAGGCCGGCAATACCAAAGGTATATGTGATATACATGTTATTGATGTGTACCTAACCAGCGCTCGTAGTAGCTCCTGGGTATTTGATACCGGTGCGGTTGCTCATATTTGTAACTCAAAGCAGGAGCTGCGGAATAAGCGGAGACTGGCGAAGGACGAGGTGACGATGCGCGTCGGGAATGGTTCCAAGGTCGATGTGATCGCCGTCGGCACGCTACCTCTACATTTACCTACGGGGTTAGTTTTAAACCTCAATAATTGTTATTTAGTGCCAGCTTTGAGCATGAACATTGTATCTGGATCTCGTTTGGTGCGAGATGGCTACTCATTTAAATCCAAGAATAATGGTTATTCTATTTATATGAGAGATATGTTTTATGGTCATGCCTCGCTGGTCAATGGTTTATTCTTAATGAATCTCGAACGTGATGTTACACATATTCATAGTGTGAATGCCAAGAAATGTAAGGTTGTTAATGATAGTCCCACATACTTGTGGCACTGCCGCCTTGGTCACATTGGTGTCCAACGCATGAAGAAACTCCATGCAGATGGACTTTTGAAGTCTCTTGATTATGAATCATTTGACACGTGCGAACCATGCCTCATGGGAAAAATGACCAAGACTCCGTTCTCCGGAACAATGGAGCGAGCAACCAACTTATTGGAAATCATACATACTGATGTGTGCGGTCCAATGAGCGTTGAGGCTCGCGGTGGCTATCGTTATGTTCTCACCCTCACTGATGACTTGAGTAGATATGGGTATGTCTAAATGAAACACAAGTCTGAGACCTTTGAAAAGTTCAAGGAATTTCAGAGTGAGGTTGAGAATCAACGTGACAGGAAAATAAAGTTCTTACAATCAGATCATGGAGGGGAATATTTGAGTCACGAATTTGGCACACACTTAAGGAAATGTCGAATTGTTTCACAACTCACGCCGCCTGGAACACCTCAGCGTAATGGTGTGTCCGAACGTCGTAATCGCACTCTATTGGATATGGTGCGATCTATGATGTCTCTTACCAATCTACCGCTATCATTTTGGGGTTATGCTTTAGAGACTGCCGCATTCACTTTAAATAGGGCTCCGTCGAAATCCGTTGAGACGACACAGTATGAATTATGGTTTGGAAAGAAACCTAAGCCGTCGTTTCTTAAAGTTTGGGGATGCAATGCTTATGTCAAGGAACTTCAACCTAAAAAGCTCGAACCCAAGTCGGAAATATGCATCTTCATAGGATACCCTAAGGAAACCATTGGGTATACCTTCTACCTCAGATCCGAAGGCAAGATCTTCGTTGCCAAGAACGGGTCCTTTCTGGAGAAAGAGTTTCTCTCGAAAGAAGTAAGTGGGAGGAAAGTGGAACTTGATGAGATGACCTCTCTCGAACTAGAAAGTAGCGCAGCACAAGAAAATGTTTCTGTGGTGCCTGCACCGACTAGAGAGGAAGTTAATGGTGACAATCATGATCAAGTTACCACTAAACTTCGTAGGTCCACAAGGACACGTTCCGCACCAGAGTGGTACGTCAACCCTGTCCTGGAAATCATGTTGTTGGACAACGGTGAACCTTCGAACTATGAAGAAGCAATGGCGGGCCCAGATTCCAACAAATGGCTTGAAGCCATGCAATCCGAGATAGGATCCATGTATGAAAACAAAGTATGGACTTTTGACAGACTTGCCCGATGATCGGCGAGCGATAGAAAATAAATGGATCTTTAAGAAGAAGACGAACGCGGATGGAAATGTTACCATCTATAAAGCTCGACTTGTCGCTAAGGGTTATCGACAAGTTCAAGGAGTTGACTACGATGAGACCTTCTCACCCGTAGCGAAGCTGAAGTCCGTCCGAATCATGTTAGCAATTGCCGCATTCTACGATTATGAGATATGGCAAATGGACGTCAAAACGGCATTCCTTAACGGCTTCCTTAAGGAAGAATTGTATATGATGCAGCCGGAAGGTCTTGTCGATCCTAAGAATGCTGACAAGGTATGCAAGCTCCAGCGCTCAATCTATGGGCTGGTGCAGGCATCTCGGAGTTGGAACATTCGCTTTGATGAGATGATCAAAGCGTTTGGGTTTACACAGACTTATGGAGAAGCCTGTGTTTACAAGAAAGTGAGTGGGAGCTCTGTAGCATTTCTCATATTATATGTGGATGACATACTATTGATGGGAAATGATATAGAATTCTTGGAAAGCATAAAGGCCTACTTGAATAAGTGTTTTTCAATGAAGGACCTTGGAGAAGCTGCTTACATATTAGGCATCAAGATCTATAGAGATAGATCGAGACGCCTCATAGGTCTTTCACAAAGCACATACCTTGACAAGATATTGAAGAAGTTCAATATGGATCAGTCCAAGAAGGGGTTCTTGCCTGTATTGCAAGGTGTGAGATTGAGCACGGCTCAATTCCCGACCACGGAAGAAGATAGAGAAAAGATGAGTGTCATCCCCTATGCCTCGGCCATAGGGTCTATTATGTATGCCATGCTGTGTACCAGACCTGATGTAAACCTTGCCGTAAGTTTGGTAGGAAGGTACCAAAGTAATCCCGGCATGGAACACTGGACAGCGGTCAAGAACATCCTGAAGTACCTGAAAAGGACTAAGGATATGTTTCTCGTTTATGGAGGTGACGAAGAGCTCGTCGTAAAGGGATACGTCGATGCTAGCTTCGACACAGATCTGGATGACTCTAAGTCACAAACCGGATACGTGTATATTTTGAATGGTGGGGCAGTCAGCTGGTGCAGTTGCAAGCAATGCGTCGTGGCGGGATCTACATGTGAAGCGGAGTACATGGCAGCTTCGGAGGCAGCACATGAAGCAATCTGGATGAAGGAGTTCATTGCCGACCTAGGAGTTATTCCCAATGCATCGGGGCTGATGACTCTCTTCTGTGACAGCACTGGAGCTATTGCCCTTGCCAAGGAGCCCAGGCTTCACAAGAAGACCAGGCACATCAAGCGTCGCTTCAACTCCATTCGTGAAAATGTTCAAAATGGAGACATAGATATTTGTAAAGTGCATACGGATTTGAATGTCGTAGATCCGTTGACTAAACCTCTTCCACGGGCGAAACATGATCAACACCAGAACTCTATGGGTGTACGATTCATCACAATGTAACTAGATTATTGACTCTAGTGCAAGTGGGAGACTGCTGGAAATATGCCCTAGAGGCAATAATAAAATGGTTATTATTATATTTCCTTGTTCATGATAATTATCTATTGTTCATGCTATAATTGTGTTATCCGGAAATCGTAATACATGTGTGAATACATAGACCATAAGATGTCCCTAGTGAGCCTCTAGTTGACTAGCTCGTTGATCAATAGATGGTTACAGTTTCCTGACCATGGACATTGGATGTCATTGATAACGGGATCACATCATTAGGAGAATGATGTGATGGACAAGACCCAATCCTAAGCATAGCACTAGATCGTGTAGTTCGTTTGCTAAAGCTTTTCTAATGTCAAGTATCATTTCCTTAGACCATGAGATCGTGCAACTCCCGGATGCCGTAGGAATGCTTTGGGTATACCAAACTTCACAACGTAACTGGGTGACTATAAAGGTGCACTACAGGTATCTTCGAAAGTGTCTGTTGGGTTGGCACGGATCGAGACTGGGATTTGTCACTCCGTATGACGGAGAGGTATCTCTGGGCCCACTCGGTAATGCATCATCATAATGAGCTCAATGTGATCAAGTAGTTGGTCACCGGATCATGCATTACGGAACGAGTAAAGTGACTTGCCGGTAACGAGATTGAACAAGGTATTGGGATACCGACGATTGAATCTCGGGCAAGTAACGTACCGATTGACAAAGGGAATTGTATACGGGATTGCTTGAATCCTCGACATCGTGGTTCATCCGATGAGATCATCGTGGAACGTGTGGGAGCCAACATGGGTATCCAGATCCCGCTGTTGGTTATTGGCTGGAGAGGTGTCTCGGTCATGTCTGCATGATTCCCGAACCCGTAGGGTCTACACACTTAAGGTTCGATGACGCTAGGGTTATAAGGAAGGTTTGTATGTGATTACCGAATGTTGTTCGGAGTCCCGGATGAGATCCCGGACGTCACGAGGAGTTCCGGATTGGTCCGGAGGTGAAGATTTATATATGGGAAGTCATCATACGGTCACCGGAAATATTCGGGGGTATACCGGTATTGTACCAGGACCACCGGAGGGGTTCCGGGGGTCCACCGGGAGGGTCCACCTGCCCCGGAGGGCCTTATGGGCTGTAGGTGGAAGGGAACCAGCCCCTAAGTGGGCTGGGCACCATCCCCCCTAGGGCCCATGCGCCTAGGGTTGGGGGGAACCCTAAAGGGGGCGCCCCCCTTGCTTGGGGGGCAAGCCCCCTTCCCCTTGCCCCCCCCCCTCTAGATCTCATCTAGAGGGGCCGGCCCCTTCCCCCTTCTCCCTATAAATAGAGGGGTGAGGGGAGGGCTGCAGGACCACGTCCAAGGCACAGCCCCTCCCCTCCCCAACACCTCTCCTCCTCCGCGTGAGCTTGGCAAAGCCCTGCTGGAGAACTGCCACTCCATCACCACCACGCCGTCGTGCTACTGTTGGAGCCCTCTTCCTCAACCTCTCCCTCCTCCTTGCTGGATCAAGGTGCGGGAGACGTCACCGGGCTACACGTGTGTTGAACGCGGAGGCGCCGTTGTTCGGCGCTAGGATCGGAAACCACCGCGATCTGAATCGCTACGAGTATGACTCCCTCATCCGCGTTCTTGCAACGCTTCCGTCTCGCGATCTTCAACGGTATGAAGATGCACTCTCCTCTCTCTCGTTGCTAGTTACTCCATAGATTGATCGTGGTGATGCGTAGAAATTTTTTAATTTCTGCAACGATCCCCAACAGTAGCGAACGTTGTTGCCGAGTGTTCCTGGCTTCGACAACCTCTTCAGGAGTTGCGTCACGACGTCTCCCAGGCTACGGTGGTATATTGTGATAATGTACCCGCCGTCTACCTCTCCGCCAACCCCGTTCATCATCACCACACGAAGCACATCGAGCTCGATATTCATTTTGTGTGCGAACAGGTGGACCTTGGACGCATTCGGGTTCTTCATATTGCGACGGCACAACAATTCACCGATGTGATGACTAAGGGATTGCTCCAGTCTCTGTGTCCCCGGCGACGCTTCGACTATGAGGGGTGTTGAATATACGGTTTGCATGTGAAAGAACATGTGGCGCCCCCATGTTTGGTTTTGGTAATTGATGACAATCTCTATGGACTAATGGTTGCCTTGAGTTATATTTGAAGGATTTGTCCATAGGCATTTCTTGAAGTCCATGTGTTGGTTTCAAAGAGTTTGTGATGACCAAGGGTTTGTCCATAGGCTGTTCTTGGGGTCCATTTGTTGGTTTCAAGGAGAGTTTGTGATGACCAAGGTGCTATTAAGGAATTATCCAAAGATTGGTCTTGTGAGTGTTGAGCTTATTGCAAGCATGTCTTGAAGAAGAAGTGTGTGTGATCATTCATGTTTACCTTCAAGACATCATCCAAATGAAGAGAGTTGGAAAGATTCAAGGTTGATCAAGACTAAGTCAAAGAGTGAATCAAGTTGATCAACACACAAAGCGTAGAAGATGTACCGAGAGGGATCACGTGATCGCATGGTAAGGTAAGCATTGTCCTTTATGCTTTGTGTACTAGCCCATGGTCTACGTGTGAGTTCTATGTGGGGTTAGGTATGTTTCCATGGGCTTGCGTCAAGAGGAAGATATTATACAACCCATGGAGGATGACATCAAATGGTGTTCGTCACCAAGTTTGCGTGTGCAAGTTCAAGTGGAGCATCATCAAAGAGATCTTATGCTTGAAGCTTGCCGTCCATTGTGGTGACAATGGATTTGTGAAGATGTGCCGAAGAGTGGCTCACCCATAGTGGAGTATGGGAGAGCAATCAACCAGTCTTCATCGAGCCAACGCAATCAAGAAAGGTGGTCCATCTTGAGGGAGTCAAGATCGTCATCATCTAGCTCAAGTGGACCATGTGCAAGGCAAAGGTTTGCTTTTGATAGGTTTTCTATTTCACCGGTCTCATGATGGTAGTTGGGAGACCGGGTTATAGGATCGATTGCCGTACTATCAAGGGGGGCTCTCGATGAGTAGCTTGATCGTATCGTTCATAGAGAGCCCAAACCATTGCATCCTTGCATCATCTTTATTGGTTCTTGTTTGCTTCTCTTTGTGAGTTTTGGAGCTTTTGGTCATCTTGTTGACAAGCTCGAGTTCATCGAAAACGGAGTTAACATGCATATTCTATGATGTTTTCGATGTTGGAGGTTTTGCTGGTTCTTCTTGGTTGGAGTTATCTCTCCTCTATATATTAGGCATACCTCCCATGCCTCGCTGTTTTGATGCTACTCGTCGTCTTGTTTCCAACAAGCTTGAGTTTGCTCAATTCGGAGCTCATATGCAGAAGTTATGGCGGTTTTGGTTTCCCGTGGAGTATACTTGTTTTCGTGAAAGTGGCTTTAGGATGGTCCCAGCGGTAGTACCGCTTAGGGGTCACAAGCGGCAGTACCGCTCCGCAGCGGTAGTACCGCTAGTGGGTCCTCAGCAGTAGTACCGCTACGGTACCAGGCCCCTACCGCGTCGACTCAAGGGGTCATTTTTCGTGTCGGATAGTGCGGTACTTCGCAGCGGCAGTAGGGCGGCAGTACCGCTCACGAGCGGTAGTACCACCCAACCACTGCGGTAGTACCGCTCGGGTCTGTCTCTCTCATGCCCTCCTAACTCCACGGTAGTACCGCCCGGGGAAGCGGTAGTACCGCTGTTCTCAGTGGTAGTACCGCTGCCTTACGCGGTAGTACCGCCCTCTGCGGGGCTGTTTTGGGGGTAACGGTTGGATTGTTCCCCCCACTATATAAGGGGGTCTTCTTCCCCATTCTACCTTATCCTTTGAGCTCGTGTTCTTTCCTCATTGTTGACCTTCTTCGAGCTTGCTAACTCTCAATCCCTCCATGGATTCTTACTAGTTTTTGAGGGAAAAGAGAGAGGAGATCTAGATCCACATTTCCACCAATCACTTTCTCCTCTAGGTGAGGGGAACCCATTGGATCTAGATCTTGGAGTTCTTGGTGTTCTCCTTCTTGTTCTTCCTCTCTTTTGCCTCCCTAGCATTAGTTGCTTTGGTGGGATTTGAGAGAGAAGGACTTGGGCACTCCGTGTACCCTTGCCATTGCATTTGTGCATCGGTTTGAGTTCTCCATGGTGATACGTGGAAGTTACAAGTTGAGAAGCTTATTACTCTTGGGTGCTTGGTACCCTTGAGCTTATTCTTCTTGGGTGCTTGGGCGCCCTAGACGGTTGGTGGTGTTCGGAGCTCAATCATTGTGGTGTAAAGCTCCGGGCAAGCGTCGGGGTCTCCAATTAGGTTGTGGAGATCGCCCCGAGCTATTTGACGGGTTTCGGTGACCGCCCCCAAGGGTTGCCAAAGTGTACGGGTTCGGTGACCGCCCCCAAGGGTTGCCATTTGTACGGGTTCGGTGACCGCCCTCAAGGGTCCCTTAGTGGAATCACGGCATCTTGCATTGTGCGAGGGCGTGAGGAGATTACGGTGGCCCTAGTGGCTTCTTGGGGAGCATTGTGCCTCCACCCCGCTCCAAACGGAGATTAGCATCCGCAAGGGTGTGAACTTCGGCATACATCGTCGTCTCCGCGTGCCTTGGTTATCTCTTACCCGAGCCCTTTACTTATGCACTTTACTTTGTGATAGCCATATTGTTTCTTGTCATATTTCTTGCTATCACCTAAGTAGTTTTTCTTGCTTAACATAAGTTGTTGGTGCACATAGGTGAGCCTAGTTGTTGTAGGTTTTGTGCTTGACAAATTAACCGCTAGGTTTATTCCGCATTTGTTCAAGACTCAACCGTAATTATTTTAAAGCGCCT
>NC_057808.1:351154846-351161825 GCF_018294505.1 Triticum aestivum
ATACGTGCACTTTGCATCCGATCAATACGTCGAGAGTTGCATTGCCAAACCTAGTCTCCTACATGCGGCTTCTTAGGAATAGAAAAACTCAACTAGGGCAAGTGGATTATCTAGTTATGTCACCCTCCTATCCGCTAATCTTCTGGTTTTACTGTCACTCTCCCAACCCTTGCTTCGCTTCCAAGTCCCACACACAGCCCGAGTCTTTTTACCCTCGCCGGAAGAGTCAGAGAGAGAGGATGCGCTATTCGCTGATAGCCGTCCGCCCTGTTTGTTTAACCGCAACTGGCATGTCGGCCCTGGCAAGGCGACACGTCTGCCGACCGTCGGCTCCGCTCAATCACCGAGGCGCGCTCGCTGGCGGCTACTCCGCGAGACTGGCAGCGATATGATTTTTCAAAAGAAAAACACCGCGCCGCGCCGCTCGCGCAAAACTTGGAGGTAGTCCACCTTCTGGGCGGTGGCGAGCTCGTATTCTATTCGCCATCGTGTTCGTGCACACCAGAAGGGAGCCAGTCCAGCATTACACCACCCGTCCAATCACGCCCGGGAATCCTCCGGTGGGCGGTTGGGTGGGCGGCCGGGGAACATGCTGCTACCATCAAAAAGTCAGAGCCGTATCCGTAATCAAACACTAGTGGCTTTGCACAGGTAACATGGGTGGATGCCATTTGCAGCTAACATTGCGGGAGTAATATATGTTGGCATGAGATTTGCTGGATCTGGAGAATCGGAGGATGTCTGTGGCTTTATCACGTACGCCTCTCGCTGATTGCTACTGGAGTTTGGCAAACTTAAATGTGTATTGATGTTTATATTAGTAAAGGAACAATGACGTCCAAGATTAGTGATTCTGCTTCTTGTAATTTGTATATGTACTGGTTAGTTTATGCATACATCTCAGAAAATTATGCTTGGGCCGCTATATAAGACCGGGAGTACTGCTCAGTCGATTCCACAACTGCCATAGCATCCTAACTCCCTAAGTGTCGAATTAAAATGGAGACTTCTACTATACTATGGCTCCTCTACGTCTCGGCCGCCTGTTGCATCCTCTACAAAGTCTTTGTCCGCGGCAAAAACAGCCTAAAGACGAGCTCCAGCTATGCCCGACGGCCGCCGGGCCCGGCGCCAATCCCTTTCATCGGCAATATCTTCCACCTGCAAGGCGAGCCGCACCACGCCCTGGCAAGGCTCGCTGGGGTGTACGGCCCCGTCATGTCCTTGAAGCTCGGCACGACCACTGCCATCATCGCCTCCTCCGCGTCGGGCGCCCGCGACATCCTGCAGAAGTACGACCACCTCCTGGCCGCGCGGTCCATCACCGACGCCGGGCGCGCGCTGGGAAACCATGAGCGCTCCATCGTGTGGCTGCCGTGCACCAGCCCGCTGTGGAAGCGCCTCCGCGCCGTGTGCACCAACCACCTATTCTCGGCGCGCGGCCTCGACGCGACGCGGGCCGTGCGGGAGGAGAAGGTGAGGGAGCTGGTCGGCTCCCTCCGCGCCCACCACGCCGGCGAGGCCGTGGACGTCGGCCGTGTCGTGTTCTCCGGGGTTCTAAACCTCGTGTCCAACGTGCTGTTTTCCGAGGACGTGGCCGACATGAGCTCGGACCGGGCGCAGGAACTAGAGGTCCTCATCAGGGGCATGGTGGAGGAGTTCACCAAGCCCAACTTGTCGGACCTCTTCCCGGTGCTCTCTGCGCTAGACTTGCAGGGCCGCCGCCGGCGCACCACACAGTACCTGAGAAGGTTCAATGACTTCTTCGACCCGATCATCCGCCGCCGTATGAAATATGAAGGTGAAAGGAAAGATGATTTCTTAGACGTGCTACTCCAGCTTCATTCGGTGGATCAGCTCAGCCTCGAGGCTCTCAATTGCTTTCTTTCGGTACGTACGTAAGTCATTTTCATACTAGGAGTACTTAGCTAGCCAGTATATGCTGGTAACCTAGTACTAAATGGTGTTGTGTCCGTACAAAAAGTACTACACAATCCAAAGGATAAATCTTCTCGGGCAATTTTGCACTATGCGAAAATTATCATCTGAATCGGTTGCAAAAAGGTCATAGCAAAAAAAAATCAGTTGCAAAAGGTGAAACTAGAGGCGATGGCTTAAAAAAAAACTTCAATATAACGGTGTACTACATCGAGGATCTTCTTATTAAAGTTTGTTTTAGTTTCTTCCATGTAATCTGATGCACTCTGTAGATATAGTGCGATTAGAAAACATCTCCATTTTTTATAGTTCACATATGGTTTAGATGGAAATGATAACATTGTCATAGAAAATAATATCATGTAGCTTTTAGTTTACTAGTATTGTAGTACTTATATGAGTACGGCGTTTTGGAGGACGAGCTCCATGGAGCTCTTTTTCTGAAACAAAAAAAAATCGAAAATCAGCTTTTGAAGTTTCAAAAAATTATGAAAACAATCACACACATTCATCCAGATGTATTTTTTTGCGAGAAAGATGTATACTATATGTGTGTAAAATTTAAAGATGATATACATTATGGTGAGAACTACGTACACAAAATGACAAATTCACACATTTTTAATTCTGAACAGTGCGTGTATTATTTAAAACTTTCGAAATCATGGTTTTATCATTTTTAATGTACTCTCACTATAATGTATATCACCTTCAAATTTTACACACATATAGAATATATATCCGTATGAACGTGTGCGATTGTTTTCAGAACTTTTTGAAACCTATATTTTCAAAAAAGAGCTCCATGGAGCTCCTCCTCCATCTAGCATTTTCGTACAAATACAAAATATAATGGTGCCAACTCAAAGAAAAATGTGAAATTGTGTATCAAAGATATGAGGCATCAGGCATGTAACTGGATAAACTGCCGGTGCCCTTACACGTTACTCCCCTCACGGGGCACCTCTTATCTTTAGAGATTTTTAATTGTGGCAGTGATCGATCAAGGATTTGTTTCTTTGGTTTCTTATGTCAAGTGCACGTGCGTAGGCTGCCGGATATCAATATGTAGACTTGCACTAGTGGTCTAGTGGATAGAGCGACCGCTATCGTGCCAGTCGATCATCTGACCTATCAACATTGACTAATCATTATTCATGCAGAAGCAGGCTACGCACTCCATCGATATTAATTATGCAATTAGATATCTCTCACGTCTAGGGAACGATATTAACTGTTAGTATCGAGGTTGAGAAAGCACCAGGAGTAAGCATGGAGTTTGGCCTTCGCCTTGTGTCGTCTAGGTGACGCTTAAGCTTCCTAGGCGTGGCTTAGGCAGTCATATAGTTTTAACTATCAGTGATGTGTTCATGGTATTATATGTGTATATATTAATTTAGAGCACATAAATAAGTAAACTACAACAACTTTCACTGAAATATGATTCATTTGACACAGACTTCCAATTAGACCCTATGCAAGGCGTTTCGTCATTGCCTACGTGTAAGCATGCCTTAGCGAATCCTAGGCACCGCCTCTTTCAACAAAGGTTTGTACTAACACTCCAACAGGGACCTAAACTAACGAGAAAAATATTCTGTGTCTCCAGGATTTGTTCGTGTCAGGGGCGGAGACTAACTCGATCACAGTGGAGTGGACGATGGCCGAGCTACTCCGGCAACCGGCCGTGATGTCAAAGGTTCGCGCCGAGTTGCGGGAAACTCTCGGCCCGAAGCAGCACCCTGACGAGTCCGACGTCGATAGGATGCCATACCTGCGCGCCGTGGTGATGGAGACCATGCGGCTTCACCCGCCGAGCCCACTCCTGATGCCGCACGAGGCCATGGCCGATGGCGCCGAGGTCGGCGGCTTTGCGGTGTCCAAGGGCACCAAGCTGATCGTCAATCTGTGGGCCATCATGCGAGACCCAGCGCTGTGGAAGCAGCCCGAGGAGTTCATCCCTGAGAGATTCCTAGGGGCGGACATGGATTTCCGGCGCAAGGACCACGGGGAGTTCATGCCGTTCGGGGCAGGGAGGAGGGCGTGCCCTGGGACACCCATGGCCACGAGGGTGGTGACGCTGATCCTTGCGTCCGTGCTTCACGCGTTTGAGTGGAGACTGCCCGATGGGATGCAACCGTGCGACGTCGATGTTAGGGGCCGGTTTGGCACGTCGCTCAAAATGGTCACGCCACTCAAGGCCGTGCCGGTGCCGTTGTTCTAGTAGCTAGAGTTGCGCCGATGTCCTTCTTAATTAGTCTCATTATGCACGCAAGGCGCACATGGTCACTGCGGCTATTTGATTTCAGGTTGATTTGAAAATCATCCTTAGGTGATACTGTGAGACAAGTGATCACAGTCATGTAAAAATACTAAACTGTGAGACAAGTGATCACAGTCATGTAAAAATACTAAGTGACGCCAATGAAGGACAAATCTTAATTTCAGTGCAAGCTTCGGCTTGACACGTAGATCAGCAAAGGGCCGAGTGTGAACTAAGCAAGCCTAGCTTAGATGATTAGGGTTTTTATGGTGAAGCAGCCCATTAATATTTAAGTTCTAGACTTGGCACTGGGTGCTCGCATTTGTCTAGATTTATTTCAGCTCTTCTGGCGATGTTTGTTTAGTAGGGGGAGACGTTCCCGTCGATTATGGAGGCGTCTATGATGACTATCTCAAGACACGATGTCGGTTCATTATTTCAGAGGTGCTCATAAGGGTAGGGTGTACGTGCGTGCATTTACGAGGGTAAGTGTATGCGCATTTATATGCGCGTCAGTGGCTGTACCATGTTAAAAGAAATAGTAAGGTCCAAGTGCACAGTAAATATAACTTTTTTCCAAAAAGAAAGATTACCTCGACCCTACATCAATCGATGCACACAACCATTTATTAGGAAGTTTCAAGTATTAAGCTCCAATAAAAGAAAATAAAAAATATAGGACAAATTGCCATGACCGGCAACGATAAGACAAAATGCCTACACACACCCTATTATTAGACCGTCAGATGTAGCTTGTACTATCGTCTCCCATCACTACATCCATTGGCCATAAGCTTCCTCGCTACCGCATGATGTAGTATGACCACATATGGATTCATCCAAATGCTCTACATAAACTATAAATAATTTTTTTAAATCTTTGCTCTGTTAAACACATAATCATTCCGACAATTTCGAATAGCCCAAAGTAATGCACAAACTCCCATAGGAATTAGTACCGCAATATTATGCTACACCCCACCTAAGCTGTTACTAAACATTAAAAGACGCATGTATTGTTCGCCACATAAGGCTGGCAAGTGGGCAAAGAAATAAGTGTTGAATTGTTTCCTCGTGGTCACATAAACAACACACTACCTTCACACCTACCTTTTGCCAAATTACCCTTGGTAATGGCATCTCTAACGCCTACTAGCAAACCTCCCGCATGCGTTTGGATCGTGCTGCCCGGATAGTAGAAGCCATCCAAAGCAGGCCTGTATCGGTCTGCGACGCGGTCCCGACTTGATTTCTCCCGTAAACTAAAGACGAACAGGGGCCAGGGGAGCTTTGCGGGTGTCCGGGCCGATCCCACACCCGTTTCTGACAGCCCTGGCCCACCAAAACCCCTCCTCCCTCGCCCTTGCGCATTCCTGCCCGGTGCCAGCTGCCCGCATTCATGCCACTATACAGCGGGCCGCTCAACATTGAGACGGCTCAGGGCGGACGCGACCCTCACTACCTCTGTCGATCTCCCACAGAGCTTCACCGCCCGCGACGCGTCTCCGGTGTCCGCGCATGTTCAATGCCAGAGATGCGTGACTGGACGGGACATGATGGATATCTACCACGTCTGTTCAATGTCGTTGTTTGTTTGTATACCGCCATTAAGCAGGCTCGCTGGCCGAGAAACCCACTTCGGCGCCGCGCATTGACGCACCCTGATGCATCGCCTCACCGGAATCAGTTATTTAAAGGCGGCCACACCCGGCTCTCCACACCACACTACAAGCCCCTCCCTCCCATCCTCCTCCCTTGCACTGCATCTGCAAATGACCGCGGGCGGTGAAAGCTCCGTGGGAGAGCCTTTCCATGGATATGAAGCACGCCGTGGCCGCCCTTGCCGCCGCGTGGCAGATCCGCCGTGCCAGGAAGATCGAGGTCGGCATGCCGGCTAGCTCGCCCGAGGTCTCCCACGACGAGGACGACACCATGATGGACTCCGACAACACCGCCCCTGCCCCCGCGCCTCTTATGCACGCTTGTTTCACCATGGAGTAGGTGCAGGCGCACTACAATGCCTCCATGGTGGAGGTGCAGCCTACATCGGTGCCTTTGTCGGTGTTCAAGCCGGCGCAGGAGGAACATCAGTACAACCTGTTCCTCCTGGAGCAGCACCGGCTGACGGAGGGCCAAATCTACGGCGAGCGCGCAAGCGAGGAGGCCATGGCCTCGGCGAACCCCAACTTCATCGTGGAGCAGCATGCCATCTACGATGCTGTCCGTGCTCAAGCCGTCGCTCGCTAGGAAGCGTCTTTCGCGGAGGCGCAGTTTCAGGCGATCGCAGACGAGAACAATGCCAGTTGCGCCTCCTACGCGCCGCCGACGAACCATCAGGCTGCCCGATGGGACGACAACAGTGCCAGTGCCACCATTTCCATCGCGGACCTCACGTCCACCAGCGACAGATAGGTCGCAGACTCCTCCAAGAATGAGTAGGTCACGGGAGGCGGCAGGGCTTGTGTCTCATGTGGGCCGGTCCGTCTCCCGTGTTCTACTCTTCCTCGCCGGAAACAGTACCTTACTTCATCGGTCTTATCGCTGGTGCTCATGGAGACGGCGGATAGAGGACGACATGGGCTTGGACGCCGGCTGCCGCCACTGTAGGATAGGTTTAGGGCTGGGTCATTTTTTTCTAAATGTTCAAAATGTAACGAAAATCCATCGTGATTGTATCAAATCTGTCATGTTTATATGAAATTCGGCCTTGTTTGCGCGAATTTCATCCGGTATGTTGAAAAGAGTTTGAAATGTATGTGGCTATGGTGGGATGGAAGC
>NC_057808.1:351162054-351249515 GCF_018294505.1 Triticum aestivum
ACGGATGTGGGACCAAATTTGCGGGTTGTCGTTGGCGATGCCCTAAGGATCACACCCTTGTGTACAAACCACATGAAAATCTTAATTTAGAAGAAACTTTGGTTTTCGATATATGAAGTGGCCGAATAACCGGTTTAGTATTAATCAAGTCCATGTACATGGTTAGTGAGAATTCATCCTAGCCAATGGGCTTAAGGAGTTACCAATAGTTTCGAAGATGGGTTAGTGAGAATTCATCCTAACCAATGGGCTTAAATGTGTGATGGTGCCATGCCCCTTCCCAGGTGTAGCTATGGAGGATAGAAGAGGCCCAACAGCAGTAGGGCGGCCCATGCACACTACTCAACGTCCACCGACAATCCGAAATGCATCAGCACCTTGGAGGAGACGAATAATCCTCTTCGAATTGGACTAACCAACCCTGGTCAACTACCAAACGTAGCATAGGACAACTCTTTGGAGAGAGGGAGGGGGCGAGAGTGGACGTTGATCAACATCATCATTAGACTTACTTGCAACAACCATAAAGATAGCAAGCATTCCTTGGATAAGACAGTCATGGCAGCAAAAGAAACTAGCCTCATCTCTTCACCAACAGAAAATAGACGTACCCGAGATACCTGTTGGGTAACGTAGCATGCAATTTAAAAAAAAAAATCCTACGATCATGCAAGATCTATCTAGGAGATGCATAGCAACGAGAGGGGGAGAGTGTGTCCGCGTACCCTCATAGACCGAAAGTGGAAACATTAGCTTAATGCATTTGATGTAGTCGAACGTCTTCATGATCCAACCGATCAAGTACCTAATGTACGACACCTCCGAGTTCTGCACACGTTCAGCTCGATGACGTCCCTCGAACTCTTGATCCAGCAAAGTGTCGAGGGAGAGTTTCGTCAGCACGACGGCGTGGTGATGGTGATGGTGACGTGATCCGCACAGGGCTTCGCCTAAGCACCACGACGCTATGACCGGAGGAGTAAACTGTGGAGGGGGGGCACCGCACACGGCTAAGAGAACAATTGATGTGCTATGGGGTGCCCACTGCCCCCGTATATACAAGAGGAGGGGAGGAGGCCACCGGCCTAGAGGGCGCGCCATGGAGGGGGGAAACCCACTAGGACTCCTAGTCCTAGTAGGTTTCCCCCTTCCTTCCTATGGAGGGGGAAAGAGGGAAGGGAGAGGGAAGAGGAGAAGGAAAGGGGGCGCGCCCCCTCCCCTAGTCCAATTCGGACTCCCTATGGGAGGGGGGCGCGGCCACCCCTTGTGGGCTGCCTCCCCTCTCTCCTATGGCCCATGTAGGCCCATTACTTTCCCCGGGGGGTTCCAGTAACCTCCCGGTACTCCGAAAAATACCCGAAATGACCCGGAACCATTCCGGTGTCCGAATATCATCGTCCAATATATCAGTCTTTACCTCTCAACTATTTCGAGACTCCTCGTCATGTCCGTGATCTCATCTCGGACTCCGAACAATCTTCAGTCACAAAAACACATAACTCATAATACAAATCATCATCAAACGTTAAGCGTGCGGACCCTACGGGTTCGAGAACTATGTAGACATGACCGAGACACATCTCCGGTCAATAACCAATAGCGGAACCTGGATGCTCATATTGGTTCTTACATATTCTACAAAGATCTTTATCGGTCCAACCGCAATGACAACATATGTTATTCCCTTTGTCATCGGTATGTTACTTGCCCGACATTCGATCGTCGGTATCCTCATACCTAGTTCAATCTCGTTACCGGCAAGTCTCTTTACTCGTTCTGTAATGCATCATCCCGTAACTAACTCATTAGTCAGTTTGCTTGCAAGGCTTATTGTGATGTCCATTACTGAGAGGGCCCAGAGAAACCTCTCCAATACTCGGAGTGACAAATCCTATCTCAATCTATGCCAACCCAACAAACACCTTCGGAGACACCTGTAGAGCATCTTTATAATCACCCAATTACATTGTGACGTTTGATAGCACACAAGATGTTCCTCCGGTATTCGGGAGTTGCATAATCTCATAGTCAGAGGAATATGTATAAGTCATGAAGAAAGCAATAGCAATAAAACTTAACGATCATTATGATAAGCTAACGGATGGGTCTTGTCCATCACATCATTCTCTTAATGACGTGATCCTGTTCATCAAATGACAACACATGTCTATGGTCAGGAAACTTAACCATCTTTGATTAACAAGCTAGTCAAGTAGAGGCATACTAGGGACACTATGTTTTGTCTATGTATTCACACATGTATCCGTTTTCTAGTTAATACAATTCTAGCATGAATAATGAACATTTATCATGAGATAAGGTAATATAAATAACAACTTTATTATTGCCTCCAGGGCATATTTCCTTCAGTCTCCCACTTGCAATAGAGTCAATAATCTAGATTACATTGTAATGATTCTAACACCCATGGAGTCTTGGTGCTGATCATGTTTTGCTCATGGAAGAGGCTTAGTCAACGGGTCTGCAACATTCAGATCCATATGTATTTTGAAAACTTCTATGTCTCCCACCTTGACTTGATCGCGGATGGAGTTGAAGCGTCTCTTGATGTGTTTGGTTCTCTTGTGAAATCTGGATTCCTTCGCTAAGGCAATTGCTCCAGTATTGTCACAAAAGATTTTCATTGGACCCGATGCACTAGGTATTACAACTAGATCGGATATGAACTCCTTCATCCAGACTCCTTCATTTGCTACTTCCGAAGCAGCTATGTACTCCGCTTCACACGTAGATCCCGCCACGATGCTCTGCTTGGAACTGCACCAACTAACAGCTCCACCATTCAATATAAATACGTATCATGTTTGCGACTTAGAGTCATCCGGATTAGTGTCAAAGCTAGCATCAACGTAACCATTTACTACAAGATCTTTGTCACCTCCATAAACGAGAAACATGTCCTTAGTCCTTTTCTGATATTTCAGGATGTTCTTGACCGTTGTTCAGTGATCCACTCCTGGATTACTTTGGTACCTCCCTGCTAAACTTATAGTAAGGCACACATCAGGTCTGGTACACAGCATTGCATACATGATAGAACCTATGGCTGAGGCATAGGGAATGTCTTTCATTTTCTCTCTATCTTCTGCAGTGGTCGGGCATTGAGTCTGACTCAACTTCACACCTTGTAACACATGCAAGAACCCTTTCTTTGACTGATCCATTTTGAACTTCTTCAAAACTTTATCAAGGTATGTGCTTTGTGAAAGTCCAATTAAGCGTCTTGATCTATCTCTATAGATCTTGATGCCCAATATATAAGCAGCTTCACCGAGGTCTTTCATTGAAAAATTCTTATTCAAGTATCCTTTTATGCTATCCAGCAATTCTATATCATTTCCAATCAACAATACGTCATCCACATATAATATTAGAAATGCTGCAGAGCTCCCACTCACTTTCTTATAAATACAGGCTTCTCCATAAGTCTGTATAAAACCATATGGTTTGATCACACTATCAAAGCGTATATTCCAACTCCGAGAGGCTTCCACCAGTCCATAAATGGATCGCTGGAGCTTGCACACTTTGTTAGCACCTTTAGGATCGACAAAACCTTCTAGTTGCATCATATACAACTCTTCTTTAAGAAATCCATTAAGGAATGCAGTTTTGACATCCATTTTCCAAATTTCATAATCATAAAATGTAGCAATTGCTAACATGATTCAGACAGACTTAAGCATTGCTATGGGTGAGAAGGTCTCATCGTAGTCAACTCCTTGAACTTGTCGAAAACCTTTCGCAACAAGTCAAGCTTTGTAGACAGTAACATTTCCGTTAGCGTCAGTCTTCTTCTTGAAGATCCATTTATTTTCTATGGCTTGCCGATCATCGGGCAAGTCAACCAAAGTCCATACTTTGTTCTCATACATGGATCCCATCTCAGATTTCATGGCGTCAAGCCATTTCGCGGAATCTGGGCTCATCATCGCTTCATCATAGTCCGTAGGTTCATCATGGTCTAGTAACATGACTTCCAGAACAGGATTACCGTACCACTCTGGTGCAGAACGTATTCTAGTTGACCTACGAGGTTCGGTAGTAACTTGATCTGAGTTTCATGATCATCATCATTAACTTCCTCACTAATTGGTGTAGGCATCACTGGAACTGATTATTGTGATGAACTACTTTCCAATTCAAGAGAAGGTACAACTACCTCATCAAGTTCTACTTTCCTCCCACTCACTTCTTTTGAGAGAAACTCCTTCTCTAGAAAGGATCCATTCTTAGCAACAAATATCTTGCCTTCGGATCTGTGATAGAAGGTGTACCCAAAAGTTTCTTTTGGGTATCCTATGAAGACGCACTTCTCCAATTTGGGTTTGAGCTTATCAGGTTGAAGCTTTTTCACATAAGCATCACAACCCCAAACTTTAAGAAACGATAGCTTAGGTTTGTTGCTAAACCACAGTTCATATGGGGTCGTCTCAACGAACTTATATGGTGCCCTATTTAACATGAATGCAGCTGTATCTAAAGCATAACCCCAAAACGATAGTGGTAAATCGGTAAGAGACATCATAGATCGTACCATATCTAATAAAGTACAGTTACGATGTCCGAACACACCATTACGCTGTGGTGTTCCAGGTGGCGTGAGTTGCGAAACTATTCCACATTGTTTCAAATGAAGACCAAACGCGTAACTCAAATATTCGCCTCCGCGATCAGATCGTAGAAACTTTATTTTCTTGTTACGATGATTTTCCACTTCACTCTGAAGTTCTTTGAACTTTTCGAATGTTTCAGACTTATGTTTCATTAAGTAGATATACCCATATCTGCTCAAATCATCTGTGAAGGTCAGAAAATAACGATACCCGCCGTGAGCCTCAACACTCATCGGACCACATACAGCAGTATGTATTATTTCCAATAAGTTAGTGGCTCGCTCCATTGTTCCGGAGAACGGAGTCTTAGTCATCTTGCCCATGAGGCATGGTTCGCAAGCATCAAGTGATTTTGAAAGCCCATCAACATGGAGTTTCTTCATGCGCTTTACACCAATATGACCTAAACGGCAGTGCCACAAATATGTTGCACTATCATTATTAACTTTGCATCTTTTGGCATCAATATTATGCATATGTGTATCACCACGATCAAGATTCAACAAAAATAGACCACTCATCAAGGGTGCATGACCATAAAAGATATTACTCATATAAATAGAACAACCATTATTTCTCTGATTTAAATGAATAACCGTCTCGCATCAAAAAAGATCCAGATATAATGTCCATGCTCAACGCTGGCACAAAATAACAATTATTCAGGTCTAAAACTAACCCCGAAGGTAGATGTAGAGGTAGCGTGCCGACGGCGATCACATCGACCTTGGAACCATTTTTGACGCGCATCGTCACCTCGTCCTTAGCCAATCTTCGTTTAATCCATTGCCCCTGTTTCGAGTTGCAAATATGACCAACAGAACCAATATCAAATACCCAGGCGCTACTACGAGCATTAGTAAGGTACACATCAATAACATGTATATCAAATATACCTTTCACTTTGCCATCCTTCTTATCTGCCAAATACTTGGGGCAGTTCCGCTTCCAGTGACCAGTCCCTTTGCAGTAGAAGCACTCAGTTTCAGGCTTAGGTCCAGACTTGGGCTTCTTCCCGGGAGCAGCAACTTGCTTGCTATTCTTATTGAAGTTCCCCTTCTCACCTTTGCCCTTTTTCTTGAAACTAGTGGTCTTGTTAACCATCAACACTTGATGCTCCTTCTTGATTTCTACCTCCGCAGCCTTAACCATTGCGAAGAGCTCGGGAATAGTCTTTTCCATCCCTTGCATATTATAGTTCATCATGAAGCCTTTGTAGCTTGGTGGCGGTGATTGAAGAACTCTATCAGTGACACTATCATCCGGAAGATTAACTCCCAGCTGAGTCAAGTGATTATGATACTCAGACATTCTGAGTATATGTTCACTAACATAACTGTTCTCCTCCATCATGCAACTATAGTACTTGTTGGAGACTTCATATCTCTCAACTCGAGCATTTGCTTGAAATATTAACTTCAACTCCTAGAACATCTCATATGCTCCATGACGTTCAAAACGTCTTTGAAGTCCCAATTCTAAGCCGTAAAGCATGGCACACTAAACTATCGATTAGTCATCAGATTTAGCTTGCCAGACGTTCATAACTTCTGGAGTTGCTCCTGCAGCAGGCCTTGCACCTAGCGGTGCTTTAAGGACGTAATTCTTCTGTGCAGCAATTAGGATAATCCTCAAGTTACGGACCCAGTCCGTGTAGTTGCTACCATCATCTTTCAACTTAGCTTTCTCTAGGAACACATTAAAATTCAAGGGAACGGTTGCACGGGCCATAGATCTACAACATAGATATGCAAAAAACTATCAGGACTAAGTTCATGATAAATTAAGTTCAATGAATCATATTACTAAAGAACTCCCACTTAGATAGACATCCCTCGAGTCATCTAAATGATCACGTGATCCATATCAACTAAACCATGTCCGATCATCACGTGATATGGAGTATTTTTCAATGGTGAACATCTCTATGTTGATCATATCTACTATATGATTCATGTTCGACCTTTCGGTCTCAGTGTTCCGAGGCCATATCTGTACATGCTAGGCTCGTCAATTTTAACTTGAGTATTCTGCACGTGCAAAACTGTCTTGCACCCGTTGTATGTGAACGTAGAGCTTATCACACCCGATCATCACGTGGTGTCTCGGCACGACGAACTATCGCAACGGTGCATACTCAGGGAGAACACTTATACCTTGAAATTTAGTGAGGGATCATCTTATAATGCTACCGCCGTACTAAGCAAAATAAGATGCATAAAAGATAAACATCACATGCAATCAAAATATGTGACATGATATGGCCATCATCATCTTGTGCCTTTGATCTCCATCTCCAAAGCACCGTCATGATCTCCATCGTCACTGGCTTGACACCTTGATCTCCATCGTAGCATCGTTGTCGTCTCGCCAACTATTGCTTCTACAACTATCACTACCGCATAGTGATAAAGTAAAGCAATTACATGGCGATTGCATTTCATGCAATAAAGCGAGAACCATAAGGCTCTTGCCAGTTGCCGATAACTTTTACAAAACATGATCATCTCATACAATAACTTATATCACATCATGTCTTGACCATATCACATCACAACATGCCCTGCAAAAACAAGTTAGACGTCCTCTACTTTGTTGTTGCAAGTTTTACGTGGCTGCTATGTGATGAAGCTATGTACCTAGGGTAGGGTCATAGGCCTGACCTAGACACCCTCCCCAAAGACATCACCCTAAGGTCATAAGCATTCGAAGGGTAGCATCATCCACTCGACCAGAAGCATTCCACTCGGAAGAATCAATGTCACTCGACCGTAACATAAACCACTCGACACACAGAAGACCTAAAGTCGCTATGCACAGCAACGGTCGGACGTTTACTCATAGACTTAATGGTCATTTATATCACTTTAATACGGACATTACCTGTAACGCTCCCTCTTTATGTACATTGAACTCCTTGTAACATGGGCTGGCTGGGGCCCTGGCGCACTCTATACAAGCCCAGTAACACAAGGGTTCGCACCCCTGTAACACACACACGCATAATCCAGTCGACCGCCTCCGGGCTCCGAGACATAGGGCTATTACCTCCTCAGCGAAGGGCCTGAACTCGTAAAACTCGTGTGTACAACTTCGCCATAGCTAGGATCTTGCCTCCTCATACCTACCCCCCATTCTACTGTCAGTCTTAGAACCACGACAGTTGGCGCCCACCTTGGGGCAGGTGTCTTAGCAACTTTTTGGTGAAGTTGCAATTTTTCCGATTCCCATCATCATGGTTTCCGGCAGAGGATTGGCTGAGGGCCGCGAGATCCGTCTCGGCGCGCTCGTTTTCGTCGCCGATGACTCCGCCTGGCTTCAAGAAGCTCCACTCGACGTCGAGGCGCTCCCCATCCGTGGGGCAACGCACTTCCGCGCATGCGTCCGCGGCGTCCTTCTCTGGCAGCCATCGACCCAGTATCGGTCGGCTCGTGTCGCGTCCTCGCTCCCCGCTGTTCGCCGGTGCAAGCGTTCCGGTCGGTCGCGGCTCCAGCGGTGGGTGAGGCATGCGGTGGCCCGTCAGTCGGCCACCCCACAAGTCGCGGCAATCGAGCCCGACGAAACTCTCTACGGCCTGTTCGTCTGGCTCTGTCGAGACCGCATCCGAGTGCAACAACAGTGATCCCGCGGCGGAAGTCTTGATGGTCGACGGACCACGTAGTCCGCCTGGCTTCCGCAACGAAGACAGCGGTGATGGTGGTGGCAATCCGTCGCGCATCCACGAAGAGTACCGTCCCGAACCCCTTTCGTCGCAGCAGAGGGAAGAGCTTCGTCGCCGCAACATGGATGCACTCCACACTCCTATCGTTGGAGAAACCCCGGAGGCCCGGGCCTTGGAGGAGGCGCGCTTGGCCAACTTGGCTGAGCGCACTTGGCTGGAGAACCTCTAGCATGCACTCGACGAGCGTGCTCGGCAGCGAATTCCTGAGTCAAGTCGACGACAACTTTTTCCGCCTCAGCCTCAGGTATACCGCACTCCGATTCAAAATCTCACTGCTGCGGCCCGTATAGCCGAGTCAATTCAGCCGTCCCAGTCAGAAGCCGGTAGGGGTTTGATGCAGATCCGGGCTTTGCTCCGGGCAGCAGGAGTACAGAACACAACAGTGTCTCAGTCGCGGAATAGGATCCATAGCAGGTCTGTGGTGGCAGATATAGTTCAGTCGGCCCACAACCCAAGATCGCCCCCGCGGCGTGAGGGACGTGGACACCGACAAGATCAGTACAGGAACAACGAGCAATATGATGACCGTCATTGAGTGCCCACACCCCCTCCAAGGAGTGGGTCATATGTGCCTCGGCAGCATGATGACAGGCGCCATCATAGTGGTGGGCGAAGAATACCAGTCGACCCCAGGGAGCCGGGCTTTGATGCGAGATCCATTCTCGTTCAAGGTCTGGTTGACAGGAACAGAGCACACAGAGAGGGCCATGACAGAGATCACCCGACTGGCAGCAGAGTGCATGTTTCAGGTCCAGAGTGTTTCAGTAGAGCCATCAGAGCTGCAGTGATTCCTCCCAACTTCAGGTTGGCGACTGGAGTCAGCAAGTTCACTGGTGAGTCCAAGCCTGACACTTGGCTTGAATATTATCGAGTGGCTGTACAAATTGGTGGCGGCAACGATGAAGTGGCCATGAAACACCTTGCTACCTCTTGAGCACTGCGTTGGTTTTCCCTTGAAGAGGAAAGGGTGATGCAGCAAAGTAGCGTAAGTATTTCCCTCAGTTTTTGAGAACCAAGGTATCAATCCAGTAGGAGGCTACGCGCGGGTCCCTCGCACCTACACAGACAAATAAATCATCGCAACCAACGCGATAAGGGGTTGTCAATCCCTACACGGTCACTTACGAGAGTGAGATCTGATAGATATGATAGGATAATATTTTTGGTATTTTTATGATAAAGATGCAAAGTAAAATAAAAAGCAATGTAAATAACTAAGTGTTGGAAGATTAATATGATCGAAAATAGACCCGGGGGCCATAGGTTTCACTAGTGGCTTCTCTCAAGAGCATAAGTATTTTACGGTGGGTGAACAAATTACTGTTGAGCAATTGACAGAATTGAGCATAGTTATGAGAATATCTAGGTATGATCATGTATATAGGCATCACGTTCAAGACAAGTAGACCGACTCCTGCCTGCATCTACTACTATTACTCCACACATCGACCGCTATCCAGCATGCATCTAGAGTATTAAGTTCATAAGAACAGAGTAACGCTTTAAGCAAGATGACATGATGTAGAGGGATAAATTCATGCAATATGATAAAAAACCCATCTTGTTATCCTCGATGGCAACAATACAATACGTGCCTTGCTGCCCCTACTGTCACTGGGAAAGGACACCGCAAGATTGAACCCAAAGCTAAGCACTTCTCCCATTGCAAGAAAGATCAATCTAGTAGGCCAAACCAAACTGATAATTCGAAGATACTTGCAAAGATAAGCAATCATACATAAAAGAATTCAGAAGATTCAAATATTGTTCATAGATAAACTTGATCATAAACCCACAATTCATCGGTCTCAACAAACACACCGCAAAAGAAGATTACATCGAATAGATCTCCACAAGAGAGGGGGAGAACATTGTATTGAGATACAAAAAGAGAGAGGAAGTCATCTAGCTAATAACTATGGACTCGAAGGTCTGAGGTAAACTACTCACACTTCATCGGACAGGCTATGGTGTCGATGTAGAAGCCCTCCGTGATCGATGCCCCCTCCGGCGGACCTCCGGAACAGGCCCCAAGATGGGATCTCGTGGGTACAGAAGGTTGCGGCGGTGGAATTAGGTTTTTGTCTCCGTATCTGATCGTTTGGGGGTACGTAGGTATATATAGGAGGAAGGAGTACGTCGGTGGAGCAACGTGAGGCCCATGAGGGTGGAGGGTGCGCCCAGGGGGGTAGGCGCGCCCCCCTACCTCATGGCTTCCTGGTAGCTTTCTTGACGTAGGGTCCAAGTCCTCTGGATCATGTTCGTTCCAAAAATCACGTTCCCGAAGGTTTCATTCCGTTTGGACTCCGTTTGATATTCTTTTTCTGCGAAACTCTGAAATAGGCAAAAAAAACAATTCTGGGGTGGGCCTCCGGTTAATAGGTTAGTCCCAAAATAATATAAAAATGAATAATAAAGCCCAATAATGTCCAAAACAGAATATAATATAGCATGGAGCAATCAAAAATTATAGATACGTTGGAAACGTATCACACCTTCCTCTGATGTTGGAAGCATCGGCCAAAGCATGGTTGAATCAGTTAGCACCTGGCAGTATATTCAGTTGGGAGGAACTCGCCCGAGTGTTTGTCAGAACCTTTGAGGGTACTTGCAAACGACCAGCAGGTCTGACAGAATTGCAGCATTGCGTGCAGAAACCGAGTGAAACTTTGAGAGATTTCATTCAAAGGTGGACCACTTTGCACCACACAGTGGAGAATGTGTCTGAGCATCAGGCAGTTTGTGCCTTCAAGGAAGGCGTGAAGTATCGAGAGTTAGTCCTGAAATTTGGTCGGACAGGAGATATGTCCCTTACTCAGATGATGGAGATAGCCACTCGGTATGCTAACGGAGAAGAAGAGGATCGGCTTCGCAGTGGGAAGAGCAATCCAGTCGGTCAGGATACAGGAGGTACTTCCAATCGGAAACAGAAGCGTAAGTCCGAGCCAGCTGCTCCTGGTGAGGCTTTAGTTGTGGCTCAAGGAAAGTTCAAGGGGAAGCCCAAAGGGCCCTGGAATCCCAAGAAAGTGAAAGATCAAGCCGGAAATTACGTGTTGGATTTACCATGCCACATTCATACCAAGAAAGATGAAGAGGGTAATCTGATTTACCCTTAGCACACCACTCGATAGTGTCGACTCCTGATCCAACAGTTTCGAGAGAAACAACCCAATGAGAAGGAAAAAGAGTCAGACAAGGGTGACGATAAAGAAGAAGATGATGATGGTTTTCCCAACGTTAACTCCACTCTGATGATCTTTGCTGGTATCGAGAGCAAAAGTCGATTGAAAGTTATCAACCAAGAAGTGAACATGGTTGCTCCGGCAACACCAATTTATTTGAAGTGGTCCCAGACCGCCATCACATTCGACCAATCTGACCACCCAGCTCGTATAGCCACCCCTGGGAGGCAAGCGTTGGTGGTTGACCCAGTTGTTGAAGGCACTCGACTGACTAAAGTGCTGATGGATGGTGGTAGCGGCCTGAATATCCTTATGCTGAGACCTTGAAGGGAATGGGCATTCCGATGTCCAATCTTAGTGAAAGTAATATGAGTTTTCATGGTGTTATACCCGGCAAGAAGGCTGAATCACTCGGCCAGATCGCCCTTGACGTGGTTTTCGGTGATTCCAAGAATTACCGCAAGGAAAAGTTGACATTTGAAGTAGTGGGTTTCCAGAGTGCTTATCATGCCATTCTGGGTAGGCCTTCCTATGCCCGTTTCATGGTTCGACCATGTTACGTGTACCTCAAATTGAAAATGCCTGGTCCCAGAGGAGTGATCACTATCACTGGCAATTGGCAGAAAGCAGAAGAGTGCTTCCAGAAGGGCTCAAAAATCGCCGATGCACAAATGGCAGCAGTCGAAATGCAAGAATACAGGAAGAATGCAGATCCGAGTGATTTGCTCGCTCCAAGAAGCCTGCCACAGATTCTGCATTTCAGCCGTCTGGTGAAACAAAGCCGATTCAGATTCACCCGACCGATCCTGATGCTGCTCCTACTCATATCTCAACACCACTCGACGGCAAATAGGAAGAAGCGCTCATCCAGTTCCTCCGTGAGAACTAGGACATCTTTGCATGGAAACCTTCTGACATGCCGGGTGTACCCAGGGGACTGGCTGAGCATCATTTGCGAGTCGACCCAAAAGTGAAACCAGTCAAGGAACATCTTCAATGGTCCGCCGTATGGAAGGGAAAATCAATTGGTGAGGAAGTGGCTCGGCTCCTGGCAGCTGAGTTCGTCTGAGAAATTTACCACTCCGAGTGGCTCGCCAATGTTGTCATGGTCCCCAAGAAGGACGACTCACTTCGCATGTGCATTGACTTCAAGCATATCAATCGGGCCTGCCCTAAAGATCATTTTCCTCTCCCCCGCATCGACCAAATCGTCGACTCGACTGCGGGGTGTGAGCGCTTGTCTTTTCTGGACGCCTATTCCGGGTATCATCAGATCCGACTGTATGGACACGATGAGATAAAGACAGCTTTCATCATTCCATTCGGGTGTTTCTGTTATGTCACCATGCCATTCGGCCTCAAGAACGCCGGAGCCACACTTATGAGGATGATTCAGAAGTGTCTGCTCACTCAAATCAGTCGGAATGTGGAGGCGTACATGGATGACATTGTGGTCAAGTCGCGCAAAGGTTCCGACCTGCTGACTGACCTTGCTGAAACCTTTGCCAACATGAGAAGGTATGATATCAAGCTTAACCCATCAAAGTGCACATTTGGAGTCCCTGGTGGAAAGTTACTCGGTTTCCTCATTTCTGAGCGAGGGATCGATGCAAACCCAGAGAAAGTTGGTGCCATACTCCGGATGAAAGGCCCTGTGCGTGTGCATGATGTCCAGAAGCTTACTGGTTGTTTGGCCGCCTTGAGTCGATTCATCTCTCGTCTCGGTGAAAAGGCCTTGCCTCTTTACCGTCTGATGAAGAAATCTGACAAATTCGGGTGGACTGACGAAGCTGACGCAACGCTTGCAGAGCTCAAAGCCCTGCTTTCCACCTAGCCGATGCTTGCTGCTCCAATCAGCAAAGAGCCTCTACTGCTTTATATTGCAGCCACTGGACAAGTTGTCAGTACAGTGCTCACGGTCGAGAGGGAAGAAGAAGGAAAAGCCTATAAAGTTCAGCCCCCAGTGTATTATGTTTCGGAAGTCTTCACTCCGTCCAAGCAGAGATATCCACATTATCAGAAGCTTGTTTACGGGATTTACATGACCACGAAGAAGGTTGCTCACTATTTTTCTGATCACTCCATTACAGTCGTCAGCGACGCACCATTATCTGAAATTCTGAACAACAGAGATGCAACCGATCGAGTGGCAAAATGGGCGATTGAACTCCTTCCATTGGATATCAAGTTTGAGGTGAAGAAAGCTATCAAGTCCCAAGCAATTGCATATTTCCTTGCCGAGTGGGTTGAACATCAACTCCCGACTCAGATTCACTCGGAGCATTGGACCATGTTCTTTGATGGATCCAAGATGCTGAATGGTTCTGGTGCTAGGGTAGTTCTGGTATCCCCCCGAGGAGACAAACTCAGATATGTCCTCCAGATTCACTTTGATTCCTCCAATAACAAAGTTGAATATGAAGCACTCCTGTATGGGTTACGTATGGCCATTTCACTCGGCGTCCGTCGCCTCATGGTCTACGTAGACTCGTATTTGGTGGTTAATCAAGTGATGAAGGAGTGGGACGTCAGTGTTGGAAATATGCCCTAGAGGCAATAATAAACGGTTATTATTATATTTCTGTGTTCATGATAATAGTCTATTATTCATGCTATAATTGTATTGTCCGGAAATCGTAATACATGTGTGAATACATAGACCACAACCTGTCCCTAGTAAGCCTCTAGTTGACTAGCTCGTTGATCAACAGATAGTCATGGTTTCCTGACTATGGACATTGGATGTCATTGATAACGGGATCACATCATTAGGAGAATGATGTGATGGACAAGACCCAACTTAAGCATAGCATAAAAGATCGTGTAGTTTCGTTTGCTAGAGCTTTTCCAATGTCAAGTATCTTTTCCTTAGACCATGAGATCGTGCAACTCCCGGATACCGTAGGACTGCTTTGGGTGTGCCAAACGTCACAACGTAACTGGGTGACTATAAAGGTGCATTACGGGTATCTCCGAAAGTGTCTGTTGGGTTGGCACGGATCGAGACTGGGATTTGTCACTCCGTGTGACGGAGAGGTATCTCTGGGCCCACTCGGTAATGCATCATCATAATGAGCTCAATGTGACTAAGGCGTTAGTCACGGGATCATGCATTGCGGTACGAGTAAAGAGACTTGCCGGTAACGAGATTGAACAAGGTATTGGGATACCGACGATCGAATCTCGGGCAAGTAACATACCGATTGACAAAGGGAATTGCATACGGATTGATTGAATCCTCGACACCGTGGTTCATCCGATGATATCATCGTGGAACATGTGGGAGCCAACATGGGTATCCAGATCCCGCTGTTGGTTATTGACCGGAGAGGCGTCTCGGTCATGTCTGCATGTCTCCCGAACCCGTAGGGTCTACACACTTAAGGTCCGGTGACGCTAGGGTTGTAGAGATATATGTATGCGGAAACCCGAAAGTTGTTCGGAGTCCCGGATGAGATCCCGGACGTCACGAGAGGTTCCGGAATGGTCCGGAGGTAAAGATTTATATATGGGAAGTCTTATTTTGGTCGCCGGAAAAGTTTCGCGCTTTATCGGTATTGTACCGGGAGTGCCGAAAGGGGTCCGGGGGTCCACCAAGGGGGTCCACCAGCCCCGGGGGGCCACATGGGCTGTAAGGGGTGCGCCTTGGCCTATATGGGCCAAGGGCACCAGCCCCAAGAGGCCCATGCGCAAGAGATAAGAAAGAAGGGAGAGTCCTAAAGGGGGAAGGCACCTCCGAGGTGCCTTGGGGGGGAAGGACTCCCCCCTGGCCGCACCCTTCCTTGAAGGAAGGGGCAAGGCTGCGCCCCCCCTCTCCCTTGGCCCTATATATAGTGGGGGGAAGGGAGGGCAGCAACATCTAAGCCTTGGGCGCCTCCCTCCTCCCCTGCAACACCTCTCTCTCTCTCGCAGAAGCTCGGCGAAGCCCTGCCGGAGACCCGCTACATCCACCACCACGCCGTCGTGCTGTTGGATCTCCATCAACCTCTCCTTCCCCCTTGCTGGATCAAGAAGGAGGAGACGTCGCTGCACCGTACGTGTGTTGAACGCGGAGGTGCCGTCCGTTCGGCACTCGGTCATCGGTGATTTGGATCACGGCGAGTACGACTCCGTCATCCACGTTCATTGGAACGCTTCCGCTCGCGATCTACAAGGGTATGTAGATCCACTCCTTTCCCCTCGTTGCTAGTAGACTCCATAGATGCATCTTGGTGAGCGTAGGAAAATTTTAAATTATGCTACGATTCCCAACAGTGGCATCATGAGCCAGGCCTATGCGTAGTTACTATGCACGAGTAGAACACAAAGAAGTTGTGGGCGTTGATGTTGCCAATTCTTCTTGCCGCTACTAGTCGTTTCTTGTTTCGGCGGCATTGTAGGATGAAGCGGCCCGGACCGACCTTACACGTACGCTTACGTGAGACAGGTTCCACCGACTGACATGCACTAGTTGCATAAGGTGGCTAGCGGGTGTCTGTCTCTCCTACTTTAGTCGGAACGGATTCGATGAAAAGGGTCCTTATGAAGGGTAAATAGAAATTGGCAAATCACGTTGTGGTCATACGTAGGTAAGAAATCGTTCTTGCTAGAAACCTACAAACCACGTAAAAACTTGCAACAACAATTAGAGGACGTCTAACTTGTTTTTGCAGCAAGTGATATATGTGATATGATATGGCCAGAAGATGTGATGAATGATATATGTGATGTATGAGATTGATCATATTCTTGTAATAGGAATCACGACTTGCATGTCGATGAGTATGACAACCGGCAGGAGCCATAGGAGTTGTCTTTATTATTTTGCATGACCTGCGTGTCATTGAATAACGCCATGTAATTTACTTTACTTTGTTGCTAAACGGTTAGCCATAGAAGTAGAAGTAATCGTTGGCGTGACAACTTCATGAAGACACAATGATGGAGATCATGATGATGGAGATCATGGTGTCATGCCGGTGACGAAGATGATCATGGTGCCCCGAAGATGGAGATCAAAGGAGCATGATGATATTGGCCATATCATGTCACTATTTGATTGCATGTGATGTTTATCATGTTTTTGCATCTTATTTGCTTAGAACGACGGTAGCAAGTAGGATGATCCCTTATAATAATTTCAAGAAAGTGTTCACCCTAACTGTGCACCGTTGCGAAGGTTCGTCGTTTCGAAGCACCACGTGATGATCGGGTGTGATAGATTCTTACGTTCGCATACAACGGGTGTTGACGAGCCTAGCATGTACAGACATGGCCTCGGAACACACGCAATACACTTAGGTTGACTTGACGAGCCTAGCATGTACAGACATGGCCTCGGAACACGGAGGACCGAAAGGTCGAGCATGAGTCGTATAGAAGATACGATCAACATGGAGATGTTCACCGATCTTGACTAGTCCGTCTCACGTGATGATCGGACACGGCCTAGTTGAGTTCGGATCATGTTTCACTTAGATGACTAGAGGGATGTCTATCTGAGTGGGAGTTCATTAAATAATTTGATTATATGAACTTAATTATCATGAACTTAGTCTAAAAATCTTTACACTATGTATTGTAGATCAAATGGCCCACGTTGTCCTCAATTTCAACGCGTTCCTAGAGAAAACCAAGCTGAAAGATGATGGCAGCAACTATACGGACTGGGTCCGGAACCTGAGGATCATCCTCATAGCAGCCAAGAAAGATTATGTCTTAGAAGCACCGCTAGGTGAAGCACCAATCCCTGAGAACCAAGACGTTATGAACGCTTGGCAGCAGCGTGCTGATGATTACTCCCTCGTTCAGTGCGGCATGCTTTACAGCTTAGAACCGGGTCTCCAAAAGCGTTTTGAGAAACATGGAGCATATGAGATGTTCGAGGAGCTGAAACTGGTTTTTCAAGCTCATGCCCGGGTCGAGAGATATGATGTCTCCGACAAGTTCTTCAGCTGTAAAATGGAGGAGAACAGTTCTGTTAGTGAGCACATACTCAGAATGTCTGGGTTGCACAACCGCTTGTCTCAGCTGGGAGTTAATCTCCCGGATGACGCGGTCATTGACAGAATCCTCCAGTCGCTTCCACCAAGCTACAAGAGCTTTGTGATGAACTACAATATGCAGGGGATGGAAAAGACCATTCCCGAGGTATATTCAATGCTGAAATCAGCTGAGGTAGAGATCAGAAAAGAACATCAAGTGTTGATGGTGAATAAAACCACTAAGTTCAAGAAGGGCAAGGGTAAGAAGAACTTCAAGAAGGACGGCAAGGGAGTTGCCGCGCCCGGTAAGCCAGTTACCGGGAAGAAGTCAAAGAATGGACCCAAGCCCGAGACTGAGTGCTTTTACTGCAAGGGAAGTGGTCACTGGAAGCGGAACTGCCCCAAATATTTAGCGGACAAGAAGAAGGCCGGCAACACCCAAGGTATATGTGATATACAAGTAATTGATGTGTACCTTACCAGTACTCGTAGTAGCTCCTGGGTATTTGATACCGGTGCGGTTGCTCATATTTGTAACTCAAAACAGGAACTACGGAATAAACGGAGACTGGCAAAGGACGAGGTGACGATGCGCGTCGGGAATGGTTCCAAGGTCGATGTGATCGCCGTCAGCACGCTACCTCTGCATCTACCCACGGGATTAGTTTTAAACCTCAATAATTGTTATTTAGTGCCAGCTTTGAGCATGAACATTGTATCTGGATCTCGTTTAATTCGAGATGGCTACTCATTTAAATCTGAGAATAATGGTTGTTCTATTTATTTGAGAGATATGTTTTATGGTCATGCCCCGCTGGTCAATGGTTTATTTTTGATGAATCTCGAACGTGATGTTACACATGTTCATAGTGTGAATACCAAAAGATGTAAAGTTGATAACGATAGTCCCACATACTTGTGGCACTGCCGCCTTGGTCACATTGGTGTCAAGCGCATGAAGAAGCTCCATGCAGATGGACTTTTGGAGTCTCTTGATTACGAATCATTTGACACGTGCGAACCATGCCTCATGGGTAAGATGACCAAGACTCCGTTCTCCGGAACAATGGAGCGAGCAACCAACTTATTGGAAATCATACATACCGATGTGTGTGGTCCAATGAGTGTTGAGGCTCGCGGAGGATATCGTTATGTTCTCACTCTCACTGATGATTTAAGTAGATATGGGTATGTCTACCTAATAAAACACAAGTCTGAAACCTTTGAAAAGTTCAAGGAATTTCAGAGTGAGGTTGAGAATCAACGTGACAGGAAAATAAAATTCTTACGATCAGATCGTGGTGGAGAATATTTAAGTCACGAATTTGGTACACACTTAAGGAAATGTGGAATAGTTTCACAACTCACGCCGCCTGGAACACCTCAGAGAAATGGTGTGTCCGAACGTCGTAATCGCACTCTATTGGATATGGTGCGATCTATGATGTCTCTTACCGATTTACCGCTCTCATTTTGGGGTTATGCTTTAGAGACTGCCGCATTCACTTTAAATAGGGCACCGTCTAAATCCGTTGAGACGACACCGTATGAATTATGGTTTGGGAAGAAACCTAAGCTGTCGTTTCTAAAAGTTTGGGGATGCGATGCTTATGTCAAGAAACTTCAACCTGAAAAGCTCGAACCCAAATCGAAAAAATGCGTCTTCATAGGATACCCTAAGGAAACTATTGGGTACACCTTCTACCTCAGATCCGAAGGCAAGATCTTCGTTGCCAAGAACGGGTCCTTTCTAGAGAAGGAGTTTCTCTCGAAAGAATTGAGTGGGAGGAAAGTGGAACTTGATGAGGTGATAGTCACCCCTTCCGAACCGGAAAGTAGCGCAGCGTGGGAAAATGTTCCTGTGGTGCCTACACCGACTGGGGAGGAAGTTAATGATGATGATCATGAAGCTTCAGATCAAGTTGCTGAACTTCGTAGGTCCACAAGGACACGTTCCGCACTAGAGTGGTACGGCAACCCTGTCCTGGAAATCATGTTGTTAGACAACGGTGAACCTTCGAACTATGAAGAAGCGATGGCGGGCCCGGATTCCGACAAATGGCTAGAAGCCATGAAATCCGAGATAGAATCCATGTATGAAAACAAAGTATGGACTTTGACTGACTTGCCCGATGAGCGGCGAGCCATAGAAAACAAATGGATCTTTAAGAAGAAGACGGACGCAGATGGTAATGTGACCATCTACAAAGCTCGACTTGTCGCTAAGGGTTATCGACAAGTTCAAGGGGTTGACTACGATGAGACTTTCTCACCCGTAGCGAAGCTGAAGTCCGTCCGAATCATGTTAGCAATTGCCGCATACTATGATTATGAGATATGGCAGATGGACGTCAAAACGGCATTCCTTAACGGCTTCCTTAAGGAAGAGTTGTATATGATGCAGCCGGAAGGTTTTGTCGATCCTAAGAATGCTAACAAAGTATGCAAGCTCCAGCGCTCAATCTATGGGCTGGTGCAAGCATCTCGGAGTTGGAACATTCGCTTTGATGAGATGATCAAAGCGTTTGGGTTTACACAGACTTATGGAGAAGCCTGTGTTTACAAGAAAGTGAGTGGGAGCTCTGTAGCATTTCTCATATTATATGTGGATGACATACTATTGATGGGAAATGATATAGAATTCTTGGAAAGTATAAAGGCCTATTTGAATAAGTGTTTTTCAATGAAGGACCTTGGAGAAGCTGCTTATATATTAGGCATCAAAATCTATAGAGATAGATCAAGACGCCTCATTGGTCTTTCACAGAGTACATACCTTGACAAGATATTGAAGAAGTTCAGTATGGATCAGTCCAAGAAGGGGTTCTTGCCTGTATTGCAAGGTGTGCAATTGAGCACGGCTCAATGCCCGACCACGGCAGAAGATATAGAAGAGATGAGTGTCATCCCCTATGCCTCGGCCATAGGGTCTATTATGTATGCCATGCTGTGTACCAGACCTGATGTAAACCTTGCCATAAGTTTGGTAGGAAGGTACCAAAGTAATCCCGGCAAGGAACACTGGACAGCGGTCAAGAATATCCTGAAGTACCTGAAAAGGACTAAGGATATGTTTCTCGTTTATGGAGGTGACGAAGAGCTCGTCGTAAAGGGTTACGTCGACGCTAGCTTTGACACAGATCTGGATGACTCGAAGTCACAGACTGGATACGTGTATATTTTGAATAGAGGAGCAGTAAGCTGGTGCAGTTGCAAGCAGAGCGTCGTGGCGGGATCTACATGTGAAGCGGAATACATGGCAGCCTCGGAGGCAGCACAGGAAGCAGTCTGGATGAAGGAGTTCATTACCGACCTAGGGGTGATTCCCAATGCGTCGGGCCCGATGACTCTCTTCTGTGACAACACTGGAGCTATTGCCCTTGCGAAGGAGCCCAGGTTTCACAGGAAGACCAGGCATATCAAGCGTCGCTTCAACTCCATTCGTGAAAGTGTTCAAAATGGAGACATAGATATTTGTAAAGTGCACACGGACCTGAATGTAGCAGATCCGTTGACTAAACCTCTCCCTAGGGCAAAACATGATCAACACCAGGACGCAATGGGTGTTCGATTCATCACAATGTAACTAGATTATTGACTCTAGTGCAAGTGGGAGACTGTTGGAAATATGCCCTAGAGGCAATAATAAACGGTTATTATTATATTTCTGTGTTCATGATAATAGTCTATTATTCATGCTATAATTGTATTGTCCGGAAATCGTAATACATGTGTGAATACATAGACCACAACCTGTCCCTAGTAAGCCTCTAGTTGACTAGCTCGTTGATCAACAGATAGTCATGGTTTCCTGACTATGGACATTGGATGTCATTGATAACGGGATCACATCATTAGGAGAATGATGTGATGGACAAGACCCAACTTAAGCATAGCATAAAAGATCGTGTAGTTTCGTTTGCTAGAGCTTTTCCAATGTCAAGTATCTTTTCCTTAGACCATGAGATCGTGCAACTCCCGGATACCGTAGGACTGCTTTGGGTGTGCCAAACGTCACAACGTAACTGGGTGACTATAAAGGTGCATTACGGGTATCTCCGAAAGTGTCTGTTGGGTTGGCACGGATCGAGACTGGGATTTGTCACTCCGTGTGACGGAGAGGTATCTCTGGGCCCACTCGGTAATGCATCATCATAATGAGCTCAATATGACTAAGGCGTTAGTCACGGGATCATGCATTGCGGTACGAGTAAAGAGACTTGCCGGTAACGAGATTGAACAAGGTATTGGGATACCGACGATCGAATCTCGGGCAAGTAACATACCGATCGACAAAGGGAATTGCATACGGATTGATTGAATCCTCGACACCGTGGTTCATCCGATGATATCATCGTGGAACATGTGGGAGCCAACATGGGTATCCAGATCCCGTTGTTGGTTATTGACCGGAGAGGCGTCTCGGTCATGTCTGCATGTCTCCCGAACCCGTAGGGTCTACACACTTAAGGTCCGGTGACGCTAGGGTTGTAGAGATATATGTATGCGGAAACCCGAAAGTTTTTCGGAGTCCCGGATGAGATCCCGGACGTCACGAGAGGTTCCGGAATGGTCCGGAGGTAAAGATTTATATATGGGAAGTCTTATTTTGGTCGCCGGAAAAGTTTCGCGCTTTATCGGTATTGTACCGGGAGTGCCGAAAGGGGTCCGGGGGTCCACCAAGGGGGTCCACCAGCCCCGGGGGGCCACATGGGCTGTAAGGGGTGCGCCTTGGCCTATATGGGCCAAGGGCACCAGCCCCAAGAGGCCCATGCGCAAGAGATAAGAAAGAAGGGAGAGTCCTAAAGGGGGAAGGCACCTCCGAGGTGCCTTGGGGGGGAAGGACTCCCCCCTGGCCGCACCCTTCCTTGAAGGAAGGGGCAAGGCTGCGCCCCCCCTCTCCCTTGGCCCTATACATAGTGGGGGGAAGGGAGGGCAGCAACATCTAAGCCTTGGGCGCCTCCCTCCTCCCCTGCAACACCTCTCTCTCTCGCAGAAGCTCGGCGAAGCCCTGCCGGAGACCCGCTACATCCACCACCACGCCGTCGTGCTGTTGGATCTCCATCAACCTCTCCTTCCCCCTTGCTGGATCAAGAAGGAGGAGACGTCGCTGCACCGTACGTGTGTTGAACGCGGAGGTGCCGTCCGTTCGGCACTCTGTCATCGGTGATTTGGATCACGGCGAGTACGACTCCGTCATCCACGTTCATTGGAACGCTTCCGCTCGCGATCTACAAGGGTATGTAGATCCACTCCTTTCCCCTCGTTGCTAGTAGACTCCATAGATGCATCTTGGTGAGCGTAGGAAAATTTTAAATTATGCTACGATTCCCAACAGTCAGAAGCCCAGCTATGACTGGTTACTGTAATGCAGTGAGAAAGTTGGAAAAGAAGTTTGAGGGGTTAGAGCTCCATCATATACCCCGACTGAAAAATCAAGCAACTGATGATTTGGCAAAATAGGTTCCAAGAGGGAGGCCATTCCCAGCGATGTGTTCTTGGAACATATTCATACACCTTCAGTTCAGGAAGATCCTTTCACTGAAGAGCCCCACAACCAAAGAGTGCCACTGATCCGACTGAAGTTGAAATCCCAGCCGTGGTCGACTTGATCATGGAGGTTTTGGTCATCACTCCCGACTGGACAGTGCCGTACATTGCATACATTCTTAGGAAAGAACTCCCAGAGGATGAAGAAGAGGCTCGACAGATCGTCCGTCGATCTAAAGCCTTTACTGTGATAAGAGGACAGCTGTTCAGAGAAAGTGTAACTGGAATCAGCCAGAAATGCATAACACCGGAAGAAGGTCGAGTGATCCTCAACGACATCCACTCGGGGACCTGTGGTCACCATGCGTCCTCTCGGACCATTGTGGCCAAAGCATACCGAGCGGGATTTTATTGGCCACGAGCAAATGAAATGGCAAAGGAAATAGTCTACAAATGTGAAGGTTGCCAGTTTTACTCCAACATGTCTCACAAGCCTGCATCAGCCCTGAAGACCATTCCACTCGTCTGGCCCTTTGCTGTTTGGGGATTGGATATGGTTGGACCTCTGAGGACTGGTAGGAGCGGCTTCACTCATGTGCTCGTAGCAGTCGACAAGTTCACCAAATGGATTGAAGCCAAACCTATAAAAAATCTTGAAGCCAGTACTGTCGTCAGCTTCATCAGAGAGTTAACATTCAGATATGGCGTTCCCCACAGCATCATCACTGACAATGGGTCGAACTTCGACTCTGATGAGTTCAGAGCCTTCTGCTCTTCCCAAGGTACTCGAGTTGACTATGCTTCAGTCGCCCATCCCCAGTCGAATGGACAAGCTAAAAAAGCAAACGGATTGATTCTCAAAGGACTGAAACCCCAGTTGATGCATGATCTTAAGCATGCAGCAGGCGCCTGGGTTGATGAACTTCCATCAGTGCTATGGGGATTGAGGGCAACTCCTAATCGGTCGACTGGTCGAACTCCATTCTTCTTGGTTTATGGAGCTGAAGCTGTACTTCCGAGTGATTTGCTCCACAATGCACCCCGAGTCGAGCTTTTCTCAGAAGATGAAGCACAACAAGCTCGGAAAGACGCAGTTGATCTCCTAGAAGAGGAAAGAGAGATGGCCCTGATCCGGTCGACCATTTATCAGCAAGACCTGCGTTGATTCCATGCCAGAAATGTGAGAGGTCGAGCATTTCAAGAGGGAGACTTGGTTCTTCGAGTGGATCAGCAGAAACCACACAAGCTTGCTCCTGCTTGGGAAGGCCCCTTCATCGTCACCAGAGTGCTCCACAACGAAGCGTACCACCTCTACAACGTCGAGCACAAGAAAGACGAGCCACGCGCTTGGAATGCGGAGCTGCTCCGCCCCTTTTACACTTAAGCTTTCAGACTGTTGAGATGTAATAAGAAATACCCTCTAGTTTGATTATTAAAGACACAGTTTGTACAGTCTCCTAAATGATTGTTGTTCCTTTTCTATTCTCTAAATCCCCCGGTGGGTGGCTTAGCTGCGAATCCGTTTCGCCTAAGTTCAAAAAAATCCTACCGAGTGGCGAGCAAGCCTCTCACTCGGAGGCTTAGCTGCGAATCCGTTTCGCCTAAGTTTGAAAAATCCTATCGAGTGGTGAGCAAGCCTCTCACTCTGGGGCTTAGCTGCAGTCCAGTACTCGCCTAAGTTTAAAAAATCCTACCGAGTGGTGAGCAAGCCTCTCACTCAGGGCTTAGCTGCAGTCCAGTACTCGCCTAAGTTTAAAAAAATCCTATCGAGTGGTGAGCAAGCCTCTCACTCGGGGGCTTAGCTGCAGTCCAGTACTCGCCTAAGTTTAAAAAAATCCTACCGGGTGGTGAGCAATCCTCCCACTCGGGGGCTTAGCTGCAGTCCAGTACTTGCCTAAGTTTGAAAAATCCTACCGAGTGGTGAGCAATCCCCCGCTCGAGGGCTTAGCTGCAGTCCAGTACTCGCCTAAGTTTGAAAAATCCTGCCGAGTGGTGAGCAATCCTCCCACTCGGAGGCTTAGCTGCAGTCCAGTACTCGCCTAAGTTTGAAAAATCCTACCGAGTGGTGAGAAATCCTCCCACTCGGGGGCTTAGCTGCAGTCCAGTATTCTCCTAAGTTTGAAACACATCCCTATCTGCAAGGACGACGAGGTGCAGGTCGACTGCCACCATCTCCTCGGAGCTGTGTCACAAGTACAACGTGCGCTCCATCCCTATCCGCAAGGACGACGAGGTGCAGGTTGACTACCACCTTCTCCTCGGAGCTGCGCCACAAGTACAACATGCGCCCCATCCCTATCCGCAAGGACGACGAGGTGCAGGTCGACTGCCACCTTCTCCTCAGAGCTGCGCCACAAGTACAACGTGCGCTCCATCCCTATCCGCAAGGACAACGAGGTGCAGGTCGACTGCCACTTACTCCTCGGAGCTGCGTCACAAGTACAACATGCGCCCCGTCCTGATCCGCAAGGACGACGAGGGGTAGGTCGACTGTTACCTTCCCCTCAGAGCTGCAGCACAAGTTCAAAGACTATTCCGAGTGAAGAACAAATTCCACTCAAAGGCAAACGCAAGCATATTCCGAGATAAACCAAATCCAGATAAATCCTAATGTTCCGGACCGCGGATTAAAGTACTCGGGCGTCAAGACCAAAGGAGTTTAACGGTTACAAAATCACTCGGCATTCCGAGGCAAATTTAAAGTGAGGCATAAAGTTTGTTCACTCTGCAGGGGGAGGGCTAGCAGGCTCGACGAACTCGTCCAAGTCGATTTCGTCAGCAATCCGAGTGGCAGCAGCGATAAAAGTTTCCATGAAAGATTGAAAGTCATGCCTCTTGGTATTGGCAACCTTGATCGCCGCCAGCTTTTCTTCTCACGCTTCCTTGCAGTGGACACGAACCAGGGACAGAGCTACATCAGCGCCGCACCAAGTAGAGGACTTCTTCCATTCTTGCACTCAACCGGGAACCTCATTAAGTCGAGTCATCAGATACTCGATGTCATTCTGGAGCGTCGCGTTTGGCCAGAGTGCCATGTCGATTCGCGACACTGCGACTTTCAGTCGAGCAAGATAGTCGACGACTCCAGCGACACGGGATTCCAGTCGGAGCACGTTCATAGCAGCTTCGTCCTTTACAGGAGAGAGGATGGGGTCCAAGCTTGTCTCAACTCGCCCAGTTTCTTCCTTGAAGTTCTGACAGAATTATGCACGCACAATACAACGATGAGTCAATGGTTACATATCGAATCGACAACAACAAGTCAGTCGGACAAAGGAAAGCACCTTCAAGCATGATGTACAACTTCTTGGCAAGTTCTCCCAAATAGTTCTCCAGATCGTCCCGCTTGCGAGCAATGCCTTCCATCTTTTCAGTCAGGTTCTTCTTATCCTTCTTCAGACGAGTCGCCTCCTTGTTGGCTTCATCAAGAAAAGTTTTCAGTTTAGCATTCTCCTCCTCCAGCTTGCCGACTGAAGCCAGTTTCTGTTCAGCGAGTGCAGTTTTCTCATCAGCTGCTTTCTGTGCGGCTGCGAGGTCCTGATCCTTCTGCGCCAGAGCCTGGCTCATGGTCTGTGAAAGAAATGTCGCTCGGTTCAGAAAAAGCAAATAACACCCGGTTCAGAAACAGATCATTCGACAAGTTCTTCATACCAGTGGCTTCATCCTTGGCCTTCTGCAAATTGGTCTTGGCCAGCTCCAGATCGAGATTGAGCTGAATCTGCTTCTTCTCCAGGTCGGCAAAACGAGCTCCAAGTTCACAAGATTTCTGTAATCAAAAGACGGTCGGTCGACGGACTAAAAGATTGGTTACTTCAAAGCAATTGGGTGATAAATTCAACAAGTTCTAAGACTATTGTCGAATCAAACATCCAACAGTAGTCTCGGGGACTACACCCAGTGGGTGCACTTAGCGTGCCCCCACTGGTCTAGTTTTCACTCGACATGGTCTGTCCAGGTTGAGTGTAAAAAAAGAGACAGAAGGAAGTTGTTCTCAGACCATAGTCGACTACCCGCAGTCGACCACGGTCTCGGGGACTACACCTAGTGGGTGCACTTAGCGTGCCCCCACTGGTCCAGGTTACACTCGACATGGTCCGTCAAGGCCGAGTGAGGAAATTTGCTCAGACCACAGCCGACTGCCTGCAGTCAACTATGGTCTCAGGGAGTTCACCCAGTGGGTGCACTCAGCGTGCCCCCACTAGTTCAAAGATTCAATCGACACAACCTAGTCGACTCGAGATGCAAATTTGCTCAGTGGTAAGTCAAAACACCCAGTGGGTGTACAAATGTGAAACACAGACATATGAAAAGATTCTTCGAGGAAAGTTTTCATGTAGCATATCCTAACAGAACAAGCGACAAGCTAAAGAGTCAGTTGGTCATCAGCTAACCTGGACGTTACTCTGGAGAGCTGAGCTGGCATCGTAAGCAGCTTGGTTGGCTTCCTGGACCACCTTCATCTGCTCCATCATGATGCCCGCCTGGCGTATAGCCTCCTTGGCAGCCCCCACTTGGTCCTCTGGGACGTGGTGTGCAGTAAAGAGTGAGGAAGTATCAGTTGGAGCCTGCGCAGTCGACGCTGAGGGCTGAGCACTCGTCAACGGTACGGCGAAAGTTACGGAAGTCCGATTGGCATTGCCGCCCTCCTGGGTTGCCGGTTCCGCCGCTGGCGTCGACTGAGGCATTTTTCCAGCTGACGCTTTCCTGTTTCTCCGAGGCCTCAGCGGTACATCCTCGTCGTCATCCGGAAGATCAATGACATTGGGAGGAGCTGCAGAAAGAATCAATCGCTAGGAATTCAATCGACCAAACAAACGGCCGAGTAAATGAAGAAAAGATTACGAGAGTCATACCCAGGTTGGAAGTGACTGCGTCTTCCATTGCCTCGTCTTCGTTCCTGTAAGCAGAAGTCTCGGAGGTAGCAGCACTGCAAATTTCAAGTTTTAGTCGGTCATGTCTTCCACAAAGAGTCGATCAAAACTCAGTTCATACTAAACCAAGAAATCAAGTCCAACTATTACCCGGAAACAGTGGGAATGGCCACTTTGATCTTGGGCAAGGCCTTCTGCGGCTTCGACGGCATAGCTTTCGGTTGCTTTGATGCCTTCTCAGTCGGCGCTGGAGAAGACGTTCAAGGGCGCTTTGACGACTGCCCGGTCAGAATAGTCGCTTTGCCATGGATACTTGCCGGATCGTGGGTAATCTTGAATCGCCTTTCCCTACGAGGAGGTGAGTCGACCTCTTCTTCATCACTCGGGTCGTCGCTCTCCTCGTCCTCTTCTCCATCAGAGTGCCACCCGCCACTCTCGCCACCGCTAGCCTCTCCTTTGGGATCCTGTTCCTGCTCCCCGTTGGGCATCGAGTACATCTCAGTCAGAGCCTTGAAGACAACAAGCAAAACAAAAATCAGTCGGTTGGCAACAAATAGTTACGTGATAAATCAGGAAAACACTCGGCAATTTGGAGTTGTACCTTGTCTGTTTCGTACGAGTTGTTGAGCGGAGGGATCCTCCTGGAGCCCCTGGGGTATCCTTGTTGCCAGTGATACCCCTCGGCCACCCCTCCAACGTAGCCTCGTCAACTTCCTCTGGATGGATCCGAGTGGTGTCATCATTGCCCGAATACATCCACATCGGATGGTCACGAGCTTGAAGCGGCTGAATGCGTCGTCTGAGGAAGACCTCCAACAGATCCATGCCGGTCACACCATCACGGACGAGCTGGACTACTCGCTCGACCAGTACCTTCACCTCCGCTTTCTCCTCTGGGGTCACTTTCAAGGCAGAGGGCTTCTCGACTCAAGCCATGGAAAAAGGGGGAAGTCCGGTCGACTGACCTGGTGTTGGCTGGTCTTTGCAGTAGAACCAGGTCGACTGCCACCCTCTGACTGACTCGGGAAGGATCATGGCCGGGAAGGTGCTCTTACCTCTCATTTGAATCCCAAGACCCCCGCACATCTGGATCACATGCGTCCTTTCGTCACTCGGGTTGGCCTTCTTGACCGACTGAGAACGACACGTGAACATGTGCTTGAAGAGACCCCAGTGTGGTCGACAACCCAAGAAGTTCTCGCACATGGGCACAAGGCAGCAAGATACACGATGGTGTTTGGGGAAAAGTGATGGAGTTGCGCTCCGAAGAAGTTCAAGAAACCTCGGAAGAAAGGATGGGGAGGCAAAGAAAACCCACGGTAGACATGAGTAGCGAGGAGAACGCACTCACCCTCCTGCGGCCGCGGCTCGATCTCGTCCTCCGGGAGCCGCGCCGATCCGTGGGGGATCCGTCCCCCCTCGACCAGATCGTCGATGTTGTCCTGACGGATCGCCGAACGAATCCAGTCGCCCTGGATGCAGCCGGGCAGCAGGCCGGACCTCGATGAAGACCCGCCCCGGCTGGTCTTCTTCCCCTTCGCCTTCGCCGTCGCCTTCTTCGCGCGCTCCAATGCCACCGTCCTCTCCTTCCCCATTGCGGCGGGCGGAGCTCGAGCAAGGGCGGCGGCGCCGAGAGCAGAGGTAGATGCGGTGGATGAAACGGGAGAGAAAGGGAAGAATGGGAGCGTACTGTGCAAAAAAACCCAATCCTACGCCTTATATGAAGCCGTTTCCGAGTGGCTGACCCGTGGGCCCAGGCGATCCTATCAAATCCCGCAACAGTCGCGCGTGTGATATGTGGCAAAAAGGTGGCGCAAGGATCGAGGCGGCCCTGCCTAATCCATCCCGATTACTGCGGCCTCCTCCGCCCCGCGCGCTTCCCAAAATTCGAATCCCGCGAGATCCGCAGACAACAGAGCAACCTGTCAGACGGAAGATTTTTTTCTCCATATCAACACTCGATGTTTTTCAGTAAAAAAATTCACTCGACAAAACCAAGAATGGATCAAGGCGATTGAAAAAGAAGTTGGAGTCATCGTGTTGAGCCATCGATCCCAACAAGACACTTCCGAAGCACAAAAGTTGAGTCGGAAGTACTTTCAACTCCTTCTCCACTCAAACCCTGAACCATTCGGGGGCTAATGATGAAGCTATGTACCTAGGGTAGGGTCATAGGCCTGACCTAGACACCCTCCCCAAAGACATCACCCTAAGGTCAGAAGCATTCGAAGGGTAGTTGAATAATTATGTAACTATGTGAAGACTCTCTAACATTTAAGAATTTCAGATCTTGGTACTTTATTCAAACAGCAAGCAAAACAAAATAAAATAAAATGATGCTCCAAGAAAAACACATATCATGTGGTGAATAAAAATATAGCTCCAAGTAAAGTTATCGATGAACGAAGACGAAAGAGGGGATGGCATCCGGGGCATCCCAAAGCATAGACTCTTGGTTGTCCTTGAATATTACCTTGGGGTGCCTTGGGCATCCCCAAGCTTAGGCTCTTGCCACTCCTTATTCCATAGTCCATCGGATCTTTACCCAAAACTTGAAAACTTCACAACACAAAACTTAACAGAAAACTCGTAAGCTCCGTTAGTATAAGAAAATAAATCACCACTTAGGTACTGTTGTGAACTCATTGTAAATTCATATTGGTGTAATATCTACTGTATTCCAACTCCTCTATGGTTCATACCCTCCGATACTACTCATAGATTCATCAAAATAAGCAAACAACACATTGAAAACAGAATCTGTCAAAAACAGAACAGTCTATAGTAATCTGTATCATTCGAATACTTCTGTAACTCGGAAAAATCTACCAAAATAGGAAGACCTAGATAATTTGTTTACTGATCTACTGCAATTGTAATCAGTATTTTATCACTCTCTGGTGATTTTTAACAATTATTTTCGTGAGCAGAAAGTTTCTGACTTTTTCAGCAAGATCAAATAGTTGTTATCCAAGAAGATCATATAGGTTTTACTTGGCACAAACACTAATTAAAACATAAAACCACATCTAACGAGAGGCTAGATGATTTATTTATTACTAAACAGGAACAAAAAACAAGGAACAAAAATAAAATTGGGTTGCCTCCCAACAAGCGCTATCGTTTAACGCCCCTAGCTAGGCATGATTATTTCAATGATGCTCACATAAAAGATAAGAATTGAAACATAAAGAGAGCATCATGAAGAATATGACTAGCACATTTAAGTCTAACCCACTTCCTATGCATAGAGATTTTGTGAGCAAACAACTTATGGGAACAATAATCAACTAGCATAGGAAGGCAAAACAAGCATAACTTTGAAACTTTAAGCACATAGAGAGGAAACTTGATATTATTGCAATTCCTACAAGCATATGTTCCTCTCTCATAATAATTTTCAGTAGCATCATGAATGAATTCAACAATATAACTATCACATAAAGCATTCTTTTCATGATCTACAAGCATAGAATTTTTATTACTCTCCACATAAGCAAATTTCTTCTCATTCGGAATAGTGGAAGTATCATAAGAGACTCGAATACTATAAATTGTTTCCATGTTAAAAGAGTAGTGTTCAGAAAAAGGGTAATCATAATCATGACAAGTTTTATAAATATAATCATCACTACTCTTTATAGCATAAGTGTCATCACAATAATCATCATAAATAGGAGGCATGCTATCATCATAATAAATTTGCTCATCAAAACTTGGGAGGCTAAAAATATCATCTTCATTGAACATAGCATCCCCATGCTTGGGACAAACATTAACTGCAGCAAATAAATTCTCAAACATGTAATTCTCATCAAACATAGCATCCCCAAGCTTGGGCCTTTTCATATCATAAGCATAATCACTCTCATCATTAATAGTATGGATAGCACCAATAGTATAGCAATTATCATCATCACAATGAGTAATAGGAGCAACATCATTTGGGAGGGATACCTTTTTACCTTTGCTTCTCCGTCTTTTCTTTTTCTTCTTCGCACCATGTGTGGGTTTAATCCTCTTTTTGGAGCTCCTTATTAATGAGATTGGTTGAATAGAAGGCTCCTCCTCGTTACCTGATTCATCATAAGAAATAATAGGAGGATATTGGGAAGTCTCTTCCCTTTTGTTAGTATTCTATTCATCTTCTATTTGTTTTCTTGTCTTTATGTAATTGGCAATATAAGGACTTTCAATGCAATTCACCGCACAATCCATATAAATTTCCTCTTGATCAAAATCAAGAACTTTATCAAGGACAAATTCTGGAATATCCTTAGTTAAACGTTTCATTTCTTCATAACCCACAAGCAAACTAAGTTCATTATGATGTGCAAGGGAAATCAAGTCATCACAATTTTTGGACACGATACGACCATGAAACAATTTGCATTGGGTATTTAGATGAGTACGTTCATTGCAAAGTTCACAAGGATGGCAAAGAAATTTTAAATTTTCAGCACAAGCATCTAGCCTCTCTTGTAGCCATTTAGTTTCTGAATACTTATGCCTCTTGCAAAATCTATCTTCCCTATTTGGTGTGTACTTGCAAACTCTATGCACTCCACAAAAATTGACATGCTTATAAGAGACGTTTTCATCATGACTAGTGCAATCATCATTAGTACTATGAATATTCAAAGAGTTCATACTAACAACATTGCAATCATGCTCATCATTCAAAGATTTAGTGCCAAACATTTTAATGCATTCTTCTTCTAACATTTTGGCACAATTATTGGAATCCTTATTTTCATGAAAGATATTAAAAAGATGAAGCATATGAGGTACCCTCAATTCCAATTTTTTTGTAGTTTTCTTTTATAAACTAAACAAATGATAAAACAAGAAACTAAAATATTCGATTGCAAGATCTAAAGATATACCTTCAAGCACTCACCTCCCCAGCAACGGCGCCAGAAATTGCTTGATGTCTACTACGCAACCTTCTTCTTGTAGACGTTGTTGGGCCTCCAAGTGCAGAGGTTTGTAGGACAGTAGCAAATTTCCCTCAAGTGGATGACCTAAGGTTTATCAATTCGTGGGATGCGTAGGATGAAGATGGTCTCTCTCAAGCAACCCTGCAACCAAATAACAAAGAGTCTCTTGTGTCCCCAACACACCCAATACAATGGTAAATTGTATAGGTGCACTAGTTCAACGAAGAGATGGTGATACAAGTGCAGTATGGATGGTAGATATGGGTATTTGTAATCTGAAAATATAAAAACAGTAAGGTAACTAATGATAAAAGTGAGCACAAACGGTATTGCAATGCGTTGAAACAAGGCCTAGGGTTCATACTATCACTAGTGCAAGTTCTCTCAACAATAATAACATAATTGGATCATATAACTATGCCTCAACATGCAACAAAGAGTCACTCCAAAGTCACTAATAGTGGAGAACAAATGAAGATATTATTGTAGGGTACGAAACCACCTCAAAGTTATTCTTTCGGATCGATCTATTCAAGAGTTCATACTAGAATAACACCTTAAGACACATATCAACCAAAACCCTAATGTCACCTAGATACTCCAATGTCACCTCAAGTATCCGTGGGTATGATTATACGATATGCATCACACAATCTCAGATTCATCTATTCAACCAACATAAAGAATTTCAAAGAGTGCCCCAAAGTTTCTACCGGAGAGTCCAGACGAAAACGTGTGCCAACCCCTATGCATAAGTTCACAAGGTCACTAAACCCGCAAGTTGATCACCAAAACATACATCAATTGGATCACGTGAATATCACATTGTCACCACAGATAAGCACATGCAAGACATACATCAAGTGTTCTCCAATCCTTAAAAACTCAATCTGATAAGATAACTTCAAAGGGAAAACTCCATCCATTACAAGAGAGTAGAGGGGTAAAAACATCATAAGATCCGTATAATAGCAAAGCTCGCGGTACATCAAGATCGTGCCAAATCAAGAACACGAGAGGGAGAGATCAAACACATAGCTACTGGTACATACCGTTGGCCCCGAAGGTGAACTACTCCCTCCTCGTCATGGAGAGCGCCGGGATGATGAAGATGGCCACCGGTAAGGGATCCCCTCTCCGGCAAGGTGCCGGAACAGGGTCCCGATTGGTTTTTGGTGGCTACAGAGGCTTGCGGCGGCGGAACTCCCGATCTAGGTTATTTTCTGGAGGTTTCAGTATTTATAGGAATTTTTGGCGTAGGTCTCATGTCAAGAAGGTGCCCGAGTAGTCCACGAGGTAGGACCACGCGCCCGGGGGGTGGACGCGCCCCCCACCCTCGTGGACGGCCCGTGACTCTTCTGGCCCAACTCTTTTGCTCCGGGGTCTTCTTTTGGTCCATAAAAAATCGTCAAAAATTGGCACGTCAATTGGACTCCGTTTGGTATTCCTTTTCTATAAAACTCAAAAACAAGGAAAAACAGAAACTGGCACTGGGCTCTAGGTTAATAGGTTAGTCCCAAAAATCATATAAAATAGCATATAAATTCATATAAAACATCCTAGTTGGATAATATAATAGCATGGAACAATCAAAAATTATAGATACGTTGGAGACGTATCAACCTCCATCGGCTCCCTTCCATGACAGAATTCCAACCACCTTTCCCTCCTTGCCAGAATCGAAGACCTGTCCCTTCTGGTTGCCCATATCAGAATCTCGTTGATCGACGTGTGGGGGGGTGTCGGTGTCAAAACCGGCTGATCTCGGGTATGGGGTCCCGAACTGTGCGTCTGAGGATCGAAGGTAACAAGAGACAAAGGGGACACGATGTTTACCTAGGTTCGGGCCCTCTTAATGGAGGTAAAACCCTACTTCCTGCTTGATTCACTTTGATGAGTATAGGGGTTACAGGAGTTGTCGGCGTCCTGGGAACGGGGGTCCCTAGACTTGCCTACCTGTGGCCCATGGCGTGGCTCCTCTAGCGGCCCGTACGGCCCATCTTCACCAGCAAACACTCAAGACCCTCGCGAGGGGCCAAGCCTCGCGAGGCGGACGACGCTAGACCTCCTCAGGGGTGGCCTCACCAGCCAGGCTCGCGAGGGGCGGAGAGATCAAGGCAAGGCGCACCTCGCGAGGTTCCCATGACGCAAGCCATGACGATCAAGACCAGGTGGGCGCCAGCACGCGCAGTGTCCTCGTTTCCTCTTTGGTGCTAAGGAGGCAAGCGCGGGCGAGGAGTACCGAGGCAACAGGCAAAGGTTTCCATATCGGTGCAACGAGACCAAGACCAGCAGGACGGAAGGATGGAGGTCACCGTGGAGCCCAAGACGGCGTCACCACCAGAGCCTTTGGCAAGCGAAGACCACCTTTAGTCAGGATAGCTTGTACTAGCTGTCCCCCTTCAAATTGGCCGTTGTGGCATCCCTTCCCGCTCAATATTTAGGAAGAGGACCAGGGCCTCTATAAATAGGACTAGCCACCACAATAGGAGGCAACTCATCTTGAGCGATCCTCAGCCATTCACCAAGCACAAGAACACCTCTCCTCAGGAGGCTGTTCTTCCCTTGTACTGTTCATCCTCAGCCCACGAGGCAATCCACCACCACACACTAGAGTAGGGTATTACACCACAACGGTGGCATGAACTAGTATAAATCCTGTGTCTCTTGTGTTGCGGGTTCGTCGAGCTAGGCTTTGAGATCGCGTTGAGGGTGAGGGCGTGATTAGTTAGGGAGAGATCTTCGTGCGCACCCCAGTGTTCGAACCTCAAGGGTTTTGCCGGAACCCGAAATCCGACATTTGGCGCGCCAGGTAGGGGTGCGCCGAAGCTTTCCTTCCATCAATCCACGCTCCACCATCTTCGCGCCCAGTCCTCATGGCTGGCGTTGCTCTTCCGACCGGATCCGCGGACGCCCGTGACGGCGCCTGGGGGCTCCGGGCTTTTACCCCCGCCTTGCGGCGGGTGCAGTGGCCGCCCAAGTTCAACCCGGAGATGCCACCGCGCTATGATGGCGCGGCAGACCCGTCGGCTTTCCTGCTGGCGTACGAGGAGGCCATCCTCAAGGCTGGGGGCGATGAAAAGGTCATGGCCAATTGGCTTCCCATGTCCCTCACCGGTGCACCACGCGCCTGGCTGCTCACCCTCCCAGGATTGTCTGTGGCATCTTGGGAGGAATTGCGCGGCCTCTTCACCACGCGCTTCGCGGAGCCAGCGCCCCTCGCTGTCGCGGCCCTCCTCGGCGGCTTGCAAGCGCCGCCCTCGGACCGTCACACCATGCCGTTCCTTCGCAAGATCGGCACCGTTTTCGCACACCTGGGGGCTCCCCCGGGTTGGGCGGCGCTCGAGGCCGACCTCACCTTCGACTCGGGGGATCATCCCGTCAACACCGCCGGTTCGGGTGTGCTCCCAATGCTCTGCACGCCCACTATATGCAACATGGCCGTCACCAACACCCTCGTCGACGGCGGCGCCGGCCTCAACGTGCTCTCCGTGGAGGCCTTCAGCCTTCTTCACGTACCACTCGAGCGGCTCCGCCCCAACAAGCCCTTCTCAGGGGTCGGCAGTGGCTCTGCCCTCTCTCTGGGGCAGATCCGCCTTCCCGTAACCTTCGGCACACGCGACAACTACCGCACCGAGCTGGTCGACTTCGACATCGCCTGCATCGGCCTCCCGTACAACGCCATCCTCGGGTACCCGGCTCTGGCTCAGTTTATGGCGGCGACCCATCCAGCCTACAACCTCATGAAGATGCCCGGGAGCAAGGGCGTCCTCACTATTGTTGGAGATACCAAGGAGGCTCTGGTGGCGCTCAAGCTGGCCCTCAAGACCGCTGCGACGGTGCGACCCGTCGACGCGGACACCTCTGGAGTCAAGAAGGCCGCACCAACCAAGAAGAAGAAGTTGTTCACTCAAGACCGGGCAGAAACCAAGCAGGTGCCAGTCGAGGAAGACGGGTCCTCGGGAGCCACCTTCACCGTAGGTACCAACCTCGACCCAGATCAAGAGAAGGAGTTGGTGAAATTCTTGCACGCAAACAAGGAGGTATTCGCATGGGAACCCAAACAGCTGGTAGGGGTCCCAAGAGGGGTGATTGAGCATCACTTGAGGGTGTGCCCCAATGTACGCCCTATGAAGCAGAGGGCAAGGCGACAGTCCACGGAGAAGCAGGCCTTCATCGTCCGAGAAACCCGCTAGCTGGAGGCAGTAGGTGTCATTCGCGAGGTTCAGTACCCCGAATGGTTTGCGAACCCGATCGTGGTGCCCAAGAAAGGCGGGAAGGAGCGCATATGTGTCGACTTCACCAACCTCAACAAGGCCTGCCCCCAAGATCCGTTCCCGCTTCCACGCATCGACCAGATCGTCGACTCCACCGCCGAGTGCGACCTACTGTGCTTCCTGGACGCGTTTTCAGGTTACCACCAGATAAAGATGGTGGTAGAGGATGTGGAGAAGACGGCCTTCCTGACCCCGTACGGGGTATACTGCTACACTTGCATGCCGTTTGGGCTGCGCAACGCGGCGCGACCTTCCAACAGCTGATGCACATCGCCCTGGGTCAGCAGCTTGGGAGGAACGCTGAAGCTTACGTCGATGACATTGTGGTGAAGTCTCGGGAGGCGAGAACATTAATTCAGGACCTTGAGAATACCTTCGAGAGCCTGCGCCGGGTGGACTTGTGGCTCAACCCGCAGAAATGCGTGTTTGGTGTCCCTTCCAGCAAGCTGCTGGGTTTCCTCGTGTCCCACAGAGGGATCGAAGCCAACCCAGAGAAGGTCAAGGCGAGCGATGACATGAGTCCACCACAAACCCTCAAAGAAATGCAGAAGCTTGCCGGTCGCGTGACTGCGTTGGGGCGCTTCATCTCCAAGCTGGGAGAGCGCGCCCTACCTTTCTTCAAGCTGATGAAGAAGAAGGGCCCATTTGAGTGGACCCCGGAGGCTGACCAAGCGTTTCAAGACCTCAAGAGATACCTGACCAGCCCCCCAGTGATGGTGGCGCCACGCCCTCTCGAGCCCCTGGTACTTTACCTTGCCGCCACTCCCTACTCCGCCAGCGTGGCTCTGGTGGCGGTTCGGGAAGAGCGCCAAGCCAAGGGCGCATCGCGCCAAGCCACGCCCACAGCTGGGGCGATACAAGACCGGGAGGGCACCGCGAAGGCTGCAGCAGCGTCATCAATGGACCAAGCCAAGCAAGACGACGTCCTTGGGCCTGCAGAGGCCCCAACAAGAAATCAGGCTTTGGGGGCTCCATCTCCTCAGGAGGCGCCCCAGCCTCCGGAAGGCGTAGGCCACATCAGTGCACCCGCCCTCGTCGAGTACCTAGTGTATTTCATCAGCACAGTATTGCGGGATGCGAGGACACGGTACCCCATGCCTTAGAAGCTCTTGCTCGCGCTCTTGGTGGCCTCGCGTAAGCTGTGGCACTACTTTCAAGGTCACCCCATCAAGGTCGTCTCGGCCTACCCGTTGGAGAGGGTGCTCAGGAGCCCCAACTCCGCCGGGAGGGTCGCCGAGTGGAACATCGAGCTGCAGGCATTCCAGTTGGAGTTCAGCACAACCAGGATCATCAAGGGAGCCGCGCTCGCCGATTTAGTGGCAGAATGGACGAACGCCCCGGAGCTTGAAGCCGGCGAGGATCGGTCCCTCTCGTCGGGGAGTGAGGTGCCAGACGACTGGGTTATGTATTTCTATGGTGCCTTCGCGCGCCAGGGCGCGGGGGCTGGAGCAGTGCTCATCTCACCAACTCAGGACAAGCTCTACTACGCCGTGCAGCTCTGCTTCCAGCAGGGCGAGAAGGTCTCCAACAACATAGCATAGTACGAAGGCCTCATAGCTGGCCTGAAGGCTGCGGTGGCCCTGGGGGTAAAGCGCCTCGCCATCAAGGGCGACTCACAGCTCCTCGTCAACTTCTCCAACAAGGTATACTAGCCGAGGGACGAACACATGGAGGCATACCTCGCGGAGGTGTGCAAGATGGAGAAGTAGTTCCTGGGCCTGCAGTTGTAGCACGTGCCCCGTGGCACCAACAAGGAGGCCGACGACGTCGCCAAGAGAGCATCCAAGCAATTGCCCCAAGAGCCTGGTGTCTTCGAGGAGCGACTCTTCAAGCTGTCGGCAACACCACCACTTTCAAGGAGGCGCTGCCTCGGGAGGAGCTCCCTCAACCACCTTTCACGGGAGCCCCGGCCTGTGGCCCGACCTCGGGAGCGTGTCTACTCTTGGCGCTCGAGCCTCAGGAGGGGTGCTGGACTAAGGAATTCAAGGAATACCTGGCGCAAGGGACGCTGCCGGAGAAGGAGGAGGACGCAGAGCGTGTGGCCCGACAGGCCACGGCACACTGCATCCAGGACGGTGAGTTATACAGGAAGCGGCCAAATGACGTTTCCCTGCATTGCATCTCCAGGGAACAGGGGAAAGAGCTGCTAGCTGACATACACGGCGGGGATTGCGGACACCACTCGTCGTCACGGACCCTCGTCGGCAAGGCGTTCTGCAGCGGATTCTACTGGCCTACGGCGCTCAATGACGCGACTGAGCTGGTGAAGTCCTGCGAGGCCTGCCAGTTCCACGCCAAGCAGATCCATCAACCAGCTCAGGGCCTCCAAACCATGCCACTCTCGTGGCCATTCGCAGTCTGGGGGCTGGATATCTTGGGCCCGTTCCCTCGAGCGTCTGGGGGTTACCGCTACCTCTACGTCGCCATCGACAAGTTCACCAAGTGGGCGGAGGTAGAAGCCGTCCGCACCATCCCGGCCGGCTCCGCGGTCAAGTTCATCAAGGGTCTCGTGAGCCGTTTTGGGGTCCCCAACCGCATCATCACCGATAAAGGCTCGCAGTTCATTAGCAATATCTTCAAGACATATTGTGCTAACCTTGGAACGCAGATCTGCTACGCTTCAGTGGCGCACCCCCGGAGCAATGGTCAGGCCGAACGCGCCAACGCGGAAGTCCTGAGAGGCCTCAAGACCAGGACCTTCAAGAAGAAGCTCGAAGACTGCAGCAGGGGCTGGCACGACGAGCTCCAGTCCGTGTTGTGGTCCATCCGCACCACCGCCACCAAGCCAACGGGCGAGACCCCATTCTTCCTCGTCTACGGAGCAGAAGCGGTTCTCCCTCACGAGGTCAAGCATCACTCCGCACGGGTCCTGGCGTTTGATGAGACGCGGCAGAACGCCACGCGGGGGATGGACCTCGTGCTGGGGGAGGAACGCCGCCGTGAAGCCATGCTACGGGCGGCAAGATACCAGCAGGCGGTACGGCGGTACCACTGTCGCAGCGTCCGCTCCAGGACGCTCAAGGTGGGTGACCTCGTCCTACGACGGGTGCTCTCCAGGGAAGGGTTGCATAAGCTCTCACCCATGTGGGAGGACCCGTTTAGGGTCGCCCACGTCTCTAGGCCTGGCGCCACGCGCCTGGAGACGTAGGACGGGGTACCCATCCAGAACGCCTGGAACATCCAGCACCTCCGGAAGTTCTACCCATGAAGAAAGGCCCAGCGCCTATGAAGTAGGCCCAGTGCCTGTGAAGGTATCCGCTCGTGAAAGTCTCACGTAATAATGAGTGGGGATGTACACGCCCCGGAGTCTCCGGAGTGCCGCCCTCAGGCCTCGGGGGATCCCTCCCACGTCCTAGTGGCAGCACTTAGCTCCGCGCTGGTGAGAAGACAAGAAGATTAGACTAGGTGCCGGACGCGGCTTTTCATTTGCTTTCCGTAGTTGCCTTGCCCCTCTTTAATCAAATTTGCTTTCTGGTGTTCTCTGACGGTGTTGTCCCATCGCCTTCTGCCTCTGTTTCTGCCTTCAGTTCCCTGTTTTGGCATGTACTCTCTCTCGCATACCGCGCGAGGGGGCTGGACGGGTGCCCTCGTGAGCGTATTTTCTGTTTCTTTTCTGTTTTTCGCGAGGCACCCTCATTCGAGCTCACAAGCAGCTGGCGCACTTCTCTCAATCCGTGCCTCTCGGGTACCGCGATGTGAAGTGCTGGGTCATTGCCAGCAGCGCCTGTGACCAGGGCTCGGGAGAATGAGGGTCTCCTAACAAGTTTTTGCAGTTCCTAGGCGCCTACCAGGCCGAGGAGACCTCGCCAGGCACTGGGAAGCGAGCACCTTGCGAGGTGGAGACTACTTCGAGCACGTCAAGCTAAGTTATTTCTACACGCCTACATAAAATGCCGATGCTGCGACACAACACAGGAACGATAAACATAGCATAATAACTTGGAAATCATAGTTTGTTGCACGCCCCTGCGGGGCCCCATACTTGTCTCTCTCTTAATGCAGGAAGCAAAGGAAGAGCGAAACAAAAGTGGCGCGCGCCCCCACAGCAGTCCGCGAGGGCAGGTGAGGGAGTCCTGGACTAAGGGGTTCTCGGGCGTCCGGCCTGTTATCCATGGGCCGGACTGATGGGCTGTGAAGCATGAAGACCGAAGACCGTATTCGTGTCCGGATTGGACTCTCCTTGGCATGGAAGGCAAGCTTGGCGACCAACTATGAAGATTCCTTCTTATGTAACCGACTCCATGTAAACCCTAGACCCCCCCCCCCCGTGTCTATATAAACCGGAGGGGTTAGTCCGGAAAGGATATAGACAGACTCATTACCAAATTCACATAGGCTAGACTTCTAGGGTTTATCCATTACGATCTCGTGGTAGATCAACTCTTGTAACACTCATATTCATCAAGATCAATCAAGCAGGAAGTAGGGTATTGCCTCCATAGAGAGGGTCCGAACCTGGGTAAACATCGTGTCCCCCGTCTCCTGTTACCATCGATCCTAGACGCATAGTTCGGGACCCCCTACCCGAGATCCGCCGGTTTTGACACCAACATTGGTGCTTTCATTGAGAGTTCCACTGTGCCGTCGGCAAGGGACTCGATGGCCCCTTCGATCGTCAGTAATGATGTTGTCCAGGGAGGAACCTTTCTCCCCAGACAGATCTTCGTATTCGGTGGCTTCGTACTGCGGGCCAACTCGCTTGGCCATCTGGAGCAGATCGACGGCTACGCCCTTGGCCATCAGGTCAGATTCGGAAGCTTGAACTACGTTGCGGACGTCCGTGGAGACTTGATCTTCCACAAATTCGAGACTGCGGCAATCGCTCCCCGTCGCCCCGATGAACATGGCTTAAACCTGTCATCGGGCCGCATCCAGGAGAGAGCTCCTGTAGCAACCCCGACCTTAGATCCGGAGCAGATCAAGTCGTCCGAAGATGGGAAGCTCAACCCCATCACGGGGGCTACCGACTCTGCGGCGTCGGGGCCGCTCGCAGATTCCACTTCGTACGGTATCTGCATCAACGGAACCCCAGACTCTTCTTCGGTGTTGAGTTCCGAACCCTGCAAACCCGCGGATACCGAACTCGATCGGTTATCGATCTTCAAGTTCAGCGCCGCAGATGTCTTCCGACGCTCGCCCATGGGCGACCTACTAAACTCATTAAAAACCTATCCCTGGCAGATGACTCGTCGCCGAACTATGTTTGGTTCGAACTTACGGCGGATGATGGATAATTTTGCTTCCCACCCGCCACCCACTTCATAGCCACCGTTGAAAACCCAACCAACATGCCTGACCCCCGCTCCGAAGACATCGACGGTATGGACGACGATGAGGGGCAGTGCCAGAGCTTTCTACCCGCTAGACATGGGATGGCCACTTCCTGGTATGACGTGTGTATGATAGACACACCAGACGAGGGACTCGACGATGGCAAGGAGGATACAGTCAAGAATAAACCTCCCGGCACACAGTCCGAACACCGGCGCCCACGGCGCCGCTCCAAGTCACATCGCCCAAGAGAAAACATTGCTAGCACCGGAAAAGACAACACTCCGGACAATGAAGACCCTGTTGAGGTAGAATCCGAACAGGAGGAATAGGCCACATATGGAGACTCGGAGGACAGCAATTATCTCCCACCCTCTGAGGAAGAGGAAATCCTCGGCAACGAGGATTTTATCGTGCCTAAGGAGCCTCTCGAGCAGGAGCGCTTTAAACACCGGCTTATAGCCACTGCAAGGAGCCTAAGGAAGAAGCAGCTGCAGGTTCAAGCAAGCCAAGATTTGCTCAATGATAGATGGACCGAAGTCCTGGCCGCCGAAGAATACGGCCTTAATGGCCCAGACGAAAGCCACCCCAAGAGTAGGTGGCTCCCTCAATACGATGGCAGGGCGTTGGAGCCCACACCACCACCGAACAACGCGGTGGGCTGACCACAGTTTGGTCCGGACAAAGCAGCAGCCCAAGCAGAGCACTATGCCAACCCATCCGGCCGCCCAAGCAAGAATAAAGCAGCTCGGAGGAACACTCGCGACATCCAACAAGACCTGGAGGGTAGAACAGGACACACAAAATCGGTGCCCAGATCGCAGAGACATGCCTCGACCAGTAACAATGATTTCCTATTCGGACACAACAGACCCGACCACGCTCGGTCCAAAAACCGTAAGCGGAGTCCGCTGGAGGTGCTTCACAGTGTGGCCCAACATAGAGGAGCCGCACACCCTCTCTGCTTCACTCACGAGGTAATGGAGCATGAATTCCCAGACGGGTTTTAACCCATCAACATCGAATCATATGATGGAACAACAGATCCCGCGGTATGGATTGAGGATTACCTCCTCCATATTCACATGGCTCGCGGAGATGACCTTCATGCCATTAAATACCTACCTCTCAAGCTCAAAGGGCCGGCTCGGTACTGGCTAAACAGTTTGCCAGAAAATTCTATTGGCAACTGGGAAGATTTGGAAGACACCTTTCGAGACAACTTCCAAGGAACACATGTCCGGCCACCAGATGCCGATGACTTGAGTCACATTGTCCAGAAGCCCGACGAGTCAGCCAGTCAGCTCTGGACTAGGTTCTTAGTCAAAAAGAACCAAATCATGGACTGTCCGGACGCGGAAGCCCTTGCGGCCTTCAAACATAACGTCCGGGATGAATGGCTAGCGCATCACCTCGGCCAGGAAGGACCTAAATCCATGACAGCCCTTACCGCTCTAATGACCCGCTTTTGCGCGGGAGAAGACAACTGACTCGCTCGTAAAAGCAACAACGCCAGTGATCCGGGCACTTCCGAAATCCGAGACGGCAACGGCAAGCCACAACGAACCGAACACAACAGTCGCAATAGTAATGAAAGATTATGCGACACAGCGGTCAACGCCGGATTTCACAATCTGAAACCCGGTCAACGGAAGAAGCCATTTAAGGCAAACCAGGATGGACCATCCACCCTCGACAGGATATTGGACCGACCTTGTCAGATTCACGGTCATCCTGATAAGCCAGCTAATCACACCAACATAAACTGTTGGGTCTTTATGCAGGCAGGCAAGCTTAACGCCGAGCACAAGGGGAGGAGGCCACCAGGCGATAAGGACGACGGAGCGGCTCGCCAGCCGAACACCAGGGGCCAGAAACAGTTTCCCTCCGAAGTTCGACCACTCGCGGAACAGAGATAGCAGTTCGGCTTTCGCCAGCCACCCACTATACTGGCAAGATTTACGCCGCGCGTACATCACTACACGCTCAAGATACCATGGGCATTGGCGGAAGCACAATACGGACAACCCTGCAAGCATTCCCGTAACGTTTTTATCTGTCTCCCTTACTTTTCTTTATTATCTCTTAAATACAGGTGACCATCAGGACAGCATCTACATCAGACCCTATCGGAGTTCGGATCCGTACACTCACCTAAGGGGCCACTTCCGTTAAGGATTCCCCTCCCCGAGGACGGGAGGCGCAAACGTGCGACAGGAGGTCCAAAATAAGCTTTTGTAGACCGCACTCTTTATTTTGAGCATGTACTATGCCCTTTTCCTCTGTTCCCAACCCCGAGCATGTCAAATAGCTGGGTTGTGGTTTTTACTTTTTATATATATTTATCATTGGCATATTGCTCCGCTCCCAGTAAACTTTATCCGAACTAATCTTCCATGCTCTTTCTACAATGAGTCCGGACGTAATGGCTGCCTTACAAGACGTGCCTCGGCATAACTCTCCAGGGGCCTGGTATGGGAACAAACGAGTCGCCAGCAAAAGTCTGAACAGCTCTATAGCGTACTTCGGCGTCGCAAGTTTGGACTTATATGCATCAGCTCCGAATCATTGTCTTTGGTCAATAGTTGGGTTGCCCGGCTCCTGTGCTTGCTACCCTATGTTCCGCTCTATCGGCTAGGATAGTAAAGGGAGAACTACTGCGATTGTGCCCTGGCTTAGACCGGATGAGCACCTCAGTAGAGAAAGCCGAAAACTGACTGTCATGATGCAGCGAGAGCTGGTCAACCACTTGACGACTTATTCAAATCTTTAGTGATTCTCCGTGTGTAACACCCCGCATGTTACTTGCCATATTTGTAACTCCGACTCTTGCCATTTCCGGCTATGTGATATGATTTTCCCTCCGTTGTCGGGTTTTGTCTTTCGTTTTGTATTTTGTCATGTCATGCTTTTTCATATCATGTCATCATGTGCATTTCATTCGCATACGTGTTCGTCTCATGCATCCGAACATTTTCCCGTTGTCCGTTTTCCAATCCGGCGCTCCTATCTCCTCTGGTGCACCCCTCTTGTTTTCTTTCGTGTGCGTGTGTCAAACTTTCTCGGAATGGACCGAGGCTTGTCAAGTGGTCTTAATATACCACCCGGAGACTACCGGTCAAGTTTCGTTCCATTCGGAGGTCGTTTGGTACTCCAACGGTTAACCGGGCCTCCGCAATGTCCATTTGAGTATCCAGCAAAACCCCCTCCAAAACCAGCCCAAAGCCCACCAAACTCTCTTCCATGCTCTAGGTCGTTCGATCACGATCGTGTGGGCGAAAACCGCACCTCATTTGGAGTCTCCTAGCTCCCTCTACCTATTTATAAGTGGGCATCCCGAAAAACGGATTCGCAGACGAACCCTAGCTTCTCCACCGCGCGCCGCCGGACGAAATCATCCCCCGCCGGACACGTCCGCCGCCGCCTCCTCCTCGCCCTATCAGCCGCCGCCACGTCACCCGGGCGCCGCCCGCGCCGCCGCGGCCCGCGAGCCCACGGCCGGCCCGCCCCGGGCCGCACCGGGCCCGCGCGCCTCGCCACCCGCGCCGCCGAGCGCCGTCGCCGCCTCGCCTCCGGCCTCCGGCCCCCTCGCCCGCCAGCCCCTGCCTCGCCTCCGGCCGGCCCGAGCAACTCCGGCCGTCGAGCTCGGGCTCGAGCGACGAGCCAGATCCGATCCAGTTCGGTACCCGTTGACTTTTTCTCGCCCTAATTTCTTCCAAGTCCCAATTTCCATCAGCATGTGCTCCTGTTCCCGATGCGATAACTTTGTGCATGTAGCTCCGATTTGCGCATATAATATATCAAACTGTTTTTCTCGTGATGCTCTTCATTTGGTTCAATTGTACCATGTTCATTAGAGGTAATCTTGATGCCCAAATCTTCATTGGAAGAGGGCTAGTTGCTGTTAATCTCTGGTTCTTATCAGAACTTGGAGATTTGTCATTTTTGTATCATTTAATCTGTGCATCTTTTGAGCATGAGCTCTACATGTGTTTTGAAGTATGCCATGCCATATTTCCAGTGGTGTAGTCCATGTATTTTTGTGATCTCTGTGGTGACTAGCACAAGCATGCAAAGTAGGCCCCGTAATATTTCTGATTTCAGGGACTTAGTGATTTCTCTAAGTCTTTGTCTGCTGTAATTTTGTTGCCATGTAAACTTGATGCTACAGAGAGATGCATGCATATTTTGGAGATGTTCAGTAAGTATGTTTTGTGGATATAGTTGTAGTTGATCCATTCCTGCAATTGTTTGCAATTTTAGAGTAACATAGCATGACTCAATCTTGCTCTACTTTTGCTATAAAATATTTTTGGCAGATTCTTAACATGACATGCATTTTTGCCAAGCTTATTTTAGTTGATCCATACATGCTATGCAATTGTTCTTGCCATGGATAGCTTCATAAACATGCCATCTTGCTGTAGGTATGCTTGGTTTGTCATGCGTTGCTCTGTAGTGAGTGCATCAAGCTCACAAAGAGGCCTACATATTAATATTTCTGCCATGCTCTGTTTTCTGCTAAATCTGAAACCTGATAACGAAACTTGCGATGTTTACATGCTTGCCATCATATCTTCTGGTCCTTTTTGGCTTATGGTCAGTAAGGGACTTTTGTCATGTGCATTTAGTAGAACAATTCCATGCCTTGTTTTGCTATGTTAAGTTCCTGTAGCATGTTGATTTCGTGCGCTGAACATTGCTACCTGATGCTGATTTCTGCCATGTCCAGTTTTGCACTAAGTCTGTGAACCTGTAATCTTTTGCACTTTTGCCATGCTTGTTTGAGCTTGATATGTTGTGAACTAGCCGTAGCTCAGTGTTCATATTTTGTCAAGCATCTCCTGTAGATTACTGCCATGTGCTTTGTTGCTATTCTGGGGTGCTGTAGCATTGTTACTTGTTGCTTTTTAAGTGCTATCTTGCTGTTTATCGCAGATTAGTGTCATTCTTGTTTTGCTTGCCATTTGCAAACCGTGCATCCGATTCCGGTGATCTTTATATCGATTTCGACCGAAATCATCTCATCTTTCCAGTGGCATGCTTGGTTTTCCAAGTTACTGCCATGTTCATCATTTTCCTTCCGGAGCACGCATACGCATCGCATGTCATATCTTGCATATGATACATGTCTTGCATCATGTTGCTTGTGCATTTCTCGTTGTTGATTGTGGTTCCGTTTGTTTGTGTTCTTGTCTTGGGTAGAGACGGGAGACGAGTTCATGAACGAGGAACCTGTCGAGTACGCTTACGAGGATCAAGCTTTCGACAACTCTGAGAATCTTGCAGGCAAGATGACCACCCCTCGAAATCACTTCTATCTTTGCTATGCTAGTTGTTCGCTCTATTGCCATGCTCGCTACCTATCACTTGCTATATCATGTCTCCTATTTTTAGCCATGTCAGCCTCTAACCATCCTCTCCTAGCAAACCGTTGTTTGGCTATGTTACCGCTTTTGCTCAGCCCCTCTTATAGCGTTGCTAGTTGCAGGTGAAGTTGAAGTTTGTTCCATGTCGGAACATGGACATGTTGGGATATCACAATATCTCTTATTTAATTAATGCATCTATATATTTTGGTAAAGGGTGGAAGGCTCGGCTTTATGCCTGGTGTTTTGTTCCACTCTTGCCGCCCTAGTTACTGTTATACCGGAATTATGTTCCTTGAGTTTGCGTTCCTTACGCGGTCGGGTGATTTATGGGACCCCCTTGACAGTTCGCCTTGAATAAAACTCCTCCAGCAAGGCCCAACCTTGGTTTTACCATTTGCGACCTATACCTTTTTCCCCGGGTTTTCTAGAGCCCGAGGGTCATCTTTATTTTAAACCCCCGGGCCAGTGCTCCTCTGAGTATTGGTCCAAACTGTCAGTCGCCGGTGGCCACCAGGGGCAACTCTGGACTGGCCTATCGGAAGCTTGGACAATCCGGTGTGCCCTGAGAACGAGATATGTGCAGCTCCTATCGGGATTTGTCGGCACATTCGGGAGGCTTTGCTGGTCTTGTTTTACCATTGTCGAGATGTCTTGTAAACCGGGATTCCGAGACTGATCGGGTTTTTTCCGGGAGAAGGTTTATTCTTCGTTGACCGTGAGAGCTTATGATGGGCTAAGTTGGGACACCCCTGCAGGGTACTATATTTCGAAAGCCGTGCCCGCGGTTATGAGGCAGATGGGAATTTGTTAATGTCCGGTTGTAGATAACTTGTCACTTGACCCAATTTAAAATACACCAAGTGCGTGTGTAGCCGTGATGGTCTCTTCTCGGCGGAGTCCGGGAGGTGAACACGGTCTGTGTTATGTATGACGTAAGTAGGTGTTCAGGACCTCTTCTTGGTCATTGCTAGGTGACGTCCGTTCCTTTGCTTCTCTTCTCGCTCTCATTTGCAAGTTAGCCACCATATAGGTTTTTGCCGCCGCAGCTCCACCTATTTGCACCTCTTTGTCCTATAAGCTTAAATAGTCTTGATCTCGCGGGTGTGAGATTGCTGAGTCCCCGTGACTCACAGATACTTCCAACACCAGTTGCAGGTGCCGACGATGCCAGTGCAGATGATGGCGTCGATCTCAAGTGGGAGTTCAACGAGGAACGTGGTCGTTACTATGTGTCTTTTCCTGATGATCAGTAGTGGAGCCCAGTTGGGACGATCGGGGATCTAGCATTTGGGGTTGTCTTATTTTCATTTGGATTTTGGCCGTAGCCAGTCTATATGATTGTATTTTGGATGATGTATGATGATATTTATGTATTGTGTGAAGTGGCGATTGTAAGCCAACTCTTTATCCCATTCTTGTTCATTACATGGGATTGTGTGAAGATGACCCTTCTTGCGACAAAACCACTATGCGGTTATGCCTCTAAGTCGTGCCTCGACACGTGGGAGATATAGCCGCATCGTGGGCGTTACACCGTGTCACACGAGGGATCTTTTTTAGATCAACATATGTAAGGCACTATGCGCCGTATACATACCAGGGGGTATGTTGTAGCCCCACCATAAAACTCCTATGGCTAAGTGAAAGTGTTAACGCCCTATAGTCCGATTGCCTGGTTCGCCGCATTATTACCTCCTTTATGGACCAAGACGTTGGATAAAGAGTGATTAAATGCTTTTCCAAACACCCCCGTACTTCCTATGAGGGGGCTGAAGCCGACGACTGGAAAACTTTCAGATTATACTAACACGGGCGCACGGGAGGAATTCAAGCATTCGAGCAAAACATAAATAGATTAACTATAAAGTTGTCTGTTACAACCCTTATACACATCACTCGAACATTATGTCTTTTGAGCACTGACCCTCTATCAAGCGGGCGGCCTCTAGGACGTCTTCAAAATAATGCTCCGGCTCATAAAGGTCCTTGCCCTTGGGTGGACTCTTCGCTACAACATCGATGGCCTTCATCTTTCCCCAGAACATTTTGACTCGGGCAAGGCCATCCGCGCACCCTCAATACACGCCGACCGCTTCACAGCGTCGATATGTGGCACCGCGTCAACAAGCCGCTACACCAGGCCGAAATAACTACTCGGAACAGGCTCAGTCGGCCACAACCGGACTATGACGTTCTTCATGGCAGCGCCGGATATCCTATGCAGCTCGGCCCACTGGGACATCTGTTCATTCAGCAGCAGAGGGCGCTTTGGCGCGCCGAATTGTGACCAGAAAAGCTTCTCCGTTGCACACCCGTCTTGTGAGTGGTAAAACCGTGCCGCATCGGAAGAACTCTTCGGCAAGTCTAAAAATTTGTCCGGAGAACTCCATACGTGGTTAAGCTGAACATAGTTAGGATCTCCGAACTTAGTCTGCAGCAAAAAGGGCTTGCCAGCAGCAATACCACAGCTTGCCGGATCTCCTCACGGGCCGCTCTGGATTCAGACCGCGCTTCTCTCGCCTCCCGTAAGTCTTTGTCAAGCTCAGACGTTTTGGCTTCATTTTCTTTCTTAAGAAATTTATAGCGGCTAGCCGCATTCTCTAATTCGTGCGCCATGGTAGACATCTTCTCCTGGTCTTGGCGCCGTGCAACTTGTTCGGCTTTCAACTCAGCCGATGCCTTTTCGGCAGCCGCATTACTAAGTCAGGCATGCTCCTTGGCCCGGGCTAGCTCTGCCCGAAGGGCCTCCATGGCGGCGGCACCATCTGCATTCATGCACATTTTATATAAAACTCTTTTTAGAGTCAGGCTTAAATTACAAGCACATTGGTGTAAGGAATGCTCGAAATATATACCTTGCGAGTCGTCAAGACGCCTGTTGATCAATGCAATGTCATCCTCCGCAATGTCCAGCTTTTGCTGCAGTTCGGCCGCTTCCGTATTTCGGGTAGCCGCAGGAGGGGAGGCAGCATGCATTCCAAGTAAAATCAAGGTTAGTACCTGAGCATATCTTTTCGATCCTCCGATCGCTTCCTTTGGAAAGCAATCCGAGTCTCAGGGGCTACTGCATATACAACAGGTGCATCCTGTCAATAAAAACTCCATTGGCAAAATTACATCACAAACCTCAAAACCTCTCAGAAGGCTCGTGAAGGCCTCGTTTAACCCGTTCTTCACGGATAGAACTTTTTCGACCACCATAACCATCAAGGCACGGTGTTCCTCCGAAACGGACGCTTGTCGCAGCATGTCCGTCAGCGTTTCCGGCGCTTCTGGGTCTCCGGAGACCGCCGCTGGAGTACGGCATTCCTTTGAAGGAACCCACTCACTCGCCTCCAGAATCATCTCCGACTGCAAGCCGGACAGTGCGGGGCCGTCATGCTTGATTCCCGAACCCTGAGCAACAGGGGCACCACCTTCGGGTAACACCTTCTTTGTTTCCTGCACTACTTGTCGATCGGGAGGGGCCCCCGGGACGATACCTCAAAATCATCCGCCCTGTTGGGCGAGGAGGCTGGAGAAGGCGTGTCACTCTCCATCATCTCTGGAAGAAGGTCTCCCGAGGAGGAAGACGATTGAGAAACACCAGGCGTTAACCTGTGAGGACGTACATGTGTCGGAGGATTACTTCAGTAACAAGAAAGGAATGAGGTATGATTAAAATACCCCGCTGCACTTACGATTTGGCCGGAGGTTTGTCCTCGTCGCAAAGCTCTACATCGACATCGCTTGCCCAGCCCAAGCCGCCCGACGACGGCGTTTTCCCTTTCTTGGAAGGTTTCCTCTCCTGACCTCCAGAAGCGACCCTCTTCTTGCCATGAAGGGCCCCCTCTACACCTTTGCCCCTGGGCAAAAGGGTTTTGGTTTCCCCGAACACAACGTCTAAATCGTCCTCAGGGCGGGCATCACCTCTGGGCTCCCCTTGGCGTCGTCCCGAGCTCAGCCAGAACCCTCCTCGCGCTTCACTGGGATGCGGCGACGAGACGACCCGCTGCCGCCCTCAAAACGGGCGCGGCGGCGTGGCGGCTGGTCATAGCCGCCGCTGCTGGAGCTGTCGCCGGAGGAAGAGCCGCCGTAGCTGGACGAGACGCGGTCGGCACCAAGGGCAGGTTCACCTTCACCCTCATCACGACCGTCGCCAAGGCCGAGCACCTCGTCGCCATCGTTGACCTCGGGGCAGCACCCGACGCGGCAACCATCTTCCCCAAACACTCTCACGTAGAGGGTCGCATCGCCGTCGTACTTGAAGTGGAGGGTGCACCGCCTGTCCAGGCCGTGCGCGCGGGCAAACGTCTGCCAGCCGCGGGCCAGGGCTGTGTTTCCCGCGATGGAGACCTCAACCGTGACCCAGGAAGCTCTGCTACAGCAGTCGTCTGCCTGCAGCCACAGCCCGCCTGGACCTGCGACCGGCAGCTCGCCGGCCAAGAAGCGCGGGAGCTGAAGCCAGTTGCCGGCCGGGTTCTCCGACCACACGACGAACTCCGGCAGCACCTCCGCCGAGTGGAAGCATGGCCGGGGAGGCCGCGTGACCACGGCACGCCTTCCTCCATCGACAGGGCTGCCACGACCAGGGTGACTCCCACCGTGCGAAGAGGCACCGGCGCGGCCGCGAGGGGCCACGGCAGGGGTCACGGTGTGCTTGCGGGGGCGACCGCGCCCCCTCTTGGGCGGCGGCGAATCGGGGCCCTCCAGGCGGGCCTTCCCTTTCTCCACGGCTGAAAACCTCTTCACGGGCGCCATGGGTGTCGCTACTAGTAATGGAGCAAGGGAGAAGAAGCGAGCGGAGCAGGAAGAGATGAGCGATGGGGGCTCCGCCCCCTCCTCATTTATAGCAAAAGAAGGCCAACCGGCAATTCCCACGATCACAGGTAATGATGATTTTTCCTTGCATGCAGTAGGGACTCGTCGAGTGGGGCAGTTGCCGAGGCAGCGTGGGGAAGCGGAGTCACCCACGTCCAATCAATCGCCATGCGTTGACCAAGGCTGCAGTCTGTTGGGGCCCGCGGCGCTCCGCACTTGCCCTCTGGCTTCGCCTCGAAGCCAAGTCCGAGCGCGCCTTGGGCCCGGGGGCTACTGTCGGCGTCCTGGGAACGGGGGTTCCCAGACTTGCCTGCCTGCGGCCCACGGCATGGCTCCTCTAGCGGCCCGTACGGCCCATCTTCACCAGCAAACACTCAAGACCCTCGCGAGGGTCCAAGCCTCGTGAGGCGGACAACGCAAGACCTCCTCAGGGGCGGCCTCACCAGGCAGGCTCGCGAGGGGTGGAGAGATCAAGGCAAGGGGCACCTCGCGAGGTTCCCATGACGCAAGCCATGACGATCAAGACCAGGTGGGCGCCAGCACGCGCAGTGTCCTCGTTTCCTCTTTGGTGCTAAGGAGGCAAGCGCAGGCGAGGAGTACCGAGGCATCAGGCAAAGGTTTCCATATCGGTGCAACGAGACCAAGACCAGCAGGACGGCAGGACGGAGGTCACGGTGGAGCCCAAGACGGCGTCACCACCAGAGCCTTTCGCAGGAGAAGACCACCTTTAGTCTGGATAGCTTGTACTAGTTGTCCCCCTTCAAATTGGCCGTTGTGGCATCCCTTCCCGCTCAATATTTGGGAAGAGGACCAGGACCTCTATAAATAGGACTAGCCACCATAGTAGGAGGCAACTCATCTTGAGCGATTCTTAGCCATTCACCAAGCACAAGAACACCTCTCCTCAGGAGGCTGTTCTTCCCTTGTATTGTTCATCCTTAGCCCACGAGGCAATCCACCACCACACACTGGAGTAGGGTATTACACCACAACGGTGGCCTGAACTAGTATAATGAAGGAAATATGCCCTAGAGGCAATAATAAAGTATTATTTATTTCCTTATATCATGATAAATGTTTATTATTCATGCTAGAATTGTATTAACCGGAAACATAATACATGTGTGAATACATAGACAAACAGTGTGTCACTAGTATGCGTCTACTTGACTAGCTCGTTAATCAAAGATGGTTATGTTTCCTAGCCATAGACATGAGTTGTCATTTGATTAACGAGATCACCTCATTAGGAGAATGACGTGATTGACTTGACCCATTCGTTAGCTTAGCACCCAATCGTTTAGTATGTTGCTATTGCTTTCTTCATGACTTATACATGTTCCTATGACTATGAGATTATGCAACTCCCGTTTACCGGAGGAACACTTTGTGTGCTACCAAACGTCACAACGTAAATGGGTGATTATAAAGGTGCTCTACAGGTGTCTCCAAAGGTACTTGTTGGGTTGGCGTATTTCGAGATTAGGATTTGTCACTCCGATTGTCGGAGAGGTATCTCTGGGCCCACTCGGTAATGCACATCACTATAAGCCTTACAAGCATTGTGACTAATGAGTTAGTTGCGGGATGATGTATTACGGAACGAGTAAAGAGACTTGCCGGTAACGAGATTGAACTAGGTATCGAGATACCGACGATCGAATCTCGGGCAAGTAACATACCGATGACAAAGGGAACAACGTATGTTGTTATGCGGTCTGACCGATAAAGATCTTCGTAGAATATGTAGGAACCAATATGAGCATCCAGGTTCCGCTATTGGTTATTGACCGGAGAGGTGTCTCAGTCATGTCTACATAGTTCTCGAACCCGTAGGGTCCGCACGCTTAAAGTTACGATGACAGTTATATTATGAGTTTATATGTTTTGATGTACCGAAGGTTGTTCGGAGTCCCGGATGTGATCACGGACATGACGAGGAGTCTCGAAATGGTCGAGACATAAAGATTGATATATTGGACGACTATATTCGGACACCGGAAGTGTTCCGGAGAAGTTTCGGATAAAACCGGAGTGCCGGAGGGGTTGCCGGAACCCCCGGGGGGAAGTATTGGGCCTTAGTGGGCCTTGAGGGGAGAGAGAGGGCAGCAGCCAGGAGGTGGCGCGCCCCCTCCCATGAGGAGTCCGAATTGGACTAGGGGAGGGGGCGCGGCCCCTCTTTCCCTCTCCCTCTCCCTCTCTTTCCTTCCCCCCTCTCTTCCTAGTTGGACTAGGAAAGGGGAGTCCTACTCCTACTAGGAGGAGGACTCCCCCCTCTCCTTGGCGCGCCCAAAGGCAGCCGGCCTCCCCCTTGCTCCTTTATATACGGGGGCATGGGGGCACCTCTACACACAATTGATATACGATATTTTAGCCGTGTGCGGTGCCCCCCTCCACCATATTACACCTCGATAATATCGTTGCGGAGCTTAGGCGAAGCCCTGCGTCGGTAGAACATCATCATCGTCACCACGCCGTCGTGCTGACGAAACTCTCCCTCAACACTCGGCTGGATCGGAGTTCGAGGGACGTCATCGAGCTGAACGTGTGCTGAACTCGGAGGTGCCGTGCGTTCGGTACTTGATCGGTCGGATCATGAAGACGTACGACTACATCAACCGCGTTGTGATAATGCTTCCGCTTTCGGTCTACGAGGGTACGTGGACAACACTCTCCCCTCTCGTTGCTATACATCACCATGATCTTGCGTGAGCGTAGGAAATTTTTTGAAATTACTACGTTCCCCAACAGTGGCATCCGAGCCTGGTTTTATGCGTTGATGCTATGCACGAGTAGAACACAAGTGAGTTGTGGGCGATATAAGTCATACTGCTTACCAGCATGTCATACTTTGGTTCAGCGGTATTGTGAGATGAAGCGGCCCGGACCGACATTACGCGTACGCTTACGCGAGACTGGTTTCACCGTTGGGAGCACTCGTTGCTTAAAGGTGACTGGCGGGTGTCTGTCTCTCTCACTTTAGTTGAACCGAGTGTGGCTACGCCCGGTCCTTGCGAAGGTTAAAACAGCACCAACTTGACAAACTATCGTTGTGGTTTTGATGCGTAGGTAAGAACGGTTCTTGCTAAGCCCGTAGCAGCCACGTAAAACTTGCAACAACAAAGTAGAGGACGTCTAACTTGTTTTTGCAGGGCATGTTGTGATGTGATATGGTCAAGACATGATGCTATATTTTATTGTATGAGATGATCATGTTTTGTAACCGAGTTATCGGCAACTGGCAGGAGCCATATGGTTGTCGCTTTATTGTATGCAATGCAATCGCCATGTAATTGTTTTACTTTATCACTAAGCGGTAGCGATAGTCGTAAAAGCAATAAGTTGGCGAGACGACAACGATACTACGATGGAGATCAAGGTGTCGCGCCGGTGACGATGGTGATCATGACGGTGCTTCGGAGATGGAGATCACGAGCACGGTGCTTCGGAGATGGAGATCACAAGCACAAGATGATGATGGCCATATCATATCACTTATATTGATTGCATGTGATGTTAATCTTTTATGCATCTTATCTTGCTTTGATTGACGGTAGCATTATAAGATGATCTCTCACTAAAATTTCAAGATAAAAGTGTTCTCCCTGAGTATGCACCGTTGCGAAAGTTCTTCGTGCTGAGACACCACGTGATGATCGGGTGTGATAGGCTCTACGTTCAAATACAACGGGTGCAAAACAGTTGCACACGCGGAATACTCAGGTTAAACTTGACGAGCCTAGCATATGCAGATATGGCCTCGGAACACGGAGACCGAAAGGTCGAGCGTGAATCATATAGTAGATATGATCAACATAGTGATGTTCACCATTGAAACTACTCCATCTCACGTGATGATCGGACATGGTTTAGTTGATTTGGATCACGTAATCACTTAGATGATTAGAGGGATGTCTATCTAAGTGGGAGTTCTTAAGTAATATGATTAATTGAACTTAAATTTATCATGAACTTAGTACCTGATAGTATCTTGCTTGTCTATGTTAATTGTAGATAAATGGCCCGTGCTGTTGTTCCGTTGAATTTTAATGCGTTCCTTGAGAAAGCTAAGTTGAAAGATGATGGTAGCAATTACACGGACTGGGTCCGTAACTTGAGGATTATCCTCATTGCTGCACAGAAGAATTACGTCCTAGAAGCACCGCTAGGTGCCAGGCCTCCTGCAAGAGCAACGCCAGAAGTTATGAACGTCTGGCAGAGCAAAGCTGATGACTACTCAATAGTTCAGTGTGCCATGCTTTATGGCTTAGAACCGGGTCTTCAACGACGTTTTGAACGTCATGGAGCATATGAGATGTTCCAGGAGTTGAAGTTAATATTTCAAGCAAATGCCCGGATTGAGAGATATGAAGTCTCCAATAAGTTCTATAGCTGCAAGATGGAAGAGAATAGTTCTGTCAGTGAGCATATACTCAAAATGTCTGGGTATAATAATCACTTGATTCAATTGGGAGTTAATCTTCCGGATGATAGCGTCATTGACAGAATTCTTCAATCACTGCCACCAAGCTACAAGAGCTTCGTGATGAACTATAACATGCAAGGGATGGATAAGACAATTCCCGAGCTCTTCGCAATGCTAAAGGCAGCGGAGGTAGAAATCAAAAAGGAGCATCAAGTGTTGATGGTCAGTAAAACCACTAGTTTCAAGAAAAAGGGCAAAGGGAAGAAGAAAGGGAACTTCAAGAAGAACAGCAAGCAAGTTGCTGTTCAGGAGAAGAAATCCAAGTCTGGACCTAAGCCTAAAACTGAGTGCTTCTACTGTAAGCAGACTGGTCACTGGAAGCGGAACTGCCCCAAGTATTTGGCGGAAAAGAAGGATGGCAAGGTTAACAAAGGTATATGTGATATACATGTTATTGATGTGTACCTTACTAATACTCGCAGTAGCACCTGGGTATTTGATACTGGTTCTGTTGCTAATATTTGCAACTCGAAACAGGGGCTACGGATTAAGCGAAGATTGGCTAAGGACGAGGTGACGATGCGCGTGGGAAATGGTTCCAAAGTCGATGTGATCGCCGTCGGCACGCTACCTCTACATCTACCTTCGGGATTAGTTTTAGACCTAAATAATTGTTATTTGGTGCCAGCGTTGAGCATGAACATTATATCTGGATCTTGTTTAATGCGAGACGGTTATTCATTTAAATCAGAGAATAATGGTTGTTCTATTTATATGAATAATATCTTTTATGGTCATGCACCCTTGAAGAGTGGTCTATTTTTAATGAATCTCGATAGTAGTGATACACATATTCATAATGTCGAAGCCAAAAGATGCAGAGTTGATAATGACAGTGCAACTTATTTGTGGCACTGCCGTTTGGGTCATATCGGTGTAAAGCGCATGAAGAAACTCCATACTGATGGACTTTTGGAATCACTTGATTATGAATCACTTGGTACTTGCGAACCGTGCCTCATGGGCAAGATGACCAAAACACCGTTCTCCGGAACTATGGAGAGAGCAACAGATTTGTTGGAAATCATACATACAGATGTATGTGGTCCGATGAATATTGAGGCTCGTGGCGGATATCGTTATTTTCTCACCTTCACAGATGATTTGAGCAGATATGGGTATATCTACTTAATGAAACATAAGTCTGAAACATTTGAAAAGTTCAAAGAATTTCAGAGTGAAGTTGAAAATCATCGTAACAAGAAAATAAAATTCCTACGATCTGATCGTGGAGGAGAATATTTGAGTTACGAGTTTGGCCTACATTTGAAACAATGCGGAATAGTTTCGCAACTCACGCCACCCGGAACACCACAGCGTAATGGTGTGTCCGAACGTCGTAATCGTACTTTATTAGATATGGTGCGATCTATGATGTCTCTTACTGATTTACCGCTATCGTTTTGGGGTTATGCTTTAGAGACGGCTGCATTCACTCTAAATAGGACACCATCGAAATCCGTTGAGACGACGCCTTATGAACTATGGTTTGGCAAGAAACCAAAGTTGTCGTATCTTAAAGTTTGGGGTTGCGATGCTTATGTGAAGAAACTTCAACCTGATAAGCTCGAACCTAAATCGGAGAAATGTGTCTTCATAGGATACCCAAAGGAGACTGTTGGGTACACCTTCTATCACAGATCCGAAGGCAAGATATTCGTTGCTAAGAATGGATCCTTTCTAGAGAAGGAGTTTCTCTCGAAAGAAGTGAGTGGGAGGAAAGTAGAACTTGATGAGGTAACTGTACCTGCTCCCTTATTGGAAAGTAGATCATCACAGAAATCAGTTTCTGCGACACCTACACCAATTAGTGAGGAAGTTAATGATAATGATCATGAAACTTCAGATCAAGTTATTACTGAACCTCGTAGGTCAACTAGATCAAGATCCGCACCAGAGTGGTACGGTAATCCTGTTCTGGAGGTTATGTTACTAGACCATGACGAACCTACGAACTATGAAGAAGCGATGGTGAGCCCAGATTCCGCAAAATGGCTTGAAGCCATGAAATCCGAGATGGGATCCATGTATGAGAACAAAGTATGGACTTTGGTTGACTTGCCCGATGGTCGGCAAGCCATTGAAAATAAATGGATCTTCAAGAAGAAGACTGACGCTGATGGTAATGTTACTGTCTATAAAGCTCGACTTGTTGCGAAAGGTTTTCGACAAGTTCAAGGGATTGACTACGATGAGACCTTCTCACCCGTAGCGATGCTTAAGTCTGTCCGAATCATGTTAGCAATTGCCGCATTTTATGATTATGAAATTTGGCAAATGGATGTCAAAACTGCATTCCTGAATGGATTTCTGGAAGAAGAGTTGTATATGATGCAACCGGAAGGTTTTGTCGATCCAAAGGGAGCTAACAAAGTGTGCAAGCTCCAGCGATCCATTTATGGACTGGTGCAAGCCTCTCGGAGTTGGAATAAACGCTTTGATAGTGTGATCAAAGCATTTGGTTTTATACAGACTTTTGGAGAAGCCTGTATTTACAAGAAAGTGAGTGGGAGCTCGTAGCATTTCTGATATTATATGTGGATGACATATTGCTGATTGGAAATGATATAGAATTTCTGGATAGCATAAAGGGATACTTGAATAAGAGTTTTTCAATGAAAGACCTCGGTGAAGCTGCATATATATTAGGCATTAAGATCTATAGAGATAGATCAAGACGCTTAATTGGACTTTCACAAAGCACATACCTTGACAAAGTTTTGAAGAAGTTCAAAATGGATCAAGCAAAGAAAGGGTTCTTGCCTGTACTACAAGGTGTGAGATTGAGTAAGACTCAATGCCCGACCACTGCAGAAGATAGAGAGAAGATGAAAGATGTTCCCTATGCTTCAGCCATAGGCTCTATCATGTATGCAATGCTGTGTACCAGACCTGATGTGTGCCTTGCTATAAGTTTAGCAGGGAGGTACCAAAGTAATCCAGGAGTGGATCACTGGACAGCGGTCAAGAACATCCTGAAATACCTGAAAAGGACTAAGGATATGTTTCTCATTTATGGAGGTGACAAAGAGCTCATCGTAAATGGTTACGTTGATGCAAGCTTTGACACTGATCCGGACGATTCTAAATCGCAAACCGGATACGTATTTACATTGAACGGTGGAGCTGTCAGTTGGTGCAGTTCTAAGCAAAGTGTCGTGGCGGGATCTACGTGTGAAGCGGAGTACATAGCTGCTTCGGAAGCAGCAAATGAAGGAGTCTGGATGAAGGAGTTCATATCCGATCTAGGTGTCATACCTAGTGCATCGGGACCAATGAAAATCTTTTGTGACAATACTGGTGCAATTGCCTTAGCAAAGGAATCCAGATTTCACAAGAGAACCAAGCACATCAAAAGACGCTTCAATTCCATCCGGGATTTAGTCCAGGTGGGAGACATAGAAATTTGCAAGATACATACGGATCTGAATGTTGCAGACCCGTTGACTAAGCCTCTTCCACGAGCAAAACATGATCAGCACCAAGACTCCATGGGTGTAAGAATCATTACTGTGTAATCTAGATTATTGACTCTAGTGCAAGTGGGAGACTGAAGGAAATATGCCCTAGAGGCAATAATAAAGTATTATTTATTTCCTTATATCATGATAAATGTTTATTATTCATGCTAGAATTGTATTAACCGGAAACATAATACATGTGTGAATACATAGACAAACAGTGTGTCACTAGTATGCCTCTACTTGACTAGCTCGTTAATCAAAGATGGTTATGTTTCCTAGCCATAGACATGAGTTGTCATTTGATTAACGGGATCACCTCATTAGGAGAATGACGTGATTGACTTGACCCATTCCGTTAGCTTAGCACCCGATCGTTTAGTATGTTGCTATTGCTTTCTTCATGACTTATACATGTTCCTATGACTATGAGATTATGCAACTCCCGTTTACCGGAGGAACACTTTGTGTGCTACCAAACGTCACAACGTAAATGGGTGATTATAAAGGTGCTCTACAGGTGTCTCCAAAGGTACTTGTTGGGTTGGCGTATTTCGAGATTAGGATTTGTCACTCCGATTGTCGGAGAGGTATCTCTAGGCCCACTCGGTAATGCACATCACTATAAGCCTTGCAAGCATTGTGACTAATGAGTTAGTTGCGGGATGATGTATTACGGAACGAGTAAAGAGACTTGCCGGTAACGAGATTGAACTAGGTATCGAGATACCGACGATCGAATCTCGGGCAAGTAACATACCGATGACAAAGGGAACAACGTATGTTGTTATGCGGTCTGACCGATAAAGATCTTCGTAGAATATGTAGGAACCAATATGAGCATCCAGCTTCCGCTATTGGTTATTGACCGGAGAGGTGTCTCAGTCATGTCTACATAGTTCTCGAACCCGTAGGGTCCGCACGCTTAAAGTTACGATGGCAGTTATATTATGAGTTTATATGTTTTGATGTACCGAAGGTTGTTCGGAGTCCCGGATGTGATCACGGACATGACGAGGAGTCTCGAAATGGTCGAGACATAAAGATTGATATATTGGACGACTATATTCAGACACCGGAAGTGTTCCGGAGAAGTTTCGGATAAAACCGGAGTGCCGGAGGGGTTACCGGAACCCCCCGGGGAAGTATTGGGCCTTAGTGGGCCTTGAGGGGAGAGAGAGGGCAGCAGCCAGGAGGTGGCGCGCCCCCTCCCATTAGGAGTCCGAATTGGACTAGGGGAGGGGGGCGCGGCCCCTCTTTCCCTCTCCCTCTCCCTCTCTTTCCTTCCCCCCCTCTCTTCCTAGTTGGACTAGGAAAGGGGAGTCCTACTCCTACTAGGAAGAGGACTCCCCCCCTCTCCTTGGCGCGCCCAAAGGCAGCCGGCCTCCCCCTTGCTCCTTTATATATGGGGGCATGGGGGCACCTCTACACACAATTGATATACGATATTTTAGCCGTGTGCGGTGCCCCCCTCCACCATATTACACCTCGATAATATCGTTGCGGAGCTTAGGCGAAGCCCTGCGTCGGTAGAACATCATCATCGTCACCACACCGTCGTGCTGACGAAACTCTCCCTCAACACTCGGCTGGATCGGAGTTCGAGGGACGTCATCGAGCTGAACGTGTGCTGAACTCGGAGGTGCCGTGCGTTCGGTACTTGATCGGTCGGATCGTGAAGACGTACAACTACATCAACCGCGTTGTGATAACGCTTCCGCTTTTGGTCTACGAGGGTACGTGGACAACACTCTCCCCTCTCGTTGCTATGCATCACCATGATCTTGCGTGAGCGTAGGAATTTTTTTGAAATTACTACGTTCCCCAACATATAAATCCTGTGTCTCTTGTGTTGCGGGTTCGTCGAGCTAGGCTTTGAGATCGCGTTGAGGGTGAGGGCGTGATTAGTTAGGGAGAGATCTTCGTGCGCACCCTAGTGTTTGAACCTCAAGGGTTTTGCCGGAACCCGAAATCCGACAGGAGTTGATCTACCTCGAGATCATAATGGCTAAACCATAGATTTCTAGCCTATATGAATTCTGATAGCCTCTACGGACGGAACGCTCCGGTTTATATAGACACCGGAGGGGCCTAGGGTTGTACAGAGTCGGCTTGCAGAAGAAGGAAATTACATATCTGGATGCCAATCTTGCCATCCATGCATAGGAGATTCCCTTCCGGACATGGGGGAGGCCTTCTACCTTGTATCTTCACGGACCATCAGTCCAGTCCATATCACACAACCCGGACACCTGAGGACCCCCTAATCCAGGACTCCCTCAGTAGCCCCTGAACTAGTCTTCAATGACGATATGTTCGGCGTGCAGATTGTCTTCGACATTGCAAGGCGGGTTCCTCCTCCCGAATACTTCAAAGTAATCTTTTGAATAAAAGAATTGTATCTGGCTCTGCATGACAGTCACAACCCTCAACCACGAAGGCAAAATATTTAATCAAAATAGTGTCTGTCAACTGACAACTTTTTTGGCGAAACGCCAATCTGGCCTTTTTTAACATTTCAAACCGTTTTTTGGCCTCCCGCTTCGCGTTTCGAGGCGCGACCTCTATTGACACCTCTTGTCAAAACAGAGATCATGTCAACTTATCGCGGGATCCTCATCAATATGGGTTTGGGTAATCCAACCGTGTCATTCGCACGACCCCTTAGAAACAGGCGAGTTTTAAGGCTTGAGGGGGCGCTTGATATTCACTGCCTATATAAGTGGGTAAAGATCCCTCTTTTCTCCCCACGCCTTCTTCCTTCTCCTGCTTTCCCATCCTCAAGCTCCAGCGCTCAAGTTTCAATCTTTCCTACCGCCACCAACCTCTCCAGCCATGTCTGGATATGGCTCGAAGGGCAAGTGGGAGGCCTCCTCCGTTACGAAGAAGGATGTCAAGGAGCTCCGGGAGGCGGGGTAGCTGTCTGCGAACATCGCACACAGGCTCCCTGCCAAGGAGCAAGTGATACGTCTCCAACGTAACTACTTTTCCAAACACTTTTGCCCTTGTTTTGGATTCTAACTTGCATGATTTGAATGGAAATAGCCCGGACTGACGTTGTTTTCAGCAGAACTGCCATGGTGTTATTTTTGTGCAGAAATAAAAGTTCTCGGAAGGGATGACCTGAAAATCCACGGAGACATGTTATGGAATTAATGAAAAATATTGGCGAAAGAATCAGCATCAGGGGCCCACACCCTGTCCATGAGGGTGCAGGGCCCGCCCCCTGCCTCATGGGCCCCCTGGGACTCCACCAACCTCAACTCCAACTCCATATATTCACTTTCGGGGAGAGAAAAAATCAGAAACAAGGATTCATCGCATTTTGCGATACGAAGCCGCCGCCAAGCCCTAATCTTCCCCAGGAGGGCTGGGCTGGAGTCCGTTCGGGGCTCCGGAGAGGGGAATCCATCGCCATCGTCATCATCAACCATCCTCCATCACCAATTTCATGATGCTCACCGTCGTGCGTGAGTAATCCCATCGCAGGTTTGCTGGATGGTCATGGGTTGGATGAGATTTACCATGTAATCGAGTTAGTTTTGTTAGGGTTTGATCCCTAGTATCCATTATGTTCTAAGATTGATGTTGCTATGACTTTGCTATGCTTAATGCTTGTCACTAGGGCCCGAGTGCCATGATTTCAGATCTGAACCTATTATGTTTTCATGAATATATGTGAGTTCTTGATCCTATCTTGCAAGTCAATAGTCACCTACTATGTGTTATGATCCGGCAACCCCAAAGTGACAATAATCGGGACCACTCCCGGTGATGACCGTAGTTTGAGGAGTTCATGTATTCACTAAGTGTTAATGCTTTGGTCCGGTACTCTATTAAAAGGAGGCCTTAATATCCCTTAGTTTCCAATAGGACCCCGCTGCCACGGGAGGGTAGGACAAAAGATGTCATGCAAGTTCTTTTCCATAAGCACGTATGACTATATTCGGAATACATGCCTACATTACATTGATGAACTGGAGCTAGTTCTGTGTCACCCTATGTTATAACTGTTGCATGAGGAATCGCATCCGACATAATTATCCATCATTGATCCATTGCCTACGAGCTTTTCACATATTGATCTTTGCTTAGTTACTTTTCCGTTGCCACTGTTACGATTGCTACAAAAACTGCTACTGTTACTTTTGCCACCGTTACCGTTACTTCCATACTACTTTGCTACTAAATACTTTGCTGCAGATATTAAGTCTTTCAGGTGTGGTTGAATTGACAACTCAACTGCTAATACTTGAGAATATTCTTTGGCTCCCCTTGTGTCGAATCAATAAATTTGGGTTGAATACTCTACCCTCGAAAACTGTTGCGATCCCCTATACTTGTGGGTTATCAAGACTATTTTCTGGCGCCGTTGCCGGGGAGCATAGCTCTATTCTTTGAGTCACTTGGGATTTATATCTGTTGATCACTATGAGGAACTTGAAAGATGAAAGAACCAAGATTTTTCCCTCAACTACGAGGGGAGGTAAGGAACTGCCATCTAGCTCTGCACTTGATTCACCTTCTGTTATGAGTAAATTTGCGACACCTACACCTGTTATTGATTCTGATATGTCGCATGTTATTGATGATGCCACTTCTGCTATGCATGATGCTTATGATGAAACTACTTCTATGCTTGATAATACTGTGCCATTAGGTGAATTTCTTGATGAACAACTTGCTAGGGTTAGAGAGAATGAAATTATTGAAACAGATAATATTGATGAAAGTGATGATGAAGATTCTCCCCCTAGATATGAATTGCCTGATGTGCCTGAGGGTTATGTTATGGATGAAGAAACTGCTAGAGACCTTTTTGCTTGCAAAGATAGATATGATCTTAAGAAACTGTTAGCTAAGCTGAAAGAAAAGTCTTTGAATGCTAGAATGAAATATGACCCTGCTTTTGCTACTTCACCTATCTGTATTTCTGATAAGGATTATGATTTCTCTGTCGATCCTGAGTTAATTACTTTGGTTGAATCTGATCCTTTTTATGGCTATGAATCTGAAACTGTTGTGGCACATCTTACTAAATTGAATGATATAGCCACCCTATTCACTCATGAGGAAAAAATTCGTTACTACTATATCCTTAAGTTATTTCCGTTCTCATTAAAGGGTGATGCTAAAACATGGTTTAATTCTCTTGCTCCTGGTTGTGTGCGTAGTCCCCAGGATATGATTTATTACTTGTCTGTTAAATATTTCCCCGCTCATAAGAAACAAGCTGCCTTAAGGGAAATATATAATTTTGTGCAAATTGAAGAAGAGAGTCTCCCACAAGCTTGGGGGAGGCTTCTCCGATTACTTAATGATTTGCCTGATCATCCTCTCAATAAAAATGAAATACTTAATATCTTTTATAATGGACTAACCGTTGCTTCCAGAGACCACCTGGATAGTTGTGCTGGTTGTGTTTTCAGGGAAAGAACTGTTAAGAAAGCTGAATTGCTATTGAATAATATATTGAGTAATGATAATGATTGGCACTTCCTGAGCCAACTCCTAAGCCAACTCCGAAGAAAAGGGGTATTCTATTTCTCAGTCCTGAAGATATGCAAGAGGCAAGAAATCTATGAAAGAAAAGGGTATTAAAGCTGAAGATGTTAAGAATTTACCACCTACTGAAGAAATACATGGTCTTAATAACCCGACACAGGTAGTAAAGGTAAATTCTCTCTATAGATTTGATGAAGGTGATATTCCTCGTAATAAGTCTGCTAGCCAATGCTTGGATGAGTTTGATAATTTTATTGTTAAACAAGAAAACTTCAATGCTTATGTTGGTAGACAATTGACACGTAATGATTATATGGTTGAACACTTGACTGATTATATGTCTAGAGTTAAAGGTGACCTTAAACTTATTAGTAACATGCTTCTATGGTTACCACTCAGGTAGAACAAGTGCTTAAAACACAAGATGATTTGCTCAATGAATTAAATAATAAGAAAAATGATAATGTTGTTAGAGTTATGACTAGAGGGGGTAAAATGACTCAGGAACCTTTGTATCCTGAGGGCCACCCTAAGAGAGTTGAGCAAGATTCTCAGAGAACTAATGTTGATGCACCTAGTCCTTCTAAGAAGAAGAAAAAGAAAAATGATAGGACTTTACATGCTTCTAGTGAACCTGTTGTTGACACACCTGAGAATCCCAATGATATTTCTATTTCTGATGCTGAAACACAATCTGGTAATGAACATGAACCAAGTGACAATGTTAATAATGATGTTCATGTTGATTCTCAACCTAGCAATAACAACGATGTAGAGATTGAACCTGCTAACCCACAATCAAAGAATCAACGTTATGATAAGAGAGACTTCGTTGCTAGGAAGCACGGTAAAGAAAGAGAACCATGGGTTCAGAAACCCATGCCTTTTCCTCCTAAACCATCCAAGAAAAAGGATGATGAGGATTTTGAGCGCTTTGCTGAAATGATTAGACCTATCTTTTTGCGTATGCGTTTGACTGATATGCTTAAAATGAATCCTTATGCTAAGTATATGAAAGATATTGTTACAAATAAAAGAAAGATACCGGAAGCTGAAATTTCCACCATGCTTGCCAATTATACTTTTAAAGGTGGAATACCAAAGAAACTAGGAGATCCAGGAGTACCAACTATACCATGCTCCATTAAAAGAAACTATGTTAAAACTGCTTTATGTGATCTTGGAGCCGGTGTTAGTGTTATGCCTCTCTCTTTATATCATAGACTTGATTTGAATAAGTTGACACCTACTGAAATATCTTTGCAAATGGCCGATAAATCAACTGCTATACCTGTCGGTATTTGTGAGGATGTGCCTGTTGTGGTTGCAAACGTTACTATTTTAACGGACTTTGTTATTCTTGATATTCCCGAGGACGATAGTATGTCGATTATCCTTGGTAGACCCTTTTTGAATACTGCAGGGGCTGTTATTGATTGCAACAAAGGCAATGTCACTTTTCATGTTAATGGTAATGAGCATACGGTACACTTTCCGAGGAAACAACCTCAAGTCCACAGTATCAATTCTATTGGAAAAATTTCAACGATTACTATTGGAGGTTTTGAATTCCCTCTTCCTACTGTCAAGAAGAAATATGATATTCTTATTGTTGGGGACATGCATATCCCCGTTGAGGTAACCTAGTGTTATTCGAAAATTCTCCGGTTTCGTGTTATTCGGAAAGAGTTTGTTAACAAGACTTGATCAACCTTGTTAGTGGATTCCTTTTGATGAGCACGAGATGGATGAAGTTAGAAAGCACAACTCTCTATAGCCTCCTTTTACTTTCTGTTATTTAGATTAAATAAAGAAAAAATAGTATTTTCTGTCTGTTTTCTGAATTATCCTTGCAATAAAAATACCCCGAAAATAAAAGTTCTCCAAACGTCCTGAAAATGAAATATGATTTTTTGTAGAATATTTAAGAATGTCTGGCACTGAGAACACACCAGGGGGGGCCACCATTTGGCCATGAGGGCACAGGGCGCGCCGCCTGCCTCGTGGGTCCCACATGGACCCCCTCCACTTATTCCAGCACCCACTCACTTCGTCTTCCTCCAAAAAAATCCTCCCATAGCTCAAACTCGTGTTCTAGCTCATCTTGCTGCCATTTTCGATCTCTTTGCTCAAAGCTCCATTCACAAAACTGTTTTGGGGGATTGCTCTTTGGTATGTGACTCCTCCAATTGTCCAATTAGTTTTTGTTCTAGTGCTTTATCTATTGCAATTTTTTGCTGCTAAGGTGACCCTGTTCTTGAGCTTGCATGTCAAATTTATATGGTCCAAAGTAGTTTTAATGCATGATATAGCCTCTAGGCACTTGTGGGAGTAGTTGCTATCAATCTTGTTGAGTTTGGTTCACTTTTATTTTGAGTCACTAAAAATTTCAGAAAATTTTCAGAGAACGGAAATGATGAAGATATTGTTGAGGGGCTCTTCGAGCCGAAGCTCGAAGGATAAGCAGAATGAGGAGAATAAAAAGCCTAAATACAATCTTCCTCGCACTATGGAGGTTCGGCCGTGCGAATGGCCTTGTGATGCCTTCTTGAGAGCCGCCGGAATTTACGATGACTTTTATTACTTTGCTGAGAATGCAGGCCTCACCGACTTCCTCCACGACCAGCGCGAACAGTATCTCCTACTCACTAATATTTTCATGCAAAATTTTTATTTCCATGCTAAGAAATCACCACCTTCAGTGGAGTTTCACTTATATGATGAGGTTAAGGAGATGTCACTCCATGATTTTTGTCGGGTCTGCGAGATACCCTTTGTGGGCAGCATCGAGGAACCACATTGTAGTGATGTGAATGGATTTATTGATAGAATTGATGTAGGGGAAACGAGGAAAGTTTGCGATGCAAGAATTACTAGTATACATTTTCCTGTTCTACGTTACTTTGCGATATTTGCCAGTAGATGCTTAATTGGTTGCGGGAACAGTGGAAATCTTAGTGCTCCTGATCTTGTCATTTTGTGCCATGCTTTGTTTCGTGATACAACTTTCAGCTTAGGCGCTATTGTTGCTAAACGATTAAGTCTGAACCGTACAAAGGGCCCCATCTTCAGAGGCATCTTTGCTTCACGCCTTGCTGAACACTTTGAGATACCTATTAGGCATTATGAGAAAGAGGAAAAGTTGCTGCCCCCTATTTTTCTAGATAATAAGAGTATGGTAGCACATGAATTTATTGTTAAAAATAAGAAGAAGATGCTTAAGTATAATTTGATATTTGATAAAACTCACTGTGAGATTATTACCTTGCCTGCACCCTCTTTGCTTAACATACTTTCAGGCACATACCTCATCTTGCCCGAGGCCCTTTATGTATACTAGAGGCTGACACAAGTCCCAGAGCCTGAGCCTGAGCCACCACTTGACCCTTATCGACAGTCTGTTTATCAGTGGGATCCGGAGGAGATCGCCAACCAGTGGCATCCTAAGGACCCTCCTCAGTACACCGGAGAGAGTAGCTTCGATCCGTGGGCATAGACCAACTTAGGCCAAAAGCCTAAGCTTGGGGGAGTATGTATTTCTCACCGACATTACATTCATGTTCACACACTCATTCTAGTAGTCGGTGCTCATACTTTTTCATTGTACTATCCATGCTAGTTTATTTTATTTTCTAAGCCTCCTTCTTGTGTGTTTGAACAACCTTAAGAAAAACCAAAAAAATTAGTTATATCTTTTAGCTAGTTTACTTTCCATGCCTGTAGTAATAGTAATTAAAAGAAAACCCAAAAAAGATTTCTCGTTCTTCTTTTTCTTGTTGGGAGCTTTCCCGTCTAAATAGTTTTATTTCTTTTCTTTGGGAGTCGAGAGGAGAAGACCGTGATGAAAATGTTGAGTGGCTCTCATATGCATTATTGTTGATTTAACCAAGAGCCCATATTACCTTGTCTTCTCCCTTGTATTAAATGCTTGCAGATTCCAGCTTAGTCCAATGCACGTGCACTATTATTATTATACACACCGTTCTGTCGTGCGAGTGAAAGGCAATAATGACGATATATGATGGACAAATTGAGATGAGAGAAGCTGGTATGAACTCGACCTATCTTGTTTCATTAAATATGATTAGTTCATCATTCCTGATTCAGCCTATTATGAATGAAACATGTTTGCAATGACAATTAGAGATTATAGTTTCTCATGCCATGCTTAGTTAGCTAGGAGTTTATAATGGTTTACCTTGCGTGCCAACATGCTATTAAAATGGTTGTGATGTGGTATGATAGGGTGGTATCCTCCTTTGAACGATTCGAGTGGCTTGACTTGGCACATGTTCACGCATGTAGTTGAAACAAAATCAACATAGCCTCCACGATATTCATGTTCATGGTGATTTATATCCTACTCATGCTTGCACTCATTGTTGATTAATCTTAATGCATGTTCATGGCTATTGTCGCTCTCTAGTTGGTCGCTTCCCAGTCTCTTTCTAGCCTTCACTTGTACTAAGCGGGAATAAGGCTTGTGCATCCATTTCCATAAACCCCAAAGTTATCCCATATGAGTCCACCATACCTTCATATATGCGGTATTTACCTGCCATTCCAAGTAAATTTGTATGTGCCAAACTCTAAACCTTCAAATGAAATTATGTTTTGTATGCTCGAATACCTCATGTATCAACTAGGGCTGTCTATATCTTCCATGCTAGGTGGTTTATTCTCACGATGAGTGGATGTTTGTTGGTGGTGGGGGAGTATAAACTTTACCATTCTGTTTGGGAACCGCCTATAATGTGTGTAGCATGGAAGATATCGAGATCTCTTGGTTGTTATGTTGACAATGAAAGCATGCCTCTCAAAATATTAGTTATCTCTGTTTCAAAACTCGAGCTCTGGCACCACTACAAATCCCTGCTTCCCTCTGCGAAGGGCCTATCTATTTACTTTTATGTTGAGCCATCATCCTCTTATTAAAAAGCACCAGTTGGAAAGCACCGCTGTCATTCACATGCATTGCTATTAATTTATATTGAGTATGACTGTGACTGGATCTCTTTTACCATGAACTACAATGTCTAGTCAGTCCTTGATCTTCAGGGGTGCTCTGCATTTATGTTTTGCGATCTCAGAAAGGGCTAGCGAGATACCATCTTGTTATATCAGGTTATGATTGTTTTGAGAAAGTGTTGTCATCCGAGATTTATTATTATTGCTCGCTAGTTGATTATGCCATTGATATGAGTAAACATGAGACCTAAATGTTATTGTGAATATGGTTAGTTCATAATCTTTGCTGAAAACTTGAATGCTGGCTTTACATATTTGCAACAACAAGATCAAACAGAGTTTGTAAAAGTTTTTCTTTATCACTTTCAGTTTGTCAACTGAATTGCTTGAGGACAAGCAAAGGTTTAAGCTTGGGGGAGTTGATACGTCTCCAACGTATATACTTTTCCAAACACTTTTGCCCTTGTTTTGGAATCTAACTTGCATGATTTGAATGGAACTAACCCGGACTGACGCTGTTTTCAGCAGAACTGCCATGGTGTTATTTTTGTGCAAAAATAAAAGTTCTCGGAATGACCTGAAAATCCACGGAGACACATTTTGGAATTAATGAAAAATATTGGTGAAAGAATCAGCATCAGGGGGCCCACTGTCGGTGTCAAAGCCGGCGGATCTCCGGTAGGGGGTCCCGAACTGTGAGTCTAAGGTCGATGGTAACAGGAGACAGGGGACACAATGTTTACCCAGGTTCGGGCCCTCTCTATGGAGGTAATACCCTACTTCCTACTTGATTGATCTTGATGAATATGAGTATTACAAGAGTTGATCTACCACGAGATCGTAATGGCTAAACCCTAGAAGTCTAGCATGTATGACTATGGTAATGAGTATTCGTCCTCCGGACTAAGCCCTCCGGTTTATATAGACACCGGAGGGGATCTAGGGTTGTAAAAGGTCGGTTTACAGAGAAAGGAATCTTCATAGTTGAACGCCAAGCTTGCCTTCCACGCCAAGGAGAGTCCTATCTGGACACGGGAGAGAGCCTTCGGTCTTGGTATCTTCACAGCCCATCAGTCCGGCCCATGGCTAACAGGCCGGACGCCCGAGGACCCCTTAGTCCAGGATTCCCTCAGTGGCCCCTGAACCTGGCTTCAATGACGAGGTGTACGGCGCGCAGATTGTCTTCGGCATTGCAAGGCGAGTTCTCCTTTACGAACTCCAAGATAGTCTTCGGACGCAACGATCGTGTCCGAACCTGCAACACACATACCACACACGATCGCAGAGAGTATAATATTCCACGAGTCCAATCCGCTGACAACTTTTTGTAACATGACATCACGCCTGCTCGGTCATTATTTCGAACCGTTTTTCGTCTGTCGTTCCATGTTTCGAGACGCGGTTGCCATTGGCACGTCTTGTCGAAGCAGAGATCATTTCCCCTTATTGCGGGATTCTCATCAATACGGGCGTGGGTAATCTAATCATGCCGTTTACACAACCCTTGGGAACAGGCGATTTTTAAGGTGAGTGGGGAGGCGCTTGACATTCAAGGCCTTTATAAGGAGATAAGGATTCCCTTTCTTCACCCACGCCTTCTCTCTCTCCTTGCCCTTCCATTCTTGAGCTCCAGCGCCCAAGTTCTCATCTTCTCCATCTCAGGGAAGCACTCAACCATGTCCGGATCCAGAGGTCAAGGCAAGTGGATGGTCTCCTCCGTCAAGGAGAAGGACATTACCCAGCTTCGGGCGGCCGGGTATCTGGCGAAAGAAATCGCCCACCGTCTTCCAACCAAGGGGCAAATCATCCCCACCCCGAAGCCCACTGAGAGGGTGGTCTTCCTCCCTCACTTCGTCCACGGGTTAGGGTTTCCACTCCACCCTTTCGTCCGCGGACTGATGTTCTATTACGGGCTAGATTTCCATGATCTGGCCCCGAACTCCTTCCTCAACATCTTGGCATTCATTGTCGTGTGTGAGGCTTTCCTCCGCATCCAACCCCACTTCGGATTATGGCTCAAGATCTTCAACGTGAAGCCGAAGGTGGTGGATGGTCAGCACGCGGAGTGCGGAGGCGCCATGGTGAGCAAGATGCCCAACGTCACATGGCCTAAGGGCACTTTTGTGGAGACTGTCAAAGAGTGGCAGAAGCAGTGGTTCTACATCACAGAGCCACGCGACGCCACTTGGGCAGCGGCTCCTGAATTTAAGTCTGGAGCTCCAATGCGGCTCACCTCCTGGATAGAGAAGGGCCCCAACTGGTCTTCGTCAGACGAACTGATAGCACTGCAAACGCGCATTCAGAGCATGGTGGATAAAAACATCAAGCTCGTCGACGTGATCCAGGTGATGCTGGTTCGCCCGATCCTCCCCTGCCAAAGCTGAGGCTTCCCTTTATGGGAATTTGATCCAGAGAAGCACCAGACCCTGGAGAGGCTCTTCGGAACTACTCACGAAGATGCCTGGAAGTTGCTAATCAAGGGCAACGAGAAGCCGCTGGCCATAGATTCGGACCGCGGGCACGATCATACCCATCCCGCTAATGCGGTAAGTCCTTCACCTCTCAAGGCGTACCCTCTATTGCTTGTTCAAGGAGGATGTCTAATTTTTACTATTTTTTCAGGTATGGACGGAGAGAGCGGAGCGGATCCAGTGTTCGGCTCCGCTGCCGAAGAGCCAGTCATCCCGCTCCTGGCGAAGATGCTGGTTCCGGCGCCCTATCAGCCGCCGGAGAAGAAGGCCAAGAAGAAGGCCAAGGGGGCCAAAAGCGGCCCCCGTCGCAAGGGTGCTTTGGACGTGACGTCCAAAGATGAAGAAACCCATTCCTCCGTCGCTGAGGACGACGATGATGAGGAGGAGGAGGAAAACAACCGTCCCCCTGATGGGGGGAAGAAGAAGAGGGCGGCCTCCACAAATCTGGAGGCGGAGACGTCCAAGAGGGGGAAGGGCTCCCTTGCGGATAACTCCGCGTGGGATGTCGACAGCAGTCCGAAGCGACGCCCCCGAACCAAGCCCCTGGCCGCGTCGTAAGTACTAAAACTCGTCCATGTCCATATATCTGGCCTCTCCTCTTCATTGTATTGACATGGTTAATTATGCTATTGCAGTCCGGCCCACGACAGCTCCCAGTGATCCTCATCAAGAGGTTCGTTGGATTCAAAGGCTATGGCCAGTGAGTCACCGCCGGGCGCTCACTCTCCCACGACCAAGGGCGACGCCGAGGTGCTATCGCGAAGGACTTTCCCAGGCCAGGGGGAGTCTCAGGAGGCCGTCAGGGTGACGCCAGAGGGCGAAACCTCGGCCGCCGGACACATGGGTGAACAGATCCCCATGGAGACTGGCGATGAGGGTCGTGTTCAGTTCGGCCCTTAGCCGAATAAGATTCCGGAGACCAATACGGCTCTGGAATCCGGTGTGCAACTTCCTTTGAAAGAAGGGGGTATGCCCATTCCGCCGATGACCCCTGTCCATCCAGGGGCACCAGGTAATCTGCTGGAGGCGCTACGAGGCGCTTCCATTGTGGATGAGCACCCTATCCTTATGGGTACGGTGATTGAGAGGGTTCAGTCCGCCAAGAGCAGACTAACCGAAGCCTGCAGCAGCCTGCTGGCAGGTTTTGAGGTAAGTGACGCAAAAAGAGAAAATCCCCATATAGACAGTAGCCCCTGAGACACTGTCCGATGTTCAGAAAGGAAGGCCGGACAGGGGATCAATCCATTATTGTAGGAAACTAACTAAATATGTCTTATATGAATAAGCAGGCGTTGCTGCTGGCTGCAGCCTCACACACTGCCGAAGTCTCCGGATTGAAGCAGAGACTGGAGCAGGCCGAGGAGGAGCTCGGCCAGGTGAGGAGGCAGCTCCAAGAGAAGCAAGGTACGTAATGACTCGTTGTATATTCGGAAAGCATAAGTGATGTATATTGACCGGAGTGCCCTGATCTATGTAGGGGCGGTGACCGAGGTCGAGGCCCTTAAGAAGGCACTGGCCAAGGCCGAGGAGAAGGCTGCGAAGGAGCAAGTCTCCCGCAAAAAGCATGAGGCCCGGCTCAATGAGGTCCAGTAAGAGCTGCAGGACGCTGTGAAAAAGTGCGAGACCTTGGAGCGCGATGCTTCGGCTCAAGAGACCGAACTCGCCAAGGCTCGGCAAAGCACAGAAGCGGCCCGGTTGAAGCCCAGGGCGCCCTCCAGGAGGTCCAGGAGGTCCAGGAGGCCAGGAAGATCACGGCGGGTAAGGCGTTTAGTATGCAAAGCAAATATGTGAAGAAGAAGTATCTTTTACTAACCCGGATTCGAAGTTCTCCAGGGGATTTTGCGGATCTGCCGTGCAGTGTATCTGATGTTGCGGAGTTCTTCCGGGCCGAACAAGGGAGCTCCACGGAGAAGCTGTTCTGGTCGCAATATCTTGCGCCAGAACATCCAGTGCCCTTTAGCGACCAGCTAAAGCAGCTGGTCAAGCTGCATAGGGTGGCCGAACTGGCCATGAAGGATCTAATAATCCGGTTGTGGCCTGCCGAAGCTATACCCAGCAGCTACTTCGGCCTCGTGAAGCGGCTGGTGAGTGCCTGCCCTCAGCTGGACATCGTCAAGCGACCAGTCTGCATCGAGGGCGTGTGTATGGCCTTCTCACGAGTCAAGGTGTGGTGGGCGAAGATGGATGCCATCAAGCTTGTGACCGAGGGCCGCCCGAGGGCAAGGAGCACCGCACACCTGAGCGGTGTTTTGGAGACGTCCTGGAGGGGTCTCGCATTGTAGCGACGCAGTGTTCGCAAGACATTATTTTCGAATGAGTACATTCATGTTGTCTTTGCCTTGTACGATGAAACAAAGCCGTTATGTAATATAATTTTTGTTATGTCTAAAAAAAATTACCTCCTGTGCGGCCGTGTTGTCTGAAATCTGAGAGTTGGCCAGTCGTCGGCTTCTACCCCCACGTAGGTAGTACGGAGGTGTTCGGGATGGAATCTAAAAACTCTTGATCCAATTGTTTGGTCCTTGAAGGAGGTGTTTAGCGCAACAAACCAGGCAATCAGACTATGCGGCTTTAACACCCTCACTTAGCCATAGGAGTTTGACAATAAAAATGTGGGCGCAGCCCCTAGTATCCGAACTAGAGTGTTGTAAGCACCTAATCGGGAAGTACCGATCCCTCGCGTAGTGCGGAAACAATCTCCAACGACTTGAAACCTCCTAAGGGCTGACCGGCTCTCGCCGCATCATGACAGTCAGTTTTCGGCTTTCTCTACTGAGGTGCTCCTTTGGGTAAACCAGGGCACAATCGCAGTAGTTCTCCCTTTACTACCTTAGCCGATATAGCGGAATGTAAGGTAGCAAGCGCAGGAGCCGGGCAACCCAGCTATTGACCAAAGACATGATTCGGAGCCAATGCATATAGTGCTAAATTCGGGGTGCCGAACTATACTGTAAAAAGTGTTCGGACTTTGTTGCCGTAGTGCGGGGCGCTATGAAGCCCCTTTCAAATGTGAGATGTACCAAAGTGTACGGGTGCTATCTGATAAGGTTATTAACAGAAAAGGGAAATAGAGAGGGAGCAAAGGTAATTATCTAGGGCCCTAAAACTTGGGCCACGAACTGTTTCCATTATAATTTGATTAATACGTCAAAGCGCATTGATACAAATAGTGCGATAAGCAACAGGCTATTTAACATGCCACAACCAAGGGAGAGCTGCATGTGGGTCCTGAAAACAGGTAGAGTGATCGGTAAAGAAACCACCTAGAAATTCCCCTATACGTCCATGCTTACTGCCGTCTTGGTGTATTTGTCCGTCGAGAGGACCGGTGATCAGGCCACCAAAGGGGGCCTGCGGAAAAGAAACCTGAAAAAGGAAAGGGAAAGTAAAAGTATGTGTGTGTCCGGGATCGGTCGAGCCGAACTGCGGATCACAAACTAGTTGTGCCTCCGTCGATGTCCAAGGAATTTTGAGTGCGTAATTATGTACGCGCGATACGAATGCCGCCACTTGCTCGTGACTGAGACGGAGGCCAAATTGCTAGTCGAGCTCTTGACGAGCTGAGCTATCCTGCTGCAGAATAGTCCGGTTTCTCTTAACGGTGTCCGGGAGCTCGGCAGCCGAATTAAGGTTCTTCTTGAAAAGGTTGCTCTGTACTTCTGCTGCTAAGGCAGCGGTGTGCTCTTCTGTACGGAGGGAGCGTTCCGTGTTTCCATTGACTGTTATGACGCCGCGTGGACCGGGCATCTTGAGCTTGAGGTAAGCATAGTGTGGCACCACGTTGAATCGAGCAAATGTGGTCCGTCCGAGCAATGCGTGATAGCCGCTGCAAAAGGGGACGATATCGAAGATTAACTCCTTGCTTCAGAAGTTGTTCGGAGATCCAAAGACAACCTCTAGTGTGATTGAGCCCGTACAGCGGGCCTCTACACCTGGTATGACTCCTTTGAAGGTAGTCTTTGTGGGCTTGATCCGTGATGGATTAATGCCCATTTTGCGCACTGTATCCTGATAGAGCGGATTGAGGCTGCTACCACCGTCCATGAGAACGCGTGTCAGGTGAAATCCATCAATGATTGGGTCGAGGACCAGTGCGGCTGAACCGCCATGACGGATACTGGTCGGATGGTCCCGACGATCAAAGGTGATCGGGCATGACGACCATGGATTGAACTTTGGGGCGACTGGCTCTATCGCATAGACGTCCCTGAGTGCGCGCTTGCGCTCCCTTTTGGGGATGTGCGTGGCATATATCATGTTCACCATTTTTACTTGGGGGGGGGGACTTCTTCTGTCCCCTGTGTTCGGTTGCCGGGGCTCCTCGTCATCGTCCTCGCTTTGCGAACCCTTTTCCTTGTTCTCGGCATTTAACTTGTCGGCCTGTTTAAATACCCAACAATCTCTGTTGGTATGATTGGCTGGTTTGTCTTGGGTGCCATGTATCTGGCACGGACGATCGAGTATGCGGTCCAAGCTGGATGGTCCCTGATTGTTTCTTTTATACGGCTTCTTCCGCTGACCGGACTTGGAGCCACTGAATCCGGCGTTGACTGTCGTGTCATTGGTGTTGTCGCCATTGCTTCGGCGTTTGTGTCTATTGTGTCGGAGCTTGCCGTTGCTATTTTTGACCTCGGAGGGGCCTGTTTCGCTGGCCGTGTTTTTACTACGGGCCAGCCAACTATCCTCACCCGCACAAAAGTGGGTCATGAGTGCCATGAGGGCTGCCACAGATTTCGGCTTTTCTTGGCCGAGGTGGCAAGCGAGCCATTCGTCGCGGATGCTATGTTTAAAGGCCGCTAGGGCTTCGGCATCCGGACAATCAACGATCTGGTTCTTTTTAGTTAGGAACCTAGTCCAGAATTTCCTGGCTGGCTCTCCAGGCTGTTGAACTATGTGACTTAAGTCGTCGGCATCTGGTGGCCGAACATATGTACCTTGGAAGTTGTCGAGGAAGGCTTCTTCCAAGTCCTCCCAGCTGCCAATGAAATTTTTGGGCAGACTGTTCCGCCAGTGCCGGGCTGGTCCTTTGAGTTTTAGTGGGAGGTATTTGATGGCGTGGAGGTCATCTCCGCGGGCCATGTGGATGTGGAGAATAAAATCCTCGATCCATACCGCGGGATCAGTTGTTCCATCATATGATTCGATATTCACGGGTTTAAACCCTTCTGGGAATTCTTGATCCATTACTTCGTCAGTGAAGCAAAGATGGTGTGTGGCGCCTCTATATCGGGTCGCGTCGCGATGTAGCTCCGATGAAGACCGTCGATGGTTTTCGGCCCGGGCGTGGCTGGGTTTGTCATGTCCGAATAGATAGCCGTCATCGCGTGTCGAGGCGCGTCCTCGCGATCCGTAGATCGATCTGGTATATCCTGCTCTACTGTCCAGGTCCTGCCGAAGGTCATATGTATATCCCCGAGCTGTTTTATCTCTGTTTTTACGTTGAGGGAGGGCGGGCTGCTGTTCGGCTTGAGCTGCCGCTTTATCCCGACCGCGTCGTGGTTGGTCGGCCACATTATCCCGACCGCGCGGTTGTCGGTCCGCCGCGTTGCGTGAGGGAGGTACGGCTCCGGCGCCTCCTCATCGAACTGAGGTAGCAATTTGCGCTTCAGGTAAATCTTGGCTGGGCGCTTGAGGTCGTATTCTTCGGCTGCCAGCACATCAGTCCATCTGTCGTTGAGCAGATCTTGGTCAGCTTGAAGCTGTTGCTGCTTCTTTTTCAGGCTCCTTGCAGTGGCTATTAGCTGGCGCTTGAAGCGCTCCTGCTCGAGAGGTTCCTTAGGCACGATGAAATCCTCGTTGCCGAGGCTCTCCTCATCCTCGGAGAGCGGGAGATAACTACTGTCGTCCGAGTCGTTGTGCATGGCCTGTTCATCAGGGCGAACTTGCCCGTTTCCTTGTTCCTCCTGTTCGGAAGTTGCCTCAACAGGGTCTTCATTGTTTTCGGCATCGTCCGGAGTATTATTTTCTCTGGTGCCAGTATTGCTGTCTTTTGAATGACGTGACTTAGAGCGGCGCCGAGGACGCCGGCGTTTGGGCTGTGTCTCAGGAGGTTTATTCTCAACCGGATCTTCTTTGTCATCGTCGTTATTTTCTTTAGGTGTATCCACCATGTACACATTGTACGAGGAAGTGGCCGTCCTACATCTAGTAAATGGCGGGTTCTGGCCTTACTCCTCGTCGGCATCGTCGTCCATATCATCGATGTCTTCAGAGCCGTAATCAAGCATGTCGGTTAAGTCCTCGACAGTGGCTATGAAGTGGGTGGCGGATGGGAAGCGAAATTCTCCAAGATCATCCTCCAATTTGAACCCGACATAATTCGGCTGTGAGTCCCCCGCCAAGGACAGATTTTTTAGTGAGTTTAGCACATCGCCGAAAGGCGAGTGCCGGAAGATGTCTGCGGCGCTGAATTCGACGATCGATGACCGATCAAGCTCGACGTCCGCGGATGCACATGGTTCGGAACTTATAGCCGGAAACGGGTCCGGGGTTCCGATGACACAAATATCACGCGAGCTTAGGTCTGTGTGCGGCTCCAACGCCGCGGGATCTGTGGCCTCCGTGGCGGGGTTGAGCTTCCCGTCCTCGGATGGTGCGATCTGCTCTGGATCTAAGGCCAAAGCAGTTGCAGGAGCTATCTCCTGGATGTGATCCGATGACAGATTTAAGTCATGTTCATCGAGGGGATAGGGAGCAGCCGCCGCAGTCTCGAATCCGTCGAAGATCAAGTATCCACGGATGTCCGCGACGTAGTTCAAGCTTCCAAATCTGACCTGGTGGCCAGGGGCGTAGCTATCGATCTGCTCCAGATGGCCAAGCGAGTTGGCCCGCAGTGCGAAGCCGCCGAATACGAAGATCTGTCCGGGGAGGAAGGTTTCCCCTTGGACAGCATCGTTGTTGACGATTGAAGGAGCCATCAAACCTTTTGGGGACGGCATAGTGGAACTCTCAATGAAAGCACCAATGTCGGTGTTAAAACCAGCGGATCTCGGGTAGGGGGTCCCGAACTGTGCGTCTAAGGTCGATGGTAACAGGAGACAGGGGTGTTTACCCAGGTTCGGGCCCTCTCTATGGAGGTAATACCCTACTTCCTACTTGATTGATCTTGATGAATATGAGTATTACAAGAGTTGATCTACCACGAGATCGTAATGGCTAAACCCTAGAAGTCTAGCCTGTATGACTATGGTAATGAGTATTCGTCCTCCGGACTAAGCCCTCTGGTTTATATAGACACCGGAGGGGATCTAGGGTTGTACAAGGTCGATTTACAGAGAAAGGAATCTTCATAGTGGAACGCCAAGCTTGCCTTCCGCGCCAAGGAGAGTCCTATCCGGACACGGGAGAGAGCCTTCGGTCTTGGTATCTTCACAGCCCATCAGTCCGGCCCATGGCTAACAGGCCGGACGCCCGAGGACCCCTTAGTCCAGGATTCCCTCACCCACACCATGTCCACGAGGGTGCAGGGCGCCCCCCCCCTGGGGCACGCCCCCTGCCTCATGGGCCCCCTGGGACTCCACCGACCTCAACCCCAACTCCATATATTCACTTTCGGGGACAAAAAGAAAATCAAAAAAAGGATTCATCGCGTTTTACGATACGGAGATGCCGCCAATCCCTAATCTTCCTCGGGGGGCTGATCTGGAGTCCGTTCGGGGCTCCGGAGAGGGGAATCCATCGCCATCGTCATCATCAACCATCCTCCATCACCAATTTCATGATGCTCACTGCCGTGCGTGAGTAATCCCATCGTAGGCTTGCTGGATGGTGATGGGTTGGATGATATTTACCATGTAATCGAGTTAGTTTTGTTAGGGTTTGATCCCTAGTATCCATTATGTTCTAAGATTGATGTTGCTATGACTTTGCTATGCTTAATGCTTGTCACTAGGGCCCGAGTGCCATGATTTCAGATCTGAACCTATTATGTTTTCATGAATATATGTGAGTTCTTGATCCTATCTTGCAAGTCAATAGTCACCTACTATGTGTTATGATCCGGCAACCCCGAAGTGACAATAATCGGGACAACTCCCGGTGATGACCGTAGTTTGAGGAGTTCATGTATTCACTAAGTGTTAATGCTTTGGTCTAGTACTCTATTAAAAGGAGGCCTTAATATCCCTTAGTTTCCAATAGGACCCCGCTGCCACGGGAGGGTAGGACAAAAGATGTCATGCAAGTTCTTTTCCATAAGCATGTATGACTATATTCGGAATACATGCCTACATTACATTGATGAACTGGAGCTAGTTCTGTGTCACCCTATGTTATAACTGTTACATGAGGAATCGCATCCGACATAATTATCCATCATTCATCCATTGCCTACGAGCTTTTCACATATTGATCTTTGCTTAGTTACTTTTCCGTTGCCACTGTTACGATTGCTACAAAAACTGCTACTGTTACTTTTGCCACCGTTACCGTTACTTCCATACTACTTTGCTACTAAATACTTTGCTGCAAATATTAATCCTTTCAGGTGTGGTTGAATTGACAACTCAACTGCTAATACTGGAGAATATTCTTTGGCTCCCCTTGTGTCGAATCAATAAATTTGGGTTGAATACTATACCCTCGAAAACTGTTGTGATCCCCTATACTGGTGGGTTATCAGCAAGTTATCCCCACCCCGGAGCCCGGCGAAAGGGTTGTGTTCATCCCTCACTTCCTCCGTGGACTAGGGTTTCACCCCCCCCCCCACCCCTTTGTCTGTGGCCTCATGTTCTACTATGGGCTAGACTTCCATGATCTAGCCCCAAATTCTTTCCTCCACATCTTGGCGTTTATCTTCGTGTGCGAGGTGCTACTCCGCACCCCCACACACACACACTTCGGCCTATGGCTAACAGTCTTCAATGTGAAGCCAAAGGTGGTCGACGGGTAGCATGCGGACTGCGGCGGCGCAATGGTGAGTAAGCTCCCCAACACTGCTTGGCCTAAAGGGGCCTTTGTGGAGACCGTCAAGGTGTGGCAGCAGGAGTGGTTCTACATCACCGAACCCCGTGGCACCAGATGGGCGGCCACTCCTGAGTTTAGATCCGGACCCCCTATGCGGCTCGCGTCATGGACCAACAAGGGTCTGGACTGGGGGTCGACCGCGGAAGTGTTGACGCTGCAAAACCGCATCAAAAACATGATAAACAAGAACACCAGTCTCACTGACGTGATTCAGGTGATGCTCTTCCGCCGGATCCTCCCTTGCCAACTCCGGCCTCTCCATATGTGGGAGTTCAATCTGGAAGGTCCCCGGACCCTACAGCGCTTCTTCGGCAGAACGCACGAAGAGATCTGGAAGCTGCTCTTTAAGGCCCAGAAGACGTGGCCGAAGAAGATCGAAGACATCGGCCTTGACAGCAAGAATCTGGCCACTCCTGTAAGTGTATTATTCTCAAGCATACCTTTGGTCCATAAATCCTCAGGCATAATGGGTTCTCCATCCCTCTCACAGGGCTAGATAGCGAATGCAGAGCGTATCAAGTGTCCGGCACCGCAGCCTGAAGATCCGGCCACACCCCAGCTCACGAAGATGCTAGTTCTGGCGCCCTATCAGGCGCCGAAGAAGAAGGCCAAGTAGAAGAGCAAGGAGGCCAAGGGTGGCCTCCGTCGTAAAGGTACTTCGGACGCAGTGTCCAGAGAGACTGAAGTCCCCTCCTCCCACGAGGGAGATGAAGACGAAGAGGAGGAGGAGGTGTAAAGTGATTCTCCCCTCAAGGGGAGGAAAAAGAAAAGGGCAGCCTCCACAGACCCGGAAGAGGGAGTGTCCAAGAGGGGGAAGATTACCCTCTCAGATGGTTCGGATTCGGGTGCCGAACACATCCCCAAGAGGCGCCCCAGGGCAAAGCCCCTGGCCACATCGTAAGTATCATAGGATACTTTACAAGCATCCGGTCTTTTATGTTTTCTATATAACATATTATGTTGTGTGTGTTTCAGTCCTGCCTGCGACCTCCCCAATCCATCGATATCTGAGGGGAGCTCTCTGGCACCGGAGATGGTGGAGAGCGAGATGCCTCCGCCAGCCTCTCCACCAATCATCACGGATGACACCGAGGTGTTTTCCCGAACGACCTCTCCAGGTCGCGGAGTGGTGGGCAAGGCTACCGAAACGGCGCCCGAGGGTAATACCTCAGCTGCCGAAGACATTGGGGGTGCGACCCCCATGGCGACCGACGGCGGGGGACTGACCAGTCCGACTCCCAGTCGGACATCCTTCCGGAGACCCATGCGGCTCCAGAATCGGGCGAGCAACCCCCTTTGAAGGAGGGGGAGCGCCAGCTCCGGCGGTGACCTCCACTAATCTGGAGGCGCCGAACACTCTGGTGGAAGCACTACAACGTGTTGCCATTGTGGAGGAGCACCGCACCCTGATGGGTTTGGTGGTCGAGAAGGTTCAGTCCGCCAAGAGCGGGCTGAACGAAGCCTTCACCAGCCTACTAACAGGCTTCGAGGTATGCGACGTAATACTCTTAGACGCTTTTCATATGAAGGAAGTATACTTGTATATAGATAGTAGCCCCTGTGACTCTGTTCGGTTTTGAAAAAGGCCGAACAAAGGATCGAGTAGTATTCAGTAGAGGTGACATACTTATCTATTTTATAACAGGCTTCCCTGTTGGCGGCAACCGCCCAGGCCGCTGAAGTTTCCGACCTCAATCGGAGACTGAAGCTGGCTGATGATGAGATCGACCGCGTTAACAAGCGGTTCGATGAGGCGCAAGGTATGTGCGTATTTTGAAAAGAGTTTCATCATATATATGGAAGTGATATGCAGAGTCAGAGGGTAACGCATGTACTGCTTTGATTATGGGTGTAGTTAGCGCGACCGTGGTTGAGTCCCTCAAGAGCGCTCTTGCCCAAGCCAAGGAGGAGGCGAAGGTGAGCAAGGCGGCCGCTGACAAAGCTGATGCGGATTTAAAGACCGAACAGGTCGCCCGCCGCCAACATGAGGAGTGGGTGACTGAGGTAGAGCAAGAGTTGAAGGACGCCTACGGCAGGTGCGAGGCCTTGGAGGAGAAGAGTACGGCCCAGGCGGCAGATCTCGCCAAGGCCCTCCAAGAGGCCAAAGAGGCGTGCACCAAATCCCGAAGTGCTCGAGAGGAGATCCGGCAGGCCGAACAGATAGCGGCTGTTAAGCCCTTTCTCTTGCAGAGTCTATTTGGGGGTCAAAGATATGCCTTGCTCACTCGACTATGGAGTTCTCCAGACGCCTTTGCGGATCTTTCGAGGAGTGCCGCCTACGCCACACAGTTCTTCCGAGCACGGGAGGGGAGCTCAACGGAGAAGCTCTTCTGGTCACAGTTCCTGGCACCGGAACACCCGGTGCTTTTGAACAACCAGATGAAGCAACTGGCGGAGCTGCATAGGGTGTCCGGCTTGGCCATGAAGGACGTCATAGTCCGACTGTAGCCAACCGAACCCATTCCTAGCAGCTACTTCGGCCTGGTGAAGCGGCTCGTCGACGCGCTGCCCCGAGTTGAAGCCGTAAAGCGCTCGGCGTGCATAGAGGGTGCACGGATGGCCTTTGCCCGTGTGAAAATGCATTGGGTGAAGATGAAGGCCACCGTCGTGGCGACCGAGGGGCCACCCAAAGGCAAGGACCACCGCAAGCCGGAGCGGTATTTTGACGATGTCCTGGAGGATGCCCGATTGGTAGAGGGCCAATGCTCAAAGGATATCATGTTTGAGTGAATGTAATATATTTATCCATACTTTGGGTTATGAACCAGGCCTGTAATATATGTATGCTTTCATCTGAAATTACTTTCCTCCTGTGCGGCCGTTTTTTTAATTCTGAGAGTTTGTCAGTCGTCGGCTTCAGTCCCCACGTAGATGCTACAGGGGTGTTCGGAATAGCACACGATCACACTTGACCCAACGTCTTGGTCCGTGAAGGAGGTGTCTGCGCAGCGAACCAGGCAATCAGATTATGCGGCTTTATCACTTTCACTTAGCCATGGGAGTTTGACGGTGGGACTAAGTACTAGCCCCTGGTGTGTATGCGGTTATCCGAACTAGGATGCCTTAGACGCGTGACTGGATGAAGGCAGTCCTTCGTATAATACGGAAGAAATCGCAAGAGATTTATAACAAGTCGTCGAATCGCCGACCAGCTCTCGCCGTATCATGACAGTCAGTTTTCAGCTTTCTCTACTAAGGTGCTTGACCGGACGAGCCAGAAACACAATCGCAGTAGTTCTCCCTTTACTACCCTAGCCGAACAAGCGGAATGTAAGGTAGTAATCACAGGAGACGGGCAACCCAACCATTGACCAAAGACATGATTCGGAGCTGATGCATGTAATGCAATATTCGGGACGCCGAAGTGTACTCTAGAAGTGTTCGGACTTTTTGAAAATATGTGTGGCCGAATAGAGCCCCTGGCATTTAAGCCGTACCAAAGTATATATGGCAATCCGACACAAAAGGAATACAGATTTATGAAATGAACCAATACCGAACAGGGGTTGGTGAAAAACTGTTTCCATTATAATCTGATTGATATGTCAAAACGTGCTATTACAGATAATGCCATAAAGATCAAGGCTATTTTACATGCCGAGAATTTGTACACAAGGGGAAGCTTTATACGGGGCCTAAAAAAAGTAGTCTTGAAGATCTCATTGATGCCCTGCCGCACGTCTGCGCCGTTTCTCCTTGGTAGAAAAATCCTTTGAGAGGAGCAGTCCACGGTCGTTTATACAAAAGGGGCCCGGAAAGAGCCCCTGCACGACCATAGGATAGCTAGGTTTTAATGCACCTATGGTATGGAAAATAGAAGAAAGGTTAAGGTCAAATAGGGTCAAGCCGCACTATAGACCTTGCCCGCAGTGTGCCTCCGTCGTTGCCCAGGGTATTTTGAGTGCATAATTATGCACACGCGGTACATATGTCGTGGTTGTGTGTGGCAATCGCGGAGGCGAGACTGCTAGTCTAGCTCTGGATCCACGGAGCTGTCATTCTGCGGTGTAGGCCGGACTCGCTTAGCGGTGTCCGGGGCCTTGATGGCCGATGATTTATTGGCTTGATGAGGCCGCTTTGTACTTCGTCTGCAAGGGCCGCAGTGTGCTCCTCAGTACGGAGGGAGCGCTCCATGTTTCCATTCACTGTGATAACGCCGCGGGGTCCAGGCATTTTGAGCTTTAAGTAAGCATAATGTGGGACTGCATTGAAGCGGGAGAAGGCGATTCATCCGAGCAGTGTGTGATAACCACTGCGGAAGGGGACAATGTCGAAGATCAAGTCTTCGCTTCGGAAGTTATCCGATGAACCGAAGACTACTTTGTAACATCCCAATTTTCAATTTGGATGTCATACATAGGTCATCATATGCATATCATATTTTAATTGCATTTTGGTTGTGATCCTAGAAATCTTAAGCAACTCAAGGACCCAAGGAGAGAGTTGGGGATTTTGTTTATTTTCATATTTGAATTTTTTCTCAAATTTGAAAAGAGGATCAATTTGGTTTTAATATTTTCTCTCCAATTATTTCCAATATAAAAATAAAATAAAAGAGAGAAGATAATATGACTTCTTCAAAAGAGAGGAATATTGGAGGAGAAATTTTAAAATCAAATTTTTATTTTTATTTGTATTTTATTTGAATTAGAAAATATGCATTTTTTAAAATTGCATTTTTAGGCCAGAAAAATGTTCACTTTGTTCTAAATATTAGGTTTAGACGGTGAAAATTGTTTTTGGCATTTTTTAGAATTTTATTAGGATTTTTCTCTCGGGCAAATTTTTTTTAAAAAAAATCGTCTTCCCGCCCGACTGGGCCGAAGGCCCGGCCGAGCAGGCCGGCCCACGTCGCCCCGCCGCCTCCCTCTCCGACTCGGGACATGAGTCCTGAGCTATGCCGCCGTCGCCGTGTCCGGCTCGGACACGAGCCACCGCCGCCCCCTCCCGCAAGGCAGACCCCCCCTCCCCGGCCCCTTTATAAACCCGCCCCGCCGCCCTCTCCTCCCCACCAAGGCCGCCGCCACTGCACCAAGCTGCCGCCCGCGCCGCCTTTAGCTGCCGCCGTCGCCGCGCGCCCGC